>NW_012267359.1:2614449-2675775 GCF_000151885.1 Dipodomys ordii
CCTGGGGTCCGCACCTCCTCCCGACTCGCGGTTTCCCCTCTCCAACCGGGGGTAATCATCCCCGTAGTTCAGAGGTGGAAACTGAGGCTCGAACGACTGCCGTGGAGCTGGAGAGGGGGGCACACGCG
Source organism: Dipodomys ordii (assembly GCF_000151885.1). NCBI lineage: Eukaryota > Metazoa > Chordata > Mammalia > Rodentia > Heteromyidae > Dipodomys > Dipodomys ordii. The sequence continues at coordinate 2,614,578 of NW_012267359.1, forward strand.
CCCCTCTGCGCAGGAGTCGCTGGGTCACAGCATGGCAGTAGTGGGGGCAGCTGGCGGCCAGGGGGCTCCCCGTTCGCCCACACCTCGCCACGCATCCATCCTGCCATATGCGCGCGCGCGCGCGCGCGCGTGTGTGTGTGTGTGTGTGTGTGTGTGTGTGTGTGTGTCCTGGGGCCTGAACTCAGGGCCTAGGCCCCCCGTCCCTGAGCTTTTTAACTCAAGGCTGGAGCTCTACCACTTGAACCACGCCTCCACTTAAGGTGGAGTTTTTTTGTTTGTTTGTTTTTTGCTGGTTCATTGGAAATAAGAATCTCCTGGGCTTTCCTGCTCTGGGCTGGCTTGGGCCCCCGAGCCTCGGCCTCATGCGTAGCTGAGATCATAGGCGTGAGCCACCCTGGTGTCCCTCCCCACTTCTAGGTTCTGATTTTTGAGACAGGATCGGCGAGCTCAGCCTCCCGAGTAGGTGGGCAGGATTACAGATGTGCACCACCACACCAGCTTCACAGGTTATCCTAAACTCATTCCTCCAGCGCCACAGGCTACCCACCACGCTGGAGGGAACAAGGACAAGTGAGGGATGACACAATGCCACCCAGCTCATGCCTGTTTTAGGGCAAAGGTGCTTAGAGAAAGAATAAAGAACATTCCCGAAACTTCAGGACTGCGGTAAGGTGCTCTCGGTCTGGCCCTAGTGGTCTCGTCTTGGACAATAGCTTCAGCTTCATGCTGGCCAGCGGACAGGTAGAGGGTGAATTCTGTGTGCCTGCCACTCGCTGAAGGACCCGAATGAGCCAGTCACATCAAGTATTTGGTGCCACACTCAATAAATATTAAAGATGATTAACTTTGCCAGGACTTCGGTAAAGGGTGAAGGACGCCAAACATCTTTAACCATGGGGGCGTGGTTTACACGAAAGGGGCGTGGCCCAAGGCTTCTAACAGCAACGTGCCTTAAACTAAGGAGCGTGGTTTGCTGTAGTGGGCGTGGCGGGGGGGGAGGAGTGGCTCGAGTGTTAGCAGCTTGGTTCAAATGGTCTGCCAGGCAAGCCAAGAGACCCAGAGTTCAAACTCCAATACTACAGGGGAAACAAAGTTTTAATTAAAAAAGAAAAAAATAAAACATCGAAGTGAGACCAGCCAATAGGGCTCAACAGTCTGGAATAGTTGCTCCTTTCTCAGAGGACAAAACTGTATATTTTACTGTGTGGTCAAAGATTTAAATATATTTTAAAACAAACAGCACCAGCACTGGGTGGAAGGTGTAATTTGCATTCCTTCAAAGATAAAGTATGCAGCCAGTGGGTGCTGAGTGAGAAAATTCCTTGCTGGTGTTGCTACAGCTGCCGCCTCCACCCCCGCAGCTCTGCCCCAGAGGCCTCTGCTCCATTCTCCACATATGTGCCTGTCTATTTCCAATCTTGTGCCCTTGCCATCCTGATTACACATGGAAACTTCCAGAGAAGCGAAAGCCTGTGCTCCTCTGAGAAATACAGCATCAGATGTTTGGAGATGGAGCTGGGTACTGATGGCTCACGCCTGGAATCCTAGCTACTCAGGAAGCTGAGATCTGAGGATCAGGGTTCAAAGCCAGTCTGGGTAGGAAAGTCCATATGGCTATCATCTCCACTAAACCACCAGAAAACCAGAAGTGGAGCTGTGGCTCAAAGTGGTAGAGCACTATCTTTGAATGATAAAGCTCAGGGACAGTGCCTGGGCCCTGAGTTCAAGCCCCATGATCAACAACAACACAACATTTAGAGATGGAGCAGGGCACCAGAGCCTCTAGCGGACTCCAGGAAGCTGAGATCTGATGATCATGGTTTGAGGCTAGCCCAGAAAGAGAAGCCCACGAGAGTCTTACATTCAATCAACCAGCAAAAAGCCAGGCTGGAGGCCTGGATCCAATGATAGAACATAAGCTGAGCAAGCACAAGGCCCTGAATTTAAACCCAGACACTAATGAAAATGAAAACATTAATTAGTTAATGCAATGTTGGAACCCAGGGTCTTGTGCATGCTATGACCACACACTGCAATAGAAACCCACCCCCAGCTAGGGTTCAGATTTTTTATTTTTTTTATTTATTTTTTGTCCTGGGGCTTGAACTCTGGAGCTGGGCGCTGTTCCTCAGCTCTTTGGCTCAAGGCTAGTGCTCTACCACTTGAGCCACAGCGCCACTTCAGGCTTTTTCTGCTTATGTGGTGCTGAGGAATTGAACCCAGGGCCTCTTGCATGCAAGGCAAACACTCTACCTCTGAGCCACCTTCTCAGCCCTTGGGTTCAGACTTCTTGATGATACACAGGCAAAGCATCCTCAGAGCATCTTTGCCAGCATGGTATCTGCAGGCCTTTCTGATAAAATCTTAATCAGTGTCCCATCCACAGACAAAAGACAGAGCTTTGCTTCCGCAGCAGTCAGCAGAAAGAAACACTGGACATGGAGGTACATATGCACCAGGCTGAGGCCAAGGCAAATATTGACCTCTTGGTGTAATAAATCTTCCTGTTAATGTAAAACAGGGGTCCTCCCACACCCAGGCTCAGTATGTAGCTCCAAACTACCCGTAGAGGCAGGGATCCTGCAATTCTCCATGAGTTCAAGGGAGGCAGGTATGGTGCCATTTCCCTACAGGGTCCTCCTAAAGCCCGGGTCACAGCTGTGTGGGGTCTTTACAGACGAAAGTGTAAGGAGCCAGTCTGTCACCACCACAAGGGCTGCTTTGTATGGCTCAAGCTTTCTGTCCTTTGCCAGGACTAAATGCCGGCAGAATGAATGTAGCTGTCAAGGGAGATCCTGACTGAATTTTCCTTTTCACCTGGACTTCCCAGACTTCACACAGCCTCATCAAAGTGACTGCATGTTGCAGGGTGTGGGTGGCTCACGCCTGTAATTCTAGCTACTCAGGAGGCTGAGGGCTGAGGATGGAGGTTCAAAGCCAGCCCAGGCAGGAAAGTCCCTGAGATTTTTTTTTTTGGGTCCGGTCATGGGGCCTGAACTTGGCCTGGGCGCTGTCCCTCAGCTCTTCAGCTCAAGGTGAGCACGCTACCAATTGAGCCACAGCAGCACTTCCGGCTTTCTTCTTTTTGCTTATGTGGTGCTGAGGAATTGAACCCAGGGCCTCAGGCATGCAAGGCAAGCGCTCTACCACTGAGCCACCTTCCCAGCCCTCCCTGAGATTCTTATCTCCAATTAACCACCAGAAAACTAGAAGTGGCACTGTAGCTTAAGAGTTAGAGCACTGGCCTGGAGCTAAAGAGCTCAGGGACAGTGCCCAGGGCCACAATTCAAGCCCCTTGACAGGTAAAACAAAACAAGATCACTTGGGAATTGACAATGAGTGGAATGGGGGGGGGGGGGGGAGGCTGGGAAGGGATGTGAAGGGTAAACAAAGGAGGAGGGGGGGGGAGGAATGGTATAGAGGAAGGGGCTAGTCCCTGCAAGCTGATTTCACTGTCAGGCCAGCTTTCTTCCCCGTGGGACTATCTTCCGGGACCCCACAGCCAGTGCGTACTTGTGTCTCGCTTTGCAGTATTCCCCGGATTCATAACGCGTTCCATATGACCATAAGAATGGCCTGCGGTCATTTGGCCAAAGCTGTGTGTCTCCGTGTCTTTTGACATGCTCCTCTGCAAATGAAATTCTCATTTTCATGGTCTCTGTCACAAACGATTTGATGCATTCCCTCCGCTATTTCCAAAGCCTCCGGTAAGGATCTCTTGGCAAATAAGAATCTGCCAAACATCTCAAGCTGATGTCAGGCATGCTGCCACACTGAGGGTCCTTTTTCCAGGGGACATAGGCCCAGCCCTTGTGCCCTGTCCTGTGGCACTGGGTGGCTCTCTCCCTGAGCTTGTCCTGGAACACACCTTAGTGTTGAATGCCCTGTGCTTTCTGCACACCCTGGAAGTGGCCAAGGCTGAACATGAGTGCGATGGTTATGAGATTTTTCCTGCTGGGTGTCAAAGAGCACAGCTGTAATTCCAGCTACTCAGGAGGCTGAGATCTAAAGATTGAAGTTTGAAGCCAGCCAGTGAAGGGAAATCTATGAGACTCTTATCTCAAATTAGCCAGCAAAGAGCCAGAAATGGAGCTGTGGCTCAAGTGGTAGAGCTCCAGCCTTGAGCAAAATAAAGCTCAGGGATAGGGCCTAGGTCATGAGGTCAAGCCCCAGTACCAGCGCACACACACACACACACACACACACACACTAGCAGGTTACAAACCATTTTGTGAGCATTTCCATCTCTGAGAACTAAAGTGAAAATGTTCAAATCTCAGTATTATACGGGAGGTGGATGAAAGGAATTTTTATCGTCTTGAATCATAGGAAATCCACAATTTATTCTTCAGTAATAAAAACTGTCTGTGTAATCACTGGGATCAGAGAGGGTCAGCTCAAATTAAATATTTTATGACTGGCGGTTATATTAAATCTTTTCAACAATTTATGAAGAGGATTTGAAATATGTCAAAATTGTTTCTTTATGGTTGTTTTTTCTGCAAGTGAGAGATTTTATTCCATCGAGTCACTGAAACAAGAGGGGAAAAAAAAGTCTTAGTTCATGTAGTCTTCAACTCATCCAATTTCACCCTACAAGCTTCAGGACTGAAGGCCAAGTATGAAGCAAGTCTGAAGTCAACTTCTTCTAATTAAAAGTTGTGGAACAAAATCTCCCAATAATTTACAATAATAATAATCCCAAATTTGAATTATCTCATTTGGCTTTCCTGCTCACAGCTTGTGTTCTATCAATTGAACCACACCTCCAGCCCAGCTTTTTGCTGGTTAGTTAGAAATAAAGAGTTTTTCCCAGCTTGGAACACAATCCTCTAGACCTCAGCCTCCTGAGTAGCTAGGATTACAGGTAAAAGCCACCAGTGCCCAGAAGGGACTGACATTTACTGACAACTACTGTGTGCCAGGCATAGAGCTAGGCCCAAGAAACCAAACATGAATAAGCCCCTCCCTTAGAAGATGGGATGTTAATGGAATACAGAAGCAATTGCTTCCCAGGGTGATAGTAAATAAATCATTATGTGCAGACTAAGATACAAGGCCATTTCCATGTACCAAGAAGGCATTACAGATCTTTGTTCACTGAAAGAATGGGTGTAGGGTCTTCATCGGTCCCTCAGAAGACAGACAGGGTCCAAGGAAAGGTAAGTGCGCAGCTCACTCATTCCCCAGCCTCCCTTAGCCCAGGAGACAATCAGACACAGCAGGGAGTCCAGTCAAGCAGGAACTCGTTTATTACCACACAGCAAGCACTTTCTAAAGCAAAAGACCACATGGCATGGGAGGGGAGGAAAAGGAACCAACCAATCATTGTAAAGGTCACACCCTATCATGCACCTAAGCTTTCAGGAGCTGTAGGAGCTGTTTACAGCACTGAACATAAATAAATCAAATCGGGTTCTGCCCACTCAACTCCCTCTCAGCACCATCTTTGCTGCCCATGTGCCCTACAGATTCCCCCTTTTTGTTTGAATGGCAGACCCACCTCTTTGCTGAAGTTCGAGTCAGGACACCTCTTACGAAGTTCGCCCAATTGGCACCTCATCTTTCTGAGGTTCGCCTAAGGAAGGGGGTAATCTTCGGCACTGAGCTTATCATAATGTACACGGAGAGCCACAAGTTGGCTCTCTTGAGCTCTATCATTTTTGATATAATCGCAACCCCCACATCCTTCCCACCTCCTAGTTAGTTATCCTTTTCCCTCCTCTGTAAAGGTTATTTTAACAGGATTGCATCGGTAAGAATAGCATTGGCCATGCAGGGGGTTCGAGGCAAGTCTGGGAGTCGAGATAAGCCAGACAAGGATAGGGTCCTTGTGGGTGATCCAAGAGTCCATCCCAGTTACCGCACATCCCCACCTAGCACAATAATAAACGTCAGTCCCACCACAGTTAGAAATGTCCGAAGCAGTTCGATTACTTCCTGGGCATATATAAAAGTCAGTATCTCGTAAGGTCGTCCTCTTCAGAGCATGGGAGCAGCCTGGGTATCGGGAGTTCTACACATGCAGCACGGTGCATCCTTGTGGTCCCCCACACTCAGGCTGTTCTACTATAGTCCAGAAAAACAAGGAAAATTTCAGTAAAAACAGAGTGCAGTAAAAACAAGACAAGGTCAACTGGTTGAAAGTAAAACAAACTCTGCAGACATAGCAAAGCAATCCCGGGCACCTGGTGTCTTTCAAGTAAGCCAGTTCCTTGTACGTGCCTTCAAGCGAGCACAGGGGTCAAGATGACCTTTGAGCTTTACTGTCGGCTCCCAACAACTCCCCCGTCTTTGTTTAAAGAAGCGAACCTGCCTGTCTTAGGTTGGGTGGATTACCTTGTCTGCCTTACCCGTCATTGGGAACTTCAGAGCAAAGCTGAAGGCCCTGTCTTAGGTTAGTCAGACTGGCACCCCCTCTTACTTGTCTCTGGCTGCGATTCCTCTCGGGGGGAATTCATTCACATGGAGCTTGATCTTATGTAATTGGCCGGCTAAGCTCGTAAGAGTTTTGTAGTGCACATATAATGCAAGGAAGACATAGAAAAACCATCAGCAAAAGCATTCCCAGGCCAAGCAATGTCATTAGCAATCCTTTAACATTTGTCAGGGATGGGATACAGCGTTGAAATTGTTCAAACAGTTTTTTTTAGCAGTCTTTGCCACTTCAGAGTCCAGAGGTGGGCCTTGTTCTAATCCAGCTATTTGCCTGTGGGGTTGAAAAAGATCTAGAGACAAGTTATTATGGTGCCAAATACTATTGAGATGTGTTACAACTTTTCCCCATGAATAACTTGATTCATTTTATAAATGAGGGGGTCACACAAATGAAATCAAACCTGGCATGACAGCACACTGGCTGTAAAGATTGCAGAGCTCAGACTTGTTTTTTAAAGATGATACTGACTCATACAATGTCTCTAGTTTTTGTTCTACCTCTTCATCAACCCAGCCTTGAAAGTGTAGAACCTGTGTAGTATTATGAGCAAGCTGATTAAGATAATGGGCAGTTTGTACATTCTGTGTTAGCGCCATAGCAGCTGCCGCTGCGGAGGCAGCTAATGAAATAAAGGCCAAAATACCAGCTATAAGTAGCCCAACAAATCGACGAGGGCCCATTAGTTCTTTCAATTGTCTTAACACCTGAATACCAGAATCTTCATACCAAGTTTTAGGCATGTTTACAGGAAGCGTAATAAAAGGTGGTTGTTTAACAATAAGTATGGGAGCTGGGAAGGTGGCTCAGTGGTAGAGTGCTTGCCCTCAGTTCGATTCCTCAGCAACACATAAGCAGAAAAAATCGGAAGTGAGGCTGAAACTCAGGTGGTAGAGAGCTGGTCTACAGCTGAGGAGCTGGGGGACAGCACCCAGGCCCAGAGTTCAGGCCCCACAACTGACCAAAAACAAAAACAAAAAAAACCCCAATAAGTATGGATTCAGTAATGCCACTATACAAGCAATTAGTAAAAAAACAATTAGAGCAGGTAACATTAAAATAATTAGCTCTTTCCTTGTTGGTGAGTTTATCCCTGGGCATCCTCCTGTATAGAGGAAATGGGTAAAAACTTAAGGTTCCTGGCCTGGATCCAATAGAGGAAATGGGTAAAAACTTAAGGTTCCTGGCCGGGATCCAAATGGGGGCTGTCTCCCCTATGGGAAAAACGCATCCAAATCCCCTGCCCATGCTAACCAGGGGGTCAGGTCCTCTCCATTGCTGTGTCAGGGGGTCCTTCCACCTGACTTTCACTTGGGGTTTAGGATTTAGTTGTCCCCAGTGCTTCTGAAATTTGGATTCAGTTGCCCATTTTGGAAATTTTTAAATGTTAAGAGTAAACAAAGCTATCTGTAACTGTATATGGGGGCTAACTCCCCCTTTTTGTTTTAATAATTGCTCCTTAAGACATTGGTGATTTCTTTCTATAATTGCTTGGCCTTGGGGATTATAGGTAATTCCTACAATATGATTAACATGCCATTTGTCAAAAAACTCTGACATTGCTTTACTAACAAAACAGGATCTATTATCGGTTTATAACTTGTGCTGGTAGACCCAAGGTGGCAAAGCATTGAAGAAAATGTGCTTGTGAATGTTTAGTTCTTTCTCCTGTATGTGCTGTGGCCCAGAATGCTCCTGAGTAGGTATCTATAGAGACAAAGATATATTTAAACTTACCAAAGGCTAGGAAATGAGTAACATCCATTTGCCAGAGGACATTAGGTTTAAAGCCTCTGGGATTTACCCCCTTTTTTTACCCCTGGTGGTTGTAACGGGGGTACTTTTAAGAAGGGCTGGCATGTTTTGCAGGTATGTACTATCCTTTTGAGGTCCTTTACAGGAATCTGAGGAAACCTATGTTGAAGACCTCTCCAATTAATGTGGGTTAAGTCATGCAAACAGGTGGCCTCTTGTAACATTAATGCTTGTGGGCCAGTAGCTAACTGGTCCCCCCAATTATTGCCTCGGGATAAAAACCCAGGAAGTTTTGAATGCCCTCTCAAATGTTGAATATGAATAGGGGCTCCCCGCCCTTCTAATAGGCTCTTACTGGTAACCAAGAGGGGAAATAGGGTTTTCATCCAGCTTAATATATGCCTGGGGAATATGAGGGAGCAAGTTAATCATATATAGGCTATCAGAATACAAATTAAAGGGTTTTTGAATGTCCTGAAGGGCCATAATTATGGCCAGCATTTCTTTATATTGTGCTGACCCTTGACAAGGTTGAAATCTTTGTTGGCTCAATAAAAACATGGAGGGCGCCAGGAATAGGTGTAGGAGAAAACAGAGAAGGCATTTTGAGGAGAAGTCACCATAACATGACAGTCCATTTGGATGGCCTGTAATGGCAGTCAATTTGGCCTAGAAACCCCTCCAGGGAGAGAGCAAGACCAGTCACTCAACGTCTGCCATCCGAAAAGGAATAACAATGGAGTGAGGGTCAGGCCATCATGCCTTTGGGCTTGGGTCCTTTCCCTTGATGATAGCATTGGACGCTGAAGTGTGCCCCCCCAGGGGGTGTGAACCCACTCTAATGACTCCCCACTTTGAGTTAAAACTGCAGAAATCTGCGACAGACCAGCTCAGCCGGAGCATTGGAACCGACGGGACAGGGATTTAGGGATAGGTGGGCAAGGAGTCAGCGAAGTGACAAACAGACACAGACTCAAAACAGTTGCATCTGAGTGTGTCTTTATTGAGAATTAACATTTTTATACACTGTGTGATTGTGACATAGACTCTTTGTTTATTTAAGCACATAATCAATTTTTTTAAAAGGCAAAGCATTGATGAATTACATGAAAATTGATGACTATCCCACCAACTGTTTAAGCTAAGTGGTGCGAAACAAATCTAGCATATTGTTTAATAGAATATGTCATCTATTCAGCCTTTTGATGTTTAATAATTAACAAACCTAAAACAGAGCTGTACTTATATTGTACTCTTTTTTTGGGGGGGGGTCCAGTCGTGGGGCCTGAACTCTGGGCCTGGGCGCTGTCCCTCAGCTCTTCAGCTCAAGGCTAGCACTCTACCACTTGAGCCATATCACCACTTCCGGCTTTTTTCTTTTTGCTTATGTGGTGCTGAGGAATCGAACCCAGGGCCTCTGGCATGCAAGGCAAGTGCTCTACCATTGAGCCACCTTCCCAGCCCCTTTATTTTTATTTTTATCCAACTATTTTCATCTTTATAAGCTTCTGTATAAGGAAATGGTTCTTCAGTTGGTTCAGGAAATATGATGTTACTAACTTTATATTTTGTGTGAAACCACCATCTATTCCCTATAACATAAGTTGGACTAAACTTAATCATAACTGTTGGGAGAATCTTTTTCTTTTATAATCAGAGGTCCCTTTTTTTTTTTCAGAACTCTCTGAACTACTGGGATAACTCTTTCTAACTTAGTTTAATTCATTGATTTTGTCTGTTGGACATATCTGGAAATTTTAAGTCTCTATATTTACTATGCGTGAGCTGCAAAACCACTTGTGAAGTTGTAGGAGTTTCTGGAGGCAACGTCACATCAGATGATAGATTGATTGGGGGATTGCCCACATTTGATCTTTGGTCTTAGTCTTTATTACTTAGAGAAGCCGTCTCTATTGGACTGGAAAGATACAACATGCTCTGTTCGCGGATCAATAGAAAAATAGCCAAAATGAGAATAAAGGCAATGAATGTACAGCCAAGAAGAATGTAGTAAGAATAAAGATAGAGGCTATAAAGGTGCAGCCAAGTGTATGGAAGCCTTGAACCAACACCCCCTTCCTGCAGGCATGCTTCCTTGAAGCTCTTTGTCTAATGCGATCTTTCACACAGACTCCGCAGAAGGTGGCGTGGCAGAAATCAATGTAACAACCGCAAATAACCAAAGGGAAATGGGCTCAAAAATAGAATACCTCTTCAGGGAAACTTCATCCAGGGCTTTTTGGAACTGCAAAAATATTTCCTGATGGCTGTCTGTAATTGTAATAACTTCTTGGGGCGTCCTGTCTTTTAGTAGGGCAAATAAGGGCACAAGACTATCTTTAGGGATTGGAACCCATGGCAACAGCCAATTGATTTCCCCTAAACAGCTCTGAAGTTGGGTTAAGGTCAGGGAGGCTGGAATATCCAGCAAAGGCTTAAGGGGGCTGGCCTGAGTCAAGGTAAAGTGGGTTCCGAGCACCTTAAAAGGAGGTACCTTTTGAATTTTATTGAGGGCTATGGTAACCCCCCCTTTTTTTAAATACGGTGAGAACCTGGGCCAGAAGGCCCTCCAGGCGGCTCTGGTCTTGGTGCTCCAGAATTATATCATCCATGTAGGCATAGGCAAGGGAGTTATTTGAAACCAGCACAGGCCCAGAAAGTGTGGCCAAGTATTGTTGGCAAAAGGCCAAGCTATTGGCCATTCCCTGTGGCAGCACTGTCCATTCAAACCTCCAATCAGACTGGGAAAAATTAAGAGACGGGATGGAGAAGGCAAACTTCTCGCAGTCATCCAGATGCAGGGGGATAGGAAAAAAAACAACCTTTAATATCAATCACAACCAAGGTATATTCTGAAGGTATAGCAGGGGTCCAGGGCATGCCTCTTAGGGGTGTTCCTACTAGCTCCATCCTTTCATTTACCTTACATAGATCTTGGAGCATGCGGCAGCCCCCGGATGCTTTTTGGATAATAAATACAGGTGTGTTTCAAGGACTCATAGTAGGGCATATGTGCCCAAGGTTTATCTGTTCCTGCACCAGAAGGTGGAGGGCTACAAGTTTAGGTTTGGTCAATGGCCACTGCTCCACCCAAATAGGGCTTCCTGGCTTCCACCCAATGGGAGGTACTGGGGGGGGGCAGTGGCCTTTAGGGTGCACCCGAGCAGGTCCCTTATGTCCTTCTTTGTAATTATGAAAGTTTAAAAAAAGTCCTTTTCCTTAACTCCCTCTAGATCCCATTTAAGCCTTTGTGCTGCTTCTCCATTCAGGATGGTCTGTAGTGACCACAGCATCCATTTGTCTCAGCATGTCTTGCCCTAGTAAGTTGGCGGTGAGGCTTTTTGCCACTAGAGGGCGTATCTTTCCCTGCTCTCCATCTGGGCTAGTCCATTTCATAAGGGTGACTGTCTCTTTGGACTGGGAGTTGCCCCCTACATCCAATGTCGGGGGCCCAGGTGCAAGCTTCCGGTCCGAGGGCACTTCCTCCTCCCTGAGTATGGTTTGATCTGCCCCCGTGTCAATTAGGCAGTGAAACCACTTCCCGCCTATGAAAATACTCATTTTAGGGGGGAGTCCTTCCACAGGGGGACGGTCCAGTGGGTCTGGGTCGTCCTGCCATGAGGATGCCTGGACCTCCCAGCAGAGGGGGTTCCTCCTTGAGTTAATGGGGCTGGAGGACTTCTCTCCCCTAGTTTAAAGGCTTCCCATCTAAATCAACTTTGGATTGACAATCCTTTTTCCAATGGCATCCCTTCCTGCACCTGGGGCAGGTATAGGGGGCGATTTGGACCCCCACCACCAGCCAGTTAGTGGGGGGGGATTGTTGTGAATAGTCCTGCTTAAAGGGGCCTTCCTGTTCTCATTTAAAACAAGTCCCTCTCCCCGATGGTCTTGGGGTTCCTTGGCCCTGGGCTGCCAGCGCCTGGGTAATAGCCTCAGTCATTGCAGATGTCTGAGCCTGTAAAGCTAAAGCTAGTGATAGGGACTGGTGCTGTTGCATTCCCACATCCTGCGAGGCCACCACCCACCTGCTCAGGGAACTCTCTCTCAACCCCTCGCAGGCCGGGCAGTGGTCTGCATTCATCCCTTCCCAAACCAGTAGCTTTACAAATTGATCTACTTGGTCTATAAAATCAGGTAGAGGCTCACCCAGTCTCACTCCTGCTATGGGGGACTCTGGGCCCATCATCCAGTTTGTACCACGTGGCAAGTCCTGCCTGCCTCACCTGGTCACGGTACGGGCCAGGTATTGCGGCCTGTTGGACGCCAGTGGAGTACCCTTCCCCCATCCCTGTTAACATGGCATAAGTAATAGGTATCTCGGGTTGAGCCTGCCGGTTATTCTCCGCCTGCACTCTGCATTCCTCCTTAAAGAAGGCATACCATTTAATAAACTGAGAACTGGTGAGGACGGCTTTGGCCACATCCAGCCAGTCCTCAGGGACACATGGGTAATAAGCAATGTCCTGTACTAGGGTCTGGGCCCAAGGAGAGTTTGGGCCATCCTCTGCCACCGCCTTGCGAAGCTCTTTAAGATCCTTAGCTTCCCATGGATACCATTCCAAGGGCCTGTTAGCTCCTGGTGCCAGATTGACCGGATACTCTTGGGGAAGTGAATCCTGTGGCCCAGGGTCCAGGCTCCCGGGCTCCTCCTTTACAGGGTAGGCCTTCGCACAGGTTGCTTCCCCAGCCCTCGGCCCCTCCATGGAAGGTCAGTAGGGGTCCGGGTCTCACAGGTCCCTCTGTAGGGTCACATAGGGTGCCGTACCTCCCCCCCAATTGGTGGAATAGAGTGGGGGCCTAGGACCGTCAGGGGCACCCGAGTCAGAGGGGTAACCTTCACCCTCATTTTGACTTCCACTGTGCATGCTTCTGTCTGATCAGTGCTTTCTCGGTCGAATTTGACCCATTCCTTTTCCTTCTCACTTCTCAAGTCCTCCTTTACTCCCTCTAGGCCTAATGTTGCCTCCTCCTCCTCCTTCTGTGAAATAGCATTACCCATACTAAGAGTTTCACTTACCCTGACAGACCGCTTAGCCTCGGCTGGTATATTTTCCTTTCGTGCCCCATGTTGGGCACTAGATTTCAAGTCTTCATCCATCCCATGGAAGACCGGACAGGGTCCAAGGAAAGGTAAGTGCACAGCTTGCCTGGTCCCCAGCCTCCCTTAGCCCCAGAGACAATCAGACACAGCAGGGAGTCCAGTCAAGCAGGAACTCATTTATTACCACACAGCAAGCACTTTTTAAAGCAAAAGACCTCGTGGCATGGGAGGGGAAGAAAAGGAACCAACCAATCACTGTAAAGGTCACACCCTATCACCTAAGCACCTAAGCTTTCCTGAGCTGTTTACACACTGAATGTAAACAAATCTGGGCTCTGCCCACTCAACTCCCTCTCAGCGCCATCTTTGCTGCCCGTGTGCCCTACAAATGGGGACTTCCAGGTGCTAGTGGCTGTAATCCTAGCTCTCAGGCAGCTGAGATCTGAGGATTGAAGTTCAAAGCCAGCCCAGGCAGGAAAGTCTGAGACTCTGATCTCCAATGAACCACCAGAAAACCGGAAGTGGAGCTGTGGCTCAAAGTGGTAGAGTCTAGCCTTGAGCTGAAGAGCTGAGGGACAGCACCCAGGCCCAGAGTTCAGGCCCCACGACCGGACCAAAAAAAAAAAAGCTGGAAGAATAGGGATCCCCTGCTTGGGCTGATTTCAACCTACAATTGTCCAAATTTTAGCCTCTCAAATTGCTAGGATTATTGGCATGAGCCATTGGCACCTGACTTCATATTTTATTGAACACAAAAGGACATTTATATGAAGCATTAGTAATAAAGTTACCACCTGGGAATACGTAATCCTGCCAAAAATTAAGTAGGAACTCACAGGACAGAAACATTTTTTCTATTTTCCTCTTCTTCTCCTTCTCCTCCTCCTTCTTCTTCCTCTTCATGTCTGTGTGTGTGTTGTGCTGGCCTGTTGATCTCACTTGGCTTTTTCACTAAAGGCTGGCTACTACTTGAGCTTTTTGCTGATTAATTGGAGAGAAGAGTCTCCTGGTTTGCTTGCCCATGCTGGCTTTGAACTGTGATCCTTAAATCTCAGCCTCCTGAATAGCTAGGATTACAGGTGCAAGCCATCAATATCCAGAATTTAAGTATATTTATTTTGAAGTTTGATAAATTGGACTTTGATTGAGGGGTGGTGGTGTTTTCATGTTACTTTCTCTTTCATACTGTTATCTCTTTTTTTTTTTTTTTTTTTGGTCCGGTTGTGGGGCTGAGCTCTGGGCCTGGGCACTGTCCCTCAACTCTTCAGCTCAAGGCTAGAGCTCTACCACTTGAGCCACAATGCCACTTCCGGCTTTTTTTCCCTGCTTATGTGGTGCTGAGGAATCGAACCGAGGGCCTCATGCATGCAAGGCAAGCGCTCTACCACTGAGCCAACTTCCCAGCCATACTGTTATCTCTATAGCCTCCTCTCTCATAGCTTAGCATGCTCTTCTCCTAGGCAACACTAGGCCCATTTGGTAAAGGCAGAAAAGAAATCAGCCTCCACCTTCCCACCTTCACCTTCAGATGGCATTCCTTTGGGTCAGTTACAGCCATATAAGGCAACAACATCCCTTTAGAGTGGCCTTCAAGTCTGGACAACTGCATACCCCTTATCTACCACTTGGGCAGCTACAATAAATCCTAGCCCATCATAATGAAGCATCTGGTTCACATGTCCACACCAAGGTCTCCGCGCCCTAGCCTCATAGATTATATAGGTCACCCCCAACAATAGCCGGCACTTCTCTCTTGTGAGAGGGGTCTTGCCAGTCCCCTTGTTGGCAATAAACCTTTTCTTTGTTCTTTGTGCCTGGATGTCTGCATGGTTTTCTGGCAGAACCTAACACATATGTTTTCTTTTTGGCAGTTCTGGAGGGCCTCAAGCTTCTAGAGCTTGCTGAGCAGGTGCTCTACCACTAGAGCCATGCCCCAGCCCTCTATCCTTTTGTTCTTTTTCAGATTAGGTCTCATGCTTTCTGCCCAGCGCCAGCTTCAGACTTCAGTTCTCCTTCCTATGGTCCCATGGACATTTACTGCCATACTAATTTTGTTGGCTGAAATGGGAGTCTCACTAATTTTATTAATTAATTAATGTATCTATTTATTTATTTAGCCTGTCCTGTCCTAGGAGTTGAACTCAGGGCCTGGGCTCTGTCCCTGAGCCTCTCTGTGCCCAGGGCTAGTGTTTTACCACTTGAGCCACAGCACCACTTCCAGCCATTTCTGTTAATGTGGTGCTGAGGAATCAAACCCAGGGCTTCATGCATGCTAGGCAAGCACTCTACCACTAAGCCACATTCCCAGCCATTGAGTAGTTAGGGTTATAGGAATGAACCACCATCCCCAGGCTTTCTTTCTTTCTTTTCTCATATTAATTGCTGGATGTGGTAAATATAAAATCACCTAAATAACAGAACCTAGAGTGATGCACCTTTCTCCAGAAATGATCTCTGTTTCCTTTGTAACTGGTAGTGCCCACTTTGAGCAGGAAAGTTCAGGGGCAACGTCCAGGCCCTGGATTCAAGCCCCAGTATAACACACACACACCGCAAATCAAAAAGGGGGCTGGAGGCATAGTTCCAGTGGTACAGCGCTTACCTAGAAAACTTTGAGGCCGAGTGCAAAACCTAGTACGACCACACACACACACCCCAAAAAAGAGAGGCTGTGAATTCCTATCAATGCCCTGCTCCACGATTGAAGGCCCAACCTAGTGACCGAGCTCAGCAGCCACACTGCAGGCATTGGGCAAGCAACGCCAGCAGGTTGCCCTTTCGGCTTCTCCCAGAGCATCCAAATTATGGTGAGAGTCCCAGCACAACTGGAGGGAACCACACCGCATGCAGGCGCGGCTCTGGAGGTGCCCTCCACCACTTCTCGCTGGTTCCCCGTCGTTCCCCGCGCCGCTCCTGGTCGCCATGGAGACGAGGGCGGCTAGCCAATCAGCCAGGAACTGCGCGGCTCCCGTCGTTCCTCGCGCGCCGCTCCCCGTCGTCATGGGGACGAGGGAGGCCAGCCAATCCGCGCGGCCAGCTGCGCTCGCCCGAATCCCCCCGCGGCAGTAGGACCCGCAAGCGGCCCCTCCGAGGCCCGGCCGCGATGCTGAAGGTCAAGGTCCTCTTCGTGGGGCCCTGCGAGGTGAGGCTGGGCCCGGCGCGGTGCGGGGAGTGCCTGGGGGATCGCGGGGAACCACGGGAGGCCCACGACTGTGGCTTGGTGCAGAGGGCCGCAGGAGTTGGCGACCCAGGCCCAGGGTCCCCTCCCGGCGGACGCCGCTGACCCTACTAGGCAGTCCCGCCTTACCGAGGCCGCGTAGTGAACGGCATCGTTGGAATCAGGGCCGTGCGCTGGTGCCGCACGCCGGTAATCCTAGACATCCAGGAAGCTGAGATCTGAAGATCGTGGTTCCAAGCCAGCCTGGGCAGGATAGTCTGTGACACGCTTATCTCCAATGACCCTACCCCCCCCTCCCGAAATCTGGAAGTGGCACTGTGGCTCAAATGGGTTGAGTGCTCACTTAGAGCACAAGCACTCAGGATCGCCCAGGCCCTGAGTTCAAGCCCCACAACCGACAACAACAAAAAGGAGTCAGGGTCTGGGTCTCTGACCCCCATCCTGGGTTGTCCCTAACGAATGTTAATGACACAGAGAACCATAGCCAGGTGTGATGGCTCATGCCTGTAACTCTAGTTACTAAGGAAGCTGAGATTGGGAGGATAGAGGTTCCAGGTCAATTGAGGTAAAAAGGCAAGACTTCCATACCTGTCATCTCAGATACTCAGAAAGTGTAAATAGGATTGGGTCCTAGGCCAGCCTAGGCAAAACAATAAAACACTATCTCAAAAATAACCAGAAGGTGGCTCCCGCCTGTAATCCTAGCTACTCAGGAGGCTGAGATCTGAGGATCACGGTTCAAAGCCAGCCGGGGCAAGGAAAGTCCCTGAGACTCTTATCTCCAATAAACCACTAGAAAACCGCAAGTGGCGCTGTAGCTCAAGTGGTAGAGCACTCGCCTTGAGCTGAAGAGCTGAGGGACAGCGCCCAGGCCCAGAGCTCAAGCCCCACGACCGACCAAAAAAAAATAATAATAACCAGAAGTAATAAAGTTGGGAGCATAGCTCAAGTGCTAGAGTGCCTGCAGATTCAGACCCCGAAATTCAAATCCTAGTACTTGCTGGCACCTGTGGCTCATGCCTGTAATCCTAGCTACTCAGGAGGTTGAGATCTGAGGATCTCACAGCCAGCCCGGGCAGGAAAGTCCATGAGATTTATCTCCAGTTAACCATGAGAAAACTAGAAGTGGCACTGTAGCTCAAGTGGTAGAGCTCTCACCTTGAGCTGAAGAGCTCAAGGTACCCAGGCCCAGAGTTCAAGCCCCATGACCAACAAAAAGACAAGAAACAAAAAACCCAGTCCCATAATATTCGTTATATATTATAAATAAATACATACACACACACACACACATACACACACACAATGTTCTCTCATCTTCCATGCATATCAGAAACACCTAGAGAGTTTCTTTTTCTTTTTTCTTCCTCCATAGTTTAGGTTGGGAAATTACCTGTGAATTTAGATTTTTTTTTTCTTTTTTCTGGTCATGGGGCTTGATCTCAGGACTTTGGCATTGTCTCTGCGCTTTTGCTTTTTTTTTTTTGTCAGTCATGGGTCTTGAACTCTGGGCCTGGGGCTGTCCCTCAGCTCTTCAGCTCAAGGCTAGCACTCTATCACTTGAGTCACAGCGCCACTTCCAGTTTTCTGGTGGTTAATTGGAGATAAGAGTCTCATGGACTTTCCTGCTCAGGCTTTGGCCTGCAATCCCCACATCTCAGCCTCCTAGCTAGGATGATAGACCTGAGCCACCAGCGCCTGGCTGCCTAAGCTTTTTTGCTCAAAGCTAACACTCTAGGGCTGGGAAGGTGGTTCAGTGGTACAGTGCTTGCTTCGCATGCCTGAGGCCCTGGGTTTGATTCCTCAGCACCACATAAGCAGAAAAGCTGGAAGTGGTGCTGTGGCTCAAGTGGTAGAGCACTAGCCTTGAGCTGAAGAGCTGAGGGACAGCGCTCAGGCCCAGAGTTCAAGCCCCACAATGGACAAAAACAAAACAAACAAAAACTAACTACCACTTTGAGCTCCACTTCTAGTTTTCTGGTAGTTAGAGATAGAGTCTCCTGCCTGGCTGGCTTCAAACTGCAATCCTCAGATCTTAGCCTCCTGAATAGCTAGGCATAGGCGTGAGCCATCAGCACCTAGCTTGTGTGTGTATGCCAGTAGAGAGGCTTGAATTCAGTGCTTCACACTCTTACTTAGCTTTTTCATTCAAGGCTAGTGCTCTACCATATGAGCCACTCCTCCACTTCCAGCTTTTTTTTGCTGGTTAATTGGAAATGAGAGTCTCATAGACGTTTCTAGCCAGGCTGGCTTCAAATCATGACCCTCAGCTCTCAAGTCTCCTGAGTAGCTGGGGTTAAAGGAGTGATCCATCAAAGACCTTCACTATCTCATCTTCACAGAGTGGGAAAACCATTTTGGCCAACTTTCTGACCGAATCTTCAGACATCACAGAGTCTTCAGACATCACCAAGTACAACCCAACCCAAGGGGTGAGGTGAGCCTGCCCCCAGAGTCTACAGCTGTCACCCACCCTGTATAACTGGCATTTTGGGGGTTCCACAAATGGGATGCTTCTGAGTCAAGATATTGCTGCTATTTTGACTTTTAGGATCCTGGAATTCGAAAATCCAAATGTGACCAGCAACAATAAAGGCATGGGGTGTGAGTTCGAGCTCTGGGACTGCGGTGGCGACCTGAAGTACGTTTCCTTTAGAAAAGCTCTGTTTTATCAGATGACTGGAGGAGCAAACTGGTGGCTCAGTGTTACAGCACTCACCTCCGTCCTGGGTTCCAGACACAGAAAAAAAAATCTGTACCAGGCCATGAGGCCTAACATGTTCTCAAGCATGGTGCTCCTTGGGGATATGCATTGCTTGGTAAACTTTAGTAAGTGCCTTGTGATACAGTTGAATTCCTCAACCAGTCAGTGATACAAAGATAAAAGGTTTTGGTTTGTTTTGAGCTCAGGGACTTTCCTCTTGGCTTGGCTTTTTCTGCTCAAGACTAGCCCTCTGTCACTTAAGCCACAGCTCCGTTTCTTGCTTTTCAGTGGTTAATTGGAGATAAGAATCTCAAGGACTTTTTTGCTTGGGCTGTCTTCGAACCATGATTCCTCAGATCTCAGCCTCTTAAGTAACTGGGATTAGAGACATGAACCATCAACTCCTGGCAATAAAGCTCGCAGTGAGAAATGGGAGATTTAGCTCACTAGTAGTGTGTCTGGCACCTCTAAATTCGCTTCCCAGCTTATTTTTTTCTCTCTCCTGTCTCATACTCACACAAAATACACAAAAGGTAAGGTAGGCTGTACACAGATGACTAACTTTTTTTTGATTGGTCGTGGGGCTTGAACTCTGGGCCTAGGTGTTGTCCCTGAGCTCTTCAGCTCAAGGTATGAGCTCTACCCATTTGAGCCACAGCACCACTTCCAGTTTTCTGGTGGTTAATTGAGAGATAAGAGTCTCTCGGACTTTCCTGTCTGTACTAGCTTTGAGCCACAATCCTCAAGTCTCAGCCTCCTGAGTACCTAGGAGTATAGGCATGAGCTACTGGCACCCAGCTTTTACTCTTTTTTTTTTTTTGGTCAGTAGTGGGGCCTGAACTCTGGGCCTGTGCACTGTCCCTCAGCTCTTCAGCTCAAGACTAGCGCTCTACCACTTAAGCCATTTCCGGTCTTCTCTACTTATGTGGTGCTGAGGAATTGAACCCAGGGCTTCAATGCATGCAAAGCAAGCGCTCTACCACTGAGCCACCTTCCCAGCCATGCCCCCCCTGCCCCCAGCTTTTACTCTTGTAAGCAAAAAAGCTAAGGGTCTAAGCCAGCTAGGCCCTAAGTTCAAGCCCCAATATTGGCACAAGTTAAAAAAAAAAAACTAAGGCAAGGTGGGCTGACACGGTTTTTGCCCTGTAGGTTTGAGTCCTGCTGGCCTGCCCTGATGAAGGACGCTCACGGGGTGGTGATTGTCTTCAATGCCGACATCCCCAGTCACCTGAAGGAGATCAAGATGTGGTATTCCTGCTTCGTCCAGCAGCAGTTCCTCCAGGATGCCCAGTGTCTGCTTGTTGCACACCACAAACCCGGCTCCGGAGGGGATGTGGGGAATCTGGCTTTGAGTAAGGACACATGGATTTGTCTCCCTCCTTTTGTCCCCAATGACGTGTGGGCATCCATTGGTCTGCTTGGGTTGTGGTGTTGTCCTGCTTGTTTGATTTGGGTGAGGGTTTTGGTTTGTTTTCTGGCAGTACAAGGATTTGAACTCAGGGCCTAATTCTTGCTAGGCAGCTGCTCTGCAACTTGAGCCATGCCTCCAGCTTGGTTTGGTATGTTTGAGCAAAAGTCATACTCACCGGTAGTGTGGCACTCACCTGTAGCCAAGGCTAGCCTCAGACTTGCCATTTAGCCCAGGCTAGAATCATCTTCCTGCCTCAGCCTTCTGAGTGCCAAGATCACAGGTGTGTACAGCCATGGCCAGTTGCATTTTATATTAGTTGGGATTTTTGTGGTTGGTTTCATTTTTTAGATTAAAAAAATGTTTTTGAGGGATTGTGGCATGGTGGTAGAGTGCTTGCCTGGCATGCATGAAGCCCTGGGTTCGATTCCTCAGTACCACATACTCAGAAAAAGTTGGAAATGGGCTGGGAAGGTGGCTCAGTGGTAGAGTGCTTGCCTTGCATGCCTGAGATCCTGGGTTTGATTCCTCAGCACCACATAAACAGAAAGAAAAAAGCTAGAAGTGGTGCTGTGGCTCAAGTGGTAGAGCGCTAGCCTTGAGCTGAAGAGCTGAGGGACAGTGCCCAGGCCCAGAATTCAGGCCCCACGACCGGACCCCTCCCCCCCCCAAAAAAAGTTGGAAGTGGCACTGTGGCTCAAGTGATAGAGTACTAGGCTTGAGCAAAAGAAGCTCAG
The DNA here is from genome assembly GCF_000151885.1 of Dipodomys ordii. Taxonomy (NCBI): domain Eukaryota; kingdom Metazoa; phylum Chordata; class Mammalia; order Rodentia; family Heteromyidae; genus Dipodomys; species Dipodomys ordii. The sequence continues at coordinate 2,635,840 of NW_012267359.1, forward strand.
GGACAGTGCCCAGGCCCTGAGTTGAAGCCTCAGGACTGGCCAAAAAAAAAGTTTTTGAAATCACACCTATGCTCCACTTCGGAGCACCTGCTGTATCTCAGTACTGGGTGGGCTCACCATGTCCCTGAGAATTGCCAAGTTGGAAGCCTTAAGGCCTCCAGGCCAAGTTGTGGAGCCTTTGCTGCCAGGCAGACACTAAGACAGGGAGAAATGTGGCACGTGAAGCTCACACCTGTAATGCAGAGGATCATACTTTGAGGCTAGCCCAAGCAGAAAAGTCTGCCAGACTCCACGTCTAAACTAACCAGCAACAAGCAGGGTCAGGGTGTGGCACCAAGGATACAGCACTGGCCTTGAGTGGAGAAAGCAGAGATAAAGTGTGAGGCCCTGAGTTCAAGCTCCAGTAGCAGCGCATGCAAACACCCAAACACACACACACCATACACACATACACAAATTGGCTTCTGGAAATCTTGGGTTCCTGCCTAATTAGCTTTCTTTCCCTTTTTTAAGCTCCGCCCTTGACCAAGCTGAAGTTAGTACACTCCAATCTCGAGGAGAACCCTGAGGAGATCCGCATGGAATTTGTAAAATATTTAAAAAGCATCATCAGTTCTGTGTCTGAGAGCAGAGACAGGGAGGAGATGTTAATTTTTACCTGACTACCACCTCCCAATAAAATCTGCTTCTTCCTTATGCAGAACTGAGCTCTCATTCAGGGAGGGACCCTCATTTCCTTTTCTATGCCTTGTACATACTGAAGAGACTCTCCGTATCTTCTAGAAAGTTCGTCAGAGCCAGAATCAGTGGTTCATGCCTATAATCCTAGCTACTCAGGAGGCTGAGATATGAGGATCGTGGTTCAAAGCCAGCCCAGGCAGGAAAGTCCATGAGACTCTTATCTCCAATAAACCACTACAAGAAAAACCGGAAGTGGCGCTGTGGCTCAAGTGGTAGAGTGTTCCCTTTGAGCTGAAGAGTGCGGGACAGCCCCAAGCCCAGAGTTCAAGACCCACGACTGACCAAAAAAAAAAAAAAAGAGAAAGTTCCTGTCGGTCCCAGTGAAGGACTGTCCCATAGTGCTCTGGCCTTAAGTGTAGTTGAACTGGGAAAAATGCTATCACAAATTCTGACTTCCCGGACTGGGAATGTGGTTTAGTGGTAGAGTGCTTGCCTATCATGCATGAAGCCCTAAGTTCGATTCCTCAGCACCACATAAACAGAAAAAGCCAGAAGTGGCACTGTGACTCAAGTGGTAGAGTGCTAGCCTTGAGCAAAAGAAGCTCAGGGACAGTGCCCAGGCCCTGAGTTGAAGCCCTGGGACTGGCAAAAAAAAAAAAAAATCTGTTTTCCTGGCCTGCAACCTTTCTGAAGAGCTAGAAATTCAGGGGCTATTTGCCCCTTCACATTTTTCAAACTGTAAAAACTGTGGAATTGTAACTACTATTGCCCAAAGATACAAAAGCAGTTGAATCCACGTGTGTTGATTTAGATGTGACTTTTTCTTCCCTTGGGCACTGGGGTGTGAATTCAGGTCTTCACACTCTATTTTTATTTTTATTTTTTTGCCAGTCCTAGGGCTTCAACTTAGGGCCTGGGCATTGTCCCTGAGCTTCTTTTGCTCTCAAGGCTGGCACTCCACCATTGAGCTACAGCACCACTTACAGTTTTTTCTGTTGTACTGAGGAATCCAACCCAGGGCTTTATGCATGCTAAGCAAACACTCTACCTCTAAGCCACATTCCCAACCTACTCTTATCTTTTTGTACTCAAGGCTGGCTCTCTACCACTTGAACCACAGCTCAACTTCCAGCTCTTTGTAGGTTCATTGGAGAGAAGCGTTTCATGGACTTTCCTTTCTGGGCTTTCTTTGAATCACAAGATCTCAGCCTCGTGAGTAGTTAGGATTACAGGCGTGAGCCACTGATGTTTTTTTATTTTTTTCAGAACTAGGGATTAAACTCAAGGTTTGTATTTGGTCAGGCTGGTGCTTTATCTCTGAGCCATGCCTTCAGCCCCAAATATGATTTTCGTTTGATTCATTTAATAAATCCCATCTGGTTGAGTACCTACTCTGCGAGAGCCACTGTTCTAGCTACTGAGGACATATAGCCTGATGAAATTTTAGAAATTACTACCTTTGTGAAGCTTCCGTTTTATTTTTTCTAAATAATAGTAAAATAAAGTATAAAATGTATTATGTTTTGGGTAGGCAGGCAAAAATTTTTTTAAATTGATATTTTTTTCATTTCTCTTTACTTGTTTTAAGTCTCCTTTTGTGTCCAGCCGAGTTGGTCTTGAACCAGCCTGTTTCCTGAGTGCTGAGATTAACAGGCGCGCCCACCACATTCTTCATTTTCTAAACCTGGTGTAAAATGCTCTTGCTTCCACCTTCCCACCCCCTCCAAGATAAAGCTGGACCTGGAGATTACAAAGCCCAGTGAAGGACCATTGTTTTCAGGGGAGGGAGTACGTGCAGAGCACTCTGGGAGATGTAGTTCCGCCTCCCACACCCTACCACTTCCTCGTGGGGGACAGAAGTTGCGCGTTCCCAGTGTACTCTGGGAGATGTAGTCTTCCTTCCCATAGATTACCGTCTTATTGAACGGCGATCAGAGGTGGAGCGTTCAAGGAGCATTCTGGGAATTGTAGTTCATGCCGCCACTTTCGTGTCCGGGGCACTCTGGGAGATGTAGTTCCTTGTCCTCACAAGCTGCCCGAGCGCCCCTGGCCACAAAGGCCGTGTGGAAAGGGTGCGGGGACAGGCCATTTTTGGAGCCGCGGTGGCGGGGATCAGTCTGTGTGCTGTTACTCGCAGGTCAGCAATGGCCGCTAAGCTGACGAGCCGGCCGTCGCGAGCCCTCTCCGTGTCCGTGGTAACTGGTTCACCGCTGAGGACTCTGGGAACTGTCGTTGGCGGTTGCTGAGCCCGAGCCGGTAGACCGAGCAGCTGCCGTTACCGTTCGCCACTGGTCAGAGCGGGTCGCCCTGGACGGTGAGGACGCCAGTGTCGAGGAGTCGAGGACGACCAGCGGCAGGACAGGGCTGGAGGCTCGGCGACGCGGCCTTCGTGCCGGGGCGTGGCCTGCGGCAGGGGGCGTGGTCTTCGGGCCCGGGGCGTGGTCTCGTGAGGAGGCAGCTGGGCTCCAGGTTGGCCAGAAGCCATGTGGATATGGTGGTTGGCGACAAGGTATGGCCCGAGTGGAGTCGAGTGCTAACTGCACAGCCCGATCAAAGTCTTTTAAGCTTTCTTGGCCTCCATTTATCCATGCCAAATAAAAGGTTAGATGAAGAAGAACCAACCCATGAAAGTCACCTTTCATTACTAGTTTTTTTTTCGTCGTGGGGTCTGAACTCGGCCTGGGCACTGTCTGAGCTCTTGAGCTCCAGGCTAGTGTTCCACCACTTGAGCCACAGTGCCACTTCCGGTTTTCTGGTGGTTAATTGGAGATAAGAGTCTGCCGGCCTTTCCTGTGTAATAACCATCGTGCCCCAGCCCGCTGGAGGGGGTGGGGCGTCGAGAAGCTGACGTCACCGCCCCATGGGGCACGCCATGCCTCCGAAATGGGCGGGGCATGCCGCCGGGGGCGGGGCGTGCTGCTGGAGGGGGCGGGGCGTCAGCCCACCTGCAGAGCTGTCGAGAAGCGATTGCACAGTGGGCAGCTTGGGGGCGGAGCATGAATGGCAGTTGGAAAAACCGTTGGGGGGGAAAACAGTCCTGTGGGAATAGGGTAAGAGCAGGGGAGTAGAGTGGAGAGTGGGAGAAGAGAGACAGAGAGGAGAGAGGGACAGCAGGAGGGGAAAGCCTGCCCCGGCCTGGCCCGTGGAGGGTAGGGCAAGCCTCCTTGAGAGGCAGCCGTTTGGGACCTCCTCCGGAGGTCATTCGGGGCCTCCCCCTAGAGAGGCCTGTGCGAGGCGCCTCCCGGAGCAGAGCAGCGCAGGCCTGTGGAGGGCGGAGAGGCCTGCGGTGGAGGGAGAAGGGAAGAAAGGGTAAAGCCTTCCCCTTTGGGGATTTGGAGCTTTGGAGGTCAGAGGTTTGGAGGTTTGCAGACAAATAGATGGTTTGCAGACCAACTAATAAAGGTCAGAGCTGCCTATTGGAGGTTGGAGGTCGAGGCTGCTCTTGGTTCTGGGTATCTAGCTCAGGACAAGGTAGTCGCAGGCCCCTTTCTAGTGTAAATAGTGTAAATAAATTTGTTGTCTTTAACTGTGCCTCGATGGATTGTCTCTTTAGAGGTCATAATTTTTTAACCACGATGCTCAGATCTCAGCCTCTTGAATATCTAGGATGACAGGTGTGAGCCACCAGCACCCAGCTATATATGTTTGAGACTGAGCCTCTTCTGGAATTCTCTGTCTTCCCACTCCAGACTCCCCAGTGTGGGGATTACAAGCATGTGCCACAACACCTGTTGTTGTTGTTTTTTTTTTTCCTTGGTCACAGGGCCTTGAACTCTGGGCCTGGGCGCTGTCCCTCAGCTCTTCAGCTCAAGGCTAGTACTCTACCACTTGAGCCACAGCACCACTTCTGGTTTTCTAGTGGTTTATTGGAGATAAGAATCTCACTGACTTTTCCTGCCCAGGCTGGCTTTGAACCCAGATCCTCAGATCTCAGCCTCCTGAGTAGCTAGGATTATAGGTGTGAGCCACAGGCGCCCCACTCACCTGTTGTTTTTCTTACTGCTTATGATGTAGGACTGTACTATCCAGCCCAGGGCTCTTCCCTCTGCTTCCCTCCTCCCTTCACCTTCCTGCCCTTGGCTGGGGCCTCAACTCAAAGGCCTCCAAAGCTTTGTACAGCTTGCAGCTGTCCAGGAGCTGCAGCTCCTGCCCTCCTCCCTGCTCCACCCAAAAGGGCACCCCAGGACTCTGCCCTTGGAGATGATTAATCCACACCCCTCTGGGCAGCTACCTCCACACCTGCTGGCCACGCCTTCCACCTGCATGGCTCCTCCCCCACCTCACACTTCAGTCCATTTTTTTTGTTTTTGTTGTTGGTCATGGTGCTTGAACTCTAGGCCTGGGCACTGTCCCTGAGCTCTTTAGCTCAAGGCTAATGCTCTACCACTTAAGCCACAGCATCAATTCCAGTTTTCTGGTCGCTAATTGGAGATAAGAGTCTCATGGCCTTTCTTGTTAGGCTGGCTTTGAATAGCAATCTTCAGATCTCAGCCTCTGGAGTAGCTAGGATTACAGGTGTGAGCCACCGGTGCCCAACTCAGTCATTCCTTTTTTTTTTTTTGCCAGTCCTGGGGCTTGAACTTAGGGCCTGGGCACTATCCCTTAGCTGCTTTTGCTCAAGGCTAGCGCTCTACTACTTGAGCCACAACACCACTTCCAACTTTTTCTGTTTATGTGGTACTGAGGAATCGAACCTAAGGCTTCATGCATGATAGGCAAGCACTATACCACTAAGCCACATTCCCAGCCCTTAAGTCATTTCTTCATTTTCTCCCAGATTTGTTTTTATGTGCCAGGCCTGGAGCTTCAACTCAGGGCTTAGGTCCTGGGTCTCTGAACTTTTGTGCTCAAGGCTATTGCTCTACCACTTGAGCCATAGCACCACTTCAGGCTTTTTCTGAGTAGTTTATTAGAGTCTTACATAGCCAGGTGCTAGTGGCTCATGCCTGTAATTTGAGGATCACCGTTCACAGCCAGTCTGGGCAGAAAAGTCCCTGAGACTCTTATCTCCAATTAACCACCAGAAAACCAGAAGTGGAGCTGTAGCTCAAGTGTTAAAGTGCTCGCCTTGAACTCAAGAGATGAGGGACAATGCCCAGTCCCAGAATAAAAGCCCCTATGACTGAACAACAACAAAAAAGTCTCACAGACTTTCCTGCCCAGGCTGGCTTCAAACCATGATCTTCAGCTCTCAGCCTCCTGAGTAGCTGGGATTACAGGCGTGAGCCACCAACACCTGGCTTCAACCTCATTTTTCATTGTGCAATCTGCTATCATTTATGTATTGGATCTGTGGGGTTTGTGGCTGCTATTTAGTTGTTATTGTTTTTATTGTTTTGCCTAGGAAGCAGATCATATTAGTATTTTTTTGTATTTGTAGGGCTTTGTTTGTTCACTCCCATGGGGACTTTCTGAAAGCTGGTCACATGATCAGCAGACACTCAGCAGGCATCCAAGCCAGGAAACATCTCCGAATGTTCCAGAATCTCCCAGCTGACATCAGCAGCTGCCTTCCCTAGAGAAAACCTTCAAGCAGGAGAGAGGATGGAGGAGCTGTGAAGGGGACCGCAACAGGTGAGCCACTGTTCCGGGGTGGGCAGTGAGCGGGCTGCGGCATAGCACTGCCATAGCTCTCGTGGCCGTGTGGCACATTGCCTGTCCTTTCTCAGCATCACAGTAAGCACATGTTCTGACAGGCAAGTAGTCTGTCACTGAGCAGTGACAGCCAGCAGTGGCCAGCAGTGTGTTCTTAGGCCATCCCTCCCCCTTTGCCCAGAGAGAGGAGCCAGCAAGCCAAAGGGTGTGGGGAGGCCACCAGGCCCATGTGTGACCCAGAAGAACCTCCGTCCTCAGCCCCCAGGAATGACCACGCAAGCTAACCATGTAGTATGTAAGTATGTCAATACTGGGGCTTGAACTCAGAGCCTGGGTGCTATCACTTAGCTTTTTTGCTCAAGGTTGGGGCTCCAGCACTTGAACCACAGCTCTATTTCTGGCTTTTTAATGGTTAATTGGAGATAAGGGTCTCATGGACTTTCCTGCCTGGGCTAGGTTTGAACCTTGATCCTCAGATCTCAGTTTCCTAAATAAGCTAGGATGACAGGCCACTGGCACCAAGCTCCCAGATCTTCCATTTGGAGCTTCTGGAAATATCCAGGCTAACCACAATCCTGAACCCCAGCTTCCCCCATGTAGCCATTAGAAAGAGACTTATGCCTGCAATCCTAGCTACTCAGGAGATTGAGATCTGAGGATCACCAATCAAAGCCAGCCCGGGCAGGAAAGCCTGTGAGACTCTTATCTCCAATAAACCATCAGAAAAGCGGTAGAGCTGAAGTGCGCAGGGACAGCACCCAGGCCCAGAGTTCAAGCCCCACAACCAACAACAACAACAAAAAACGCCAAGTGCTGTTGGCTCACATCTATAATCCTAGCCATTCAGGATGCCAAGTTGAGGACTGGGGTTCAAAGCCAGCCCAGGCAGAAAAGTCCCCATGAGGCTCTTATTTCCAATTTACTACAAAAACCAGAAGTATCTCTGTGCCTCAGAGAGGTAGACTGCTAGCCTTGAGCAAAAGAGCTCAGGTAAAGCACCTAGGCCCTGAGTTCAACCCCACAACTGACCAAAAATAAATTAATAAAAATAAACTACTCAGAAAAAGCAGGAAGTGGTGCTGTGGCTCAAATGGTAGAGTGCTAATCTTTTTTTTTGTCGGTCGTGGGGCTTGAACTCTGGGCCTGGGCGCTGTCCCTCAGCTCTTCAGCTCAAGGCGAACGCTCTACCACTTGAGCCACAGTGCCACTTCCGGCTTTTTCTGCTTATGTGGTGCTAAGAATTCGAACCCAGGGCCTCATGCATGCAAGGCAAGTACTCTACCACTGAGCTACCTTCCCAGCCCCTAGAGTGCTAATCTTAACCATAAAAAGGCTCAGGGAGGCCTGGCCCTGGTGGCTCATGCCTATAATCTTAGCAACTCAGGAGGCTGAGCTCTGAGGATTGTAGTTCAAAGCCAGCCTGGGCAGGAAAGTCTGTGAGACTCATTTCCAATTAACCCCAGAAAACCAGAAAGGAGCTGTGGCTCAAAGTGATAGAGTGCTAACCTTCAGCAAAGGAGCTCAGGGGCAGGGCTGGGAATGTGGCTTAGTGGTAGAGTGCTTGTCTAGCATGCATGAAACCCTGGGTTCGATTCTTCAGTACCATATACACAGATAAGGCCACAAGTGGCTCTGTGGCTCAAGTGATAGAGTGCTAACCTTAAGCAAAAGCATTCATGGACAGTGCCCTGGCCCTGAGTGCAAGCCCCAGGCCCCCTCGCTGCCCCCCCCCCCAAATCCTCTTGTCAACAAAGGGACTGTACAAAATAGCCAGAAAACAAAAATAAAAAGTACCAAAGTGAATAAAATTTAGGCACCTGTTATAGCCAGAATCACTAACAACATTTGAGCCCTGATTCTGGGTGTGTATACATTTCCCGTTATCATATTCCTCTAACAAAGGGAAGTCGGGGATCTGGAGCTGACTTGCACTGACAGCAAGTATGCCTGCCAGGCAGTACCGCTTCTAGCCACAAGAGGGGGATATTTGTCCACGAGTGTCAGCCCAAAGCCGGTGGGAGCCGTGGGCCTGGCACCTGCCCTTGAGTCTTTTTGCCACTGGATCTATGAAGTCCCGGAGGTCCCTGAGCCATTCCCAGCCTTCATGCTCATTCTGAAACCTTGGCTCAGGCTCATGCAGGCAAGGTCCCCCTGAACTCTAGGCACACCTCACAGAGGCCTGGGACCCCCAGGCCCTGAGTTAGTGATCAAGCTGCCTTAGCCGGTCCCCACTTCCCTCCTCAGCCTCTACAGTTCCTCAGGACCCAGGCAGAAGTGCCAACAAGGTCTCCCAGGCCCTGGAGTCAGTCTTACTTGTTCTAGCCTTCTTTTGCCTATTTCCTGTACACCACAGGTCTTCACACATGATTTGTCAGTCGCAGGGCTTGAACTTAGAGCCTGGACACTGTCCCTGATCTCTTTCCCTCAAGGCTACCTTCTACCACTGAGCCACAGTGACACTTCCTGTTTTTTGGTGGTTAATTGGAGATGAGGGTCAAATGGACTTTTCTACCAGGCTGGCTTTGAACTGTGATTCTCAGATCTCAGCCTCCTGAGTAGGATTATAGGAGTGAGCCACTAGTACCCAGCTCTTGTTTTCTTTTAACCAGTTTTTGAACTTGGCTCTTCCTTCCTTGCCCAGCTTGCTTGCCCAGCTGGCATTCTACCACTGAATCTACGCCTCCAGCCTGGCTTTTTGCTGATTAATTGGAGATGAAGTTCAGTATATTTTTCTGCCCCTGCTGGCCTTGAACTGTGACCCTGAAGGTTTAGTCAGCCTCCTGAGTAGCTAGGATTAGAGGCGTGAGCCACCAGTGCCTGGCTGATACCTCCTCCTTCCCTGTTCGTATTCTGGAACACACAATAAGGGCAGGCACAAAGTGGAGTAGATTCTCTGATAATCTTTATCAGATGAACAAAGCAATGAATAAGCCAAGCCCCATGGACTGCTCAGGAACTCAAGATGGACAGGTGGCCCCGCAGAGCATGGGGAGACCCAGGACCCCTCACAAGGCCAAAAACCGGAAATGGTAGTAGGCTGGTGGAGCAACAGGAAGGACGAGGGAGGAGGATGGGTAAAATACTCTAGCCCTGTGGGAAAGGCAGCATGGAATCTTAGGCTGACTCTCCATTACTCCTACATCTGGCCCTCTGTGACTGATCCCCAGGGTTCACCTCTGCCTGTGACCTCAGACCCAAAGATGCCTATATGGCTTACCAGAAGTGTGCTGTGTGTCCGCTGGGCACCTGGGGCCAGGAAACGCTTTGTGAGGGGGGGGCATTTCATGGCAGGGTCCTGACTTCTACTCAGGTCTTTGGTGTTGTCCCTGAGCTTTTTTCACTCAAGGAGAGTGCTCTACCACTTTGAGCCACAGTGCCACTTCTCAGCTTTCTGGTGATTCATTGGAGATGAGTTTCTTGGACTTGCCTGCCCGGGCTGGCTTTGAACCATGATCCTCAGATCTCAGCTTCCTGAGTAGCTAGGATGGCAGGCATGAACTAGCAGTGCCTGGCTCTGTGAACCTCTTGGATCACAAGTACCCCAGGGCCCCCCCACCCCTGCCCACCTTGCACCCCTCTTCAGTCTCCTTGCCAGTGAGGTAGGAGCACCCCCCAGAACATCGCCATGGGTGAGGAGCATCGGCCCTCCCACCGGAACCCTTGTCTGATGAATGAGAGCTGATTTCTCTCTATATTCCATTCATGCCATTGAATGCATTCACTGCGTTCTCGGAATGAATGGCTGTGCTCCGAATGGCTCATCTGCTGCTGGCAGAGCTCCGACCATTCACCAGAAACGGGTGTTCTCCCCCTCGTGATACTGGCCCGGGCTCTGACGTGGGTTCAGTTTATTCTGGGTGGATCTGCCCCGTGCTTCTCTCCCGTCTGTGGCTCCCTCCTCCCTGGTTTCTCATCACAGCCAGTGTCTGCAGCATGAGCTGTGGATGAATGGAAATTTACTTGCATTCACAGTCTACTCTGTGGATTCTTCGGGATTCTGCCAGAATTCTGCATGGCGCCAGGGAGCTCTGGGCTTAGTCTGCAGGAGTTTGCCTATAGGGTTTTTGTCAGAAAGATGGCAGTAGCGGGAGGTGAGGAGGGCCGGTTACCTCCAATTCTCAAAAGTTCTGAGCACCCATGGCTTGGTGATGCCCCAGCATGTCTCTCTGTTCTCCAAGGTCCAACAAAGCCCCCCTCTTCCCTGAAGCCTTCTGGGGACCCTGGCAGCCCCCTCTGCTTCCTGTGAGGTCATCACATCAGTGCTGGTGGCTCACACCTGTAACCCCAGCTACTCAAGAGGCTGAGATCTGAGGATCACTGTTCAAAGCCCTGCCAGGCAGGAAAGTCTGTGAGACTCTTAACCTCTAATTAACAAAACAAAAAAGCCAAAAGTGGCTGGGCACCAGTGACTCACACCTGTAATCCTAGACACTCAGGAGGCTGAGATTTGAGGATCACAGTTCAAAGCTGCCTGGGCAGGAAAAGCTGTGAAAGTCCTATCTCCAGTAAACCACCAGAAAACCAGAAGTGGTGCTGTGGCTCAAGAGCACTCGCCTTGAGCTGAAGAGCTGAGGGACAGTGCCCAGGCTCAGAGTTCAAACCCACAACCAACAAAAAAAAGGGGGATGGAACTGGGAAGGTGGCTCAGTGGTAGAGTGCTTGCCTCGTGTGCCTGAGGCCCTGGGTTCGGTTCCTCAGCACCACATTCGCAGCAAAAGCCAGAAGTAGGCTGTGGCTCAAGTGGTAGAGCGCTAGCCTTGAGCTGAAGAGCTGAGGGACAGCACCCAGGCCCAGAGTTCAGGCCCCACCACCAACACACACACACAAAAAAAGCCAAAAGTAGAGCTGTGGTTCAAGTGGTAGAGTGCCAGCCTTGAGCAAAAAAGCTAAGGGATAGCACCCAGGCCCTGAGTTCAAGCCCCAGGACTGGTACAGAGACATATATAGGTCACCCATGCCATCATCCTCTTGTTCCTTAGGATCTCTTTCTGTGCTTTGCTTTTCCAACAGACTTGAAGTTCTTGTAGAGGAAACATTTGTGTCCTTGGGATCGTCCAGTCTCCCTTGAGCCTGAGGGCAATTGACTGTGGTGTGGTTCGCCATAGCACTGGGGTCTCAGCCCATGGCACCACTGTCTCAGCAATGGCCCAGGGTGTTGGTCTCTGAAAACACAGCATGAGGCTTCCTCTTCGGCATGATGTCCTCATTGTCAAGGCCACCTGGGGAGGAAGATGACTCCCCCCCACCCCCCACCAGCCCCGAAGACTCTGGAGGGGGCAGGCGGTGCTTGCCTCCTGCCCCTCCCTCCCCGTGCGGGAGACATTGCTGGTGGCTGTGTGCCCGTGTGGCAGGGGAAGTTGAGACTCTGCACCCCTACAAAGCCGCCTCTTCTCAGTGTCCTGCCTGGGGACCTGCTCACGGAGCCCCAAAGATGATGGTGGAGCTAGCTGCCTCAGCTCAGCCTCTCGGTTTTCCCAGGGCCTAGCTTAGCATGCGGCATTGACAGAGCCAGCCAGTTGAACCCTGGGGATTGCGTGGTGGTCATGGGGAGAAGAGCAGTGAGTGTGGGGCTGAGCTGGCCTCCAACCCCTCCCGCATGAGCACATCATCAAGTACAGAAAAGACCCCACAGCTTTTGGTCAGTTGCAAAATTTCTGTCTCTCCTGTTGGGGAGAAAAAAAATGGGGACATGTGGGGTGTAAATCACGGCTTACATGGCCTTGGAGCCACCTTGTAATTTGCTCTGTGGGAGCTGGTCCCAGGAGACCAGGCTGCGCCCTGCACCAGGCTAGGGGACCCCATGCCAGCCCCCCTGCGTGCACCCAACCTAGTTCAGAGCACAGGAGACAGCCGGTTCCTGGCGTACCATGCTGCAATTCTGAATGTTTGTAATTCGAATGTCGTTCCCTGTGGGTTTCCAGAAATTTCTCTCCAATCACTCCTGTAATGGCTGACCCAAGTCATTGACTAGAAATGCCCACATGAGGAAGTAGAGATGAAAGATGAGCTGTGGGCCGGGAGGAGGGGGGTGGGGGGGGGCGGAAGGAAGGTCCTTTCAGGGTAATGGGGGATAGGGCTTCCTAGAGGCTGCTTGGGAAACTGAGTCAAGATGGAAGGACACCCCCACACACACACCAGCTGCTTTTACCGCGCCCCGGCACCACACGGCACCACAGCCCACTTCCCCTCACGCTCCAAAGGCTCGTACTCAGTACCTGACTCTGACAGAGTCGATCACTGGTCTGTGTTTTGGACACGCAATATCTCCTTTAATCTTCCCAACAAATCTTGGAAATGATTGTCCCAGTCTACAGGTTCAATCCTTGCCTCCAGGTCCAGCAGGGATTCGAACACCCGAGCCCCTGCCAGAGGCCTGTCTTTTCATTGCAGGATTTTCATCATCTTGGCTGGAAGAACCCCCCTCCCCCGCCCCCTTTTTGCTCGGTCTCTAGGACAATCTGGAAATAACCCTGTTCCTCCTGGCTCTTTTGTGGGCTGTCAGAGCCACAGGAGGATTTTCTGAAGGCCCAGGTGCCCTTGGGGAGGGACAAGCCCATCGCTGGCGAACTGTGAGCGTTCACTCCCCATCTCTGCTGTGGGATCTGGGGGCCCCCATAAGTCAGGGCACTCAAACCAGTGCCCAACCCTCAGTGCTGCGTCAGGTGAGGCCTTGCAGGATGTATGGGGGCCGGTGGGCAGCCCCTGGCCACCCTGAGATCCTGTACAGTGAACACCACAGGGCTGCCCCAGCCAAGGCGGCCACACCTTGGCCCCGAGAGATGGCTCTCATTTCTTCTTCTGTTGTCTGAGCTCTTAGCACCCTCTGTGCCGTTCCCACGGCCCCGCCTCCTGTGGCGGACATAGACACCCCTTGATGTAGATAGTTTACCAGGTCAAGATGGAATGCAGGCTGGCTTCAAGTCCACCTGTCACATTCTCCTTTTGGGAATTCGGAACCCCAAATCAAACAGTTTGGGGCTGGCGAGATGTCATGAGAGCAAGTAAGGCCTGGGTGTACCCCCATGCTCTGGCCAAAAAATATATTGAAGAAAAAGGGCAAAGAAAAGAGAAGCTCTGACACGAAGAGCCACTGGCTGTGGGTTCAGTGAGGGGAGAGAGGTGGGGATGGCAGCCAAGGGGACCCCAAGGGTCTCTGTGACTTTGTTGAGCTGACATGGCTCCTGTGTTGGAAAGATGACTCGCGCCCCTGCGAGAGAAAACAGAAATGAGATTTATCACGGCCTATGGGATGGGACTATCAGTGTTTACTACAGGCTACAGACAGGAAGACCGCACGAGCTCCCCAAATCCCTTAATGGTGTTTCTTCTTTCTAGCAGTACTGAGGCTTGAACTCAGGGCCTTCTGTTTCCCAGGCTAGTGCTCTACCACTGAGCCGTACCTCCAGCTCTGGTAGTTCCTCTTGAGATAATTGTGCGCCTTGTGTTGCCATTGAATCTTCATCTCGATTTTTGTTTTTTGTTTCTGACTTCTCCAAACAAAGCCAGCTGCCAGCAGCGCTGCAGGCCTGGGTGACCGGCCCAGTGCCGGTGGCAGGGAGGCTGTGCTTGGAAAGACTTAAGAGTGCTGGTTCTTGAAGAAAGGGCCAGCTCTCATGTTGTCTTTTGCTGCTCTGACCCAAACAAACTATCTAGGCTGGAGTTCTTACAAAAGGGGACAGTGGACGTGACCCCCTAGCCCTACCTTGCATTCATCTTTTTTATGTCACCTGTACAAAAGACCTCCCACCCATTCAGATTCTGAGGGAGAGTCTCCCAGGACTGGATGCCCCTGAGAGTCCTATGGCTGGCAGGGCCCCTGCTGCCCTGTGCGAAATGATAGCACCAGTGTAGCCTCTGGTGCTCCCATTCCAAGTGCTTTTCTGTGTGTCCTTTGTGCCGTCCCCAGCTCCACCCCCCCAAAGCCAAGCCAAACAGCATAAAGCATCTGCCTATTTGGGCCTGTCCCTTCATTCAGTGGCACTCTGTGGAGTGAGTGCCCCACCCCGGGGGGCCCACCTGAGCGCTGGCCTTTCCGGTGTAAGACAGAAAGGCAAAGAAAGGAATCTGTGGGCTAAGCAGAGAAATGTGTGATGGCTCCAGTTGGGGGAAAGCAGCAGGGGGATCTTTACACCCTCTGCCTTGGATGGGAGCCTTGATTTATTGGGGCCTAAGGGTCTCTGGATTCTTCTGGAACGTTGTGGAATCCAGGGAATGGGGGGTGGTGGCTGGGAGCTCAACTCCCCCCCACACCCACCCACCAGCTCCCCCATAAGCTCCTTTCTTCCTTGTGAGTTATCCAGTGAGGAGAAAGAGTCCGGCCGGGCGCCCCATCTCACTCCAGCCCCCTGTCCAGGGCGAGCCACCTGATGCCCCATCCATGCCACGTTGGGCCTTGGGTGGTGCTCCAGCCTCATGATGCATGCATGCCCAGTTCCGCTCCCCAAGGACTTGGTTGGTCCTGTCTTCAAGATGGAACTCACGGAAAGTGCTTTTTCCTCGCCCAGCCCCAGGTGTCTAATGAGCCAAGCACAGCTGTCTGAAAGGCAGGGCAGACATTCACGCACGCGGCTTTTCTCCAGTGTGAATTCTCTGACGTTGAATGAGCTTCGGTTCCGAAGGCTTTTGTACGTGCATCAGTCACGTCCTTGGAGTTCCCGAGGTGCAGGAAATAGGCGATTTGTGTGAGGGCGTTGATGAATGGTGCCCAGTACCAGCCGCCCCCTCCCCTCTCCACCCCTGCAGTGCTCTCCAAGACTCAATGTAATGTCCAATAGGACAGGAGCCCCCGGGGAGACATGGGAAAGCTGTCACTGTGAATAAATTCTGAACCCTGACCCCAGCTTTGCTCACTGGCTATTTGCGTTGTTTTGTTTTTTGGTTGGTTGTGGGGCTTGAACTCTGGGCCTGGGCGCTGTCCCTGAGCTCTTCAGCTCAAGGCGAGCGCTCTACCACTTGAGCCACAGTACCACTTCCGGTTTTCTGAGTGATTTATTGGAGATAAGAGTCTCACAGACTTACCTGCCTGGGTTGGTGTGAACCATGATCGTCAGATCTCAGCCTCCTGAGTAGCTAGGATTACAGGCGTGAGCCACTAGAGCCCAGCTCTTTTTGCATTTTATCTCATTTCTAAAACCTGCTCCATGGAATTGCAAAGCTTTGCACACTGTTGGAATGGGGTCCCTAGAATGCTCCAAAGGTAAAGGTGGGGACCAGTCAGTAGCACCTCATTGTTAGTCCCTGCCCCAGGACCTCATTGTTAGTGTGTGGCTGCCAAAGACCCTGCTCGCACTCAGCTCAGGGATAGAAAATTACAGGCAACTCCAGTATCAACCATTCTCTACTGAACAAACTTTTTTTGTTGTTATTGGTCTTGGGGCTTGATCTCTGGGCCTGGGCACTGTCCCTGAGCTCTTCAGCTCAAGGCAAGCACTCTATCTACCACTTGAGCCACAGAACCACCTCCAGTTTTCTGTTGATCAATTGGAGATAAGAGTCTCACCAACTTTCCTGCCCAGGCTGGCTTTGAACCAAGATCCTCAGATCTCAGCCTCTTGATTACAGGTGTGAGCCACCGACACCCAGCTTCCTTACAGTTTCTTGATCCTGACACTGGTCAGGTGGGGGTGCTCTCCTTGTTAAACCCCATTGTTTATATGTGTACTTCTATATGATGAAGTTTCCCACCACCACCCCCACCCCCAAAAAACCCCACAGCACTTCTTGCTCTCCCATACAGTCATGGTGAGGTTCTGGCATATGAGAAACAGAATTTGAGCTTCTAAAGAAACTGCTAGGAGTACTAGTCTCTGAACTGTGACCCTTGACCCTCCTCCCTATCTGCCTACCTTCTTCCTGCCTGATCCTCAAGAGATGCTGACGGCAAAGCAGCTGCCCGGCCAGTGTGCAGGTGGCGGCCACGTGCAAAGGACGGCAGACAGCCAGCACCATGGCTCACGCCTGTAATCCTAGCCATTCATGAGGCTGAAATCTGGAGGACCATGTTCATTTTTTTTTTTTTTGGGTCCGGTCGTGGGGCCTGAACTCTGGGCCTGGGTGCTGTCCCTCAGCTCTTCAGCTCAAGGCTAGTGCTCTACCACTTGAGCCACAGCGCCACTTCTGGCTTTTTTTGCTTATGTGGTGCTGAGGAATCAAACCCAGGGCCTCATGCATGCAAGGCAAGCACTCTACCACTGGGCCACCTTCCCAGCCCTCTTAGCTTTTTTACACAAGGCTGGCATTCTACTCTGAGCCACAGTGCCACTTCTGGCTTTGTGGTGGTTAATTGGAGATAAGAGTCTCACAAAGGAAGTGGTGCTGTGGCTCAAGTGGTAGAGCATTAGCCTTGAGCTGAAGAGCTCAGAGACAGTGCCTGGGCCCAGAGTTGAGACCCACAACCGACACCACCCCTCCCCTCCCCCCAAAAAAAAGTTTAAAAGGAAGGCTTTTTAGGTGGGCGCTAGTGGTTCATGCCTGTAATCCTAGTTACTCAGGAGGCTGAGATCTGAGGATCACAGTTCAAAGCCAGCCCTGGCAGGAAAGTCCATGAGACTCTTACCTCCACGTAACCACCAGAAAACCGGATGTGGTGCTGTTGCTCAAGTGGTAAAGCACTAGCCTTGAGCTGAAGAGCTGAGGGACAGCATCCAGGCCCAGAGTTCAAGCCCCAAGACCAAAGAGTCTCACAGACTTTCCTTCCTGATCTTGTTTTGAACCAAAATCCTCAGATCTCAGCCTCCTGAGTAGCTAGGATTATAGGCATGAGCCACCAGTGCCCGGACGGTGGCTCACACCTGTAATCTTAGTTAGGAGGCTGAAATCCAAGGATTGTGGTTCAAAGCCAGCTCAGGCAGGAAAGTCCATGAGACTCTTATCTCCAATTAACCACCAGAAAACCAGAAGTGGCACTGTGGCTCAAGTGGTAGAACACTAGCTTTGAGCTGAAGAGCTGAGGGACAACTCCCAGGCTCAGCGTTCAAGCCCAGGACCAAAAAAGAAGCTGAATGTGCCATTTCACACCTATAACCCCAGCACTCAGGATTCTGAGGCAGAAGGATCACAAATTCAAGGCCAGCCAGGGGTACATGGTTGACCTTGACTAAAGACATCAAAAGGATTCAGGACAAATATAAATATTGACCTGTGTGGCAACTTTCCTTTCTCCTCAGGCAGCATTTTTTCCCATTTGAATTCCCCTAGCAGTCCAAGCAGGCTGTCTCCCCGGGATTGTAGTGAGCTGCATGGCATACAGGTGTAAATATCACCTTCACCTAGGCTGGCTTGGAACCATGATCCTCCTGATCTCCACTCCCTGATTACAGGTATGAGCCACCACAGGCAGGCTGGATTAATTACACACGTTCATTAAACTTCATGGAGGTTATGTGGGACATTCTCCAGCTCTGAGAGGTTCTAGGTGCAGGAATGGAAGACTCCTCTTTCACCCAGATCTTCCTGTAAGGCAGCCGAACTGGAAGCTTTAGTCAGAGTGGAATCAGGCGACAGTGGCTCATGGACTGTAATCCTACCTACTTAGGAGGCTGAGATCCAGAGGATTGCAGTTTGGAGCCACCCTAAGCAGAAAAGTCTATGAGATTCCATCTCCAAAATAACTAGCCAAAGGGAAGGCTGCAGGTGTGGATCAAATGGTAGAACCCCAGCTGTGAGCAAGAAAGGCATGTGAGAGTTCACTCAAGTGAGTGGGGGGGGGGGAAACTTCTAAAACAAAATTAAACCCAAAGCAGAACTGGGTGCCAGTGGCTCATGCCTGTCATCTTAGCTACTAGAGAGGCTGAGATCTGAAGATCAAGGTTCAAAGCCAGCCAGGCAGGAAAGCCTGTGAGACTCATCTCCAATTAGCCACCAGAAAATGGAAAATGGCACTGTGGCTCAAAGTGACAGAGCACTAGCCTTGAGCAAAAAAAAAAAAAAAAAGAGCTCAGGGACAGTGCCCAGGCCCTGAGTTCAAGCCCCACAACCACCACCACCACCAAAAATCTAAAGAAAACCTGAAAGATTTGGTGAAGAAGTTTCTGTACAATTATTGAAGGACTGACCCCCACTTTTGTTTTTTCAGGTGCATACAGATACCAGGCAACGCTCCAAAGATATGTGCAGCCTGCCTGACTCCAGCAGGGCCATCTCTCTAAGCCCATAGGCCCAACCGAAAAGCCCTCCACCTTCCTTGACCTAGTGGCTTTTTCATTAACCTCTGCCTCCTTGCTCAGACCTCATAAAACCCAGCTCCTGTCCCAGCTCTGACACACAGCTCCAAGCCCACGGGATGGCTTTGCCCCTAGCTTCTCTTTCTCAATGAACAGTCCTCGCCTGTGAAGACTGAGTCCGGCCTGTTTCCTTCCTTTCTCCTCCATTTTCCTAACAATTATAATTTATTTATTATTATTATATTTGTTGTTGTTGGTGGTGGTCATGAGGCTTGAAATCTGGGTCTGGGCGCTGTCCCTCAGCTCTTCAGCTCAAGGCAAGCACCCTACCACGAGAGCCATAGTGCTACTTCCTGTTTTCTGGTGGTTAACTGGAGGTAAAAGTTTCATGGACTGTCCTGTCCAGTCTGGCTTTGAACCATAATCCTGAGATCTCAGCCTCCTGAGTAGCTAGGGTTATAGGCATGAGCCACCAGTGCCTGGCTCAATTTTTTTTTTAATTGTATGAGTTTGATGAGCTACCAAAGTCCCAATGTTTAAAAAAAAAATGCATGTCTTCAACGTTCTAAAGTCTGGGTGTCTAAGACCAAGGTCCGAGCAGGGTTGGGTCCTTCGAGGCCCCTCCCCTTGGCTTGTGCCCTCACAGGATCTTGCCTCCAGTATATCTATGTCCCAATCTTTCCACTTCTCATAAGGACACCAGTCTTCTGACAAGACCCACTCTAATGACCAGATTTTAACTCAATTTCCTCTGTAACGACTCTTTATCTCCAAACCAGAACTATAGTGCACATCTATAACCTCAGCAACTCAGAAGGCTGAGGGGCAGGAAGTCCTGGGGTTTGAGGCCAGCCTGTGCTGCTCAGTAAGATATGTCTCTAGATCTGGTCTTTTTAATGCTCTGGAGTTGGGACTTCAGTACTGAATGTGGGCACCAATGGAGGGATGTAACTTAATTCAAGCTTATTTTGTTCAACGTCCAACAAAAACCTTCCAAACTATAAAAGTGTAAGTGGGAGATTTCATCACAATTTTCCACTGCCTTCATCCTATCTCAGCTGTTAAATCACTAAAAAGCCTCAGCGTTTTAATTTGACATTGGATGTCTTAGAGAGTTCCCAGATGCTCCCAGTTTGAGATCTTATTTTCTCAGGCAGCGGCTCCGGCTCAGCTCTTAGTCACCGCAGGCCTTCTAGAACACTCTGTGCGGCATCTGCACACTTGCAAGGGCCGGGACCAGGACAGGGCGTTTTCTGAGTAATCTGACTCCTCACAGCCTTCCTCCTCACGAATGGCTGAGCTGCTGGCTTTTTCCCAGAAATAGATGATGTTTTACGTCGGAACTGGTTTTGGGAAAAGTTGATGAGACGCGTCAAGAGATGAAGTACAGAAAAACAGCCCGGGCTGAGTCAGCGGCGGGGGAGGACTTCCGCGAGCCGCCGCTGGGAAAGGCACAGCGGGGCGTGGCCAGCGTCGGGGGCGTGGCTCGATCCGCAGGGGGCGTGGCTCTCATGGCACGGCAAGCTCCGCAGCTGCCTAACCTGACTCAAGGCCCTGAGTTCAAATCTCCATTCAATCCCCCCACCCCCAGAAAGGAAGGAAAGCCGGGCGCCCGCGGCTCACACCTGTAATCCTAGCAACTGGAGGGGATGAGATCTGAGGACAGCTATTCAAAGCCAGCCCGGGAAGGAAAGTCCATGAGACTCTTACTTAGTCCATGAGATTCCAATTCCAATTCCAAAAAGCCGAAAGTGGAGGTGTGGTTCAAGTGTTAGAGCGCCATGTTTAAGCAAAAAAGGTCAGGCATAGTACCCGGGACCTGAGTTCAGGTCTCAATATCAGCACACACGCAAAAGTTCTTGTTGAATGTCTACGTTGTGGCAGTTGAATTATAACCTCCTAGCTACAGTGAAGATTCAGGAAGAGGTGCAAGATCAAGGTCGGTCCATAAGGCAAAAAAATAATAAAATAAAATAATGTTTATATCTATCTATATCTATATCTATCTATCTATATGGACACTTTTTCCCCCATCCTGTAGCCAGAATATCACAAACCACTTTGAGTCTCAAGCCAATACTCTCTTGTTGCTACCTGCCCTACCGTACCTCGCCCCGCCCCACTCGCCGAACCGCGGATGTTTATTGGCCAAGGGTTCTCAGAGCCACGCCCTCTTTGTTACCCAGGCCTCGCCCGCAGAGGGCAGCTACTGCGCCGGCGCAGTCGGGACCCCTGGGGTCCTCCATACCACCGAACTGGGCTCCTAGAGTAGCCCCGAGTAGGCGCGCGCGTCGCACCCGGAAGTGCTGGCGCCTGGGCTCGGGCATCATCGGTGGGAGGCTGGCGGCTAGTTCCTACATCCATCCATTCATTCATTCATTCAACAGAAGCTTGTGCGGAGGCACAGGCGTAAGCGAGGCGGGCTGTGCCCCCTTAAAAGGCTGAGGGCCAGGTGACGGACCCTGGCCTGGTCCTGCCCACCGTGGGGGCGCGGACCCCGGCCCGGCCCTGCCCGCCGTGGGGAGCCGGGGCTGGCCAGGCATCGCAGGTAAAAGGAGCCGTCCGAGCCTGTGGGGTGCGTGGGGTCCCCCGAGGTGAAGCTGGAAAAGTAAGTAGGGGCGACTCGGACGGGCGGCGTGTGCGCGGTGGGGAGCCCCCGTTCCCGCGGCAGCCGGGAAGGGGTGTGGATCTGCACTTCGGAGCGGCGACGAGCTGTCGGGCCTGGGCTGCGCAGCAACGATCCAGGAGGCTGCTCCCGCGCTCGCGTGTGTGTGATGGTGACACAAATCAGTGTAAGGCTACTGGCTTCTTCCAAGATGTGTAAACCGCCTTGACAGCAAGGACTCTTCTCTGTTTGGTTTCTGCTTGGCACATAGTAAGTAAGTCCCTAATAAATGTTAAGTAGATGGATGACGGGCTGGGAAGGTGGCTCAGTGGTAGAGCGCTTGCCTTGCATGCATGAGGCCCTGAGTTCGATTCCTCAGCACCACATAAGCAGGAGGGGAAAAAGCCGGAAGTGATGCTGTGGCTCAAGTGGTAGAGTGCTAATCTTGAGGTGAAAAGCTGAGGGACAGCGCCCGGGCCCAGAGTTCAGGCCCACGACCAGACCCCTCCCAGAAAAAAAGTAGTTGAATGATGGATGGATAAGTGGATTTTGTGTGTGTGTGTGTGTTGGTAGCCAAAGCTTGAACTCAGGACCTCATGTTCTCACTTGGCTTCTTTGCTGAGGGCTGGTGCTCCACCACATGAACCACACCTCTAGTCTGGCTTTTTGCTGGTTAATTGGAGATGGAGTCTTATGTACTTTTCTGCATTGGCTGTCTTTGAACCATGATCCTCAGATCACAGCCTCTTGAATAGCTAAGCTTTCAAGCATGAATTCACAAGGCTCTTGAGGAAACTTCACTGAGTTGTTAGGAGAAACTGGGAAGTAGGGGTGACAGATGAAGGAAAATTGGAAGAACACAAGTAGTCCAGTCTTGGTAGTAGGGTTTTTGTTTTTTTTTTTCAAGCATTCCTCCTGAGCTAACCACTGATACAAGCTGAAAGTAAAGAAACCTAGAACCCACTCCACCTGGCAATGGACTCCAGAGAGAAAGCCAGAATCTGCAAAAATAGAACAAATATCAGTCCTAGATTGTTTTCTCAGCACCCCAAAATGTCAGCTTCCTTTCTGCTCACCCACATGACTGAATTTAACAAAAGCATAATTTCCTTTTGAATATTCTCACCTACCTGCATGAAGTCATAGGGCTGATTTAAAGTTTGTATTTTATTGCATTACTGTTCCATAATTTAATAAAACCATCATGTGGTGTTTTGTTGTTTATTTATCTTCTCCGATAATTCAGGAAAAGTAGCTTCATGACTCCTTTTTTAAAACTTTGTATTGAATATTTTCTCAAATAAATTTACTCAGCCAAATACTTTCATACCATACTGTATATTACTTTAAAAATGGCCAGGCACAATGGCTCATGCCTATGATCCTAGCTACTCAGGAGGCTGAGATCTGAGGATCAAGGTTTGAAAACATTGGGGCAGAAAGATATCCAAGACTCTTATCTCCAATTAGCCAGCAAAAAGCCAGAAGTGGAGGTGTGGCTCAAGTAGTAGAGCACCATCCCTGAGGAAGAAAGGTAAGGAAGAACATGAAGCAATGAGTTTAAGCCCCATACTGGTATGCAAAATATTAAAATTAAAAACAAAAAGATTTGTCCTTTAAGCATGGAGCTCTCTTCTCTTACCTGCAGTGGCAGCTGAAATTAAGCAGCAGGGAAGGACTCAAGTTCAAATTCCAGCATCTCTGCTTCTAGCTCTGTTTCATTGGGAAGATGACAGAACGTTCTGGAGCCTGAGTTTCTTCAGAGTTCAAAAAGGAGCTTAAAATGGCATCTTTTGTGCTAGTCACTGGTGGCTCAGTCCTGTAATCCTAGCCATTCTGGAGACTAAGTGTTAGGAATCTGCTTTGTTTTCCCAACTCCCAGTTTCCCATGGCATGGCCCTCTGAATATGCTTCCCCCTCCTCCCCAGAGGGACCTTCCCAGAATTTTTTTTTTTTTTTTGCCTGTCCTGGGGCTTGAACTCAGGGCCTTAGCATTGTCCCTGGGCCTCTTTGTGCTCAAGGCTAGTGCGTTACTATTTTTTTGGGGGGGGTCAGTCATGGGGCCTGAACTCTGGGCCTGGGCGCTGTCCCTCAGCTCTTCAGCTCAAGGCTAGCGCTCTACCACTTGAGCCACAACACCACTTCTGTTTTTTTCTGCTTATGTGGTGCTGAGGAATCGAAGCCAGGGCCTCATGTATGCAAGGCAAGCACTCACCACTGAGCCACCTTCCCAGCCCTTTACTACTTCTTGAGTCACAGCTCCACTTTTCTGAGTAATTTATTGGAGATAAGAGTCTCATGTGGACTTTTCTGCCCAGGATGGTTCCGAATTGTGATCCTCAGATCTCAACCTCCTGAGTGACTAGGATTATAGGCATGAGCCACCAACATCAGGCCTGGAATTCTCCCTGGAATCCTGTCATCTAATCCCAAATGATACGAATCTAAATGTGAACACACACACACATACATACACACACATCGGCCCCAATTGACAGGCACCTGAGTTCCTGAACCACAACCTGCACTGTAGGTTTGCACCACAGGTTCCCAGAAACAGACCTGTGTAAAACAAATTCAGCCCCAGCAAGCCTCAGTACCCATACCAGTACCACAGACTTGCAAGACAAGTCCTAAAACTCTTTGAACTCTCCAGCTCCCTGCAACCTTACCCCCACCCATGACCTTACTTGACATACCCCCACTCGTGCCCCCATTATGCCTCAGATCTCCTAAATCCTCAGGTCACCTTGGTGTCCCTCGACAACCTTCATTCAAGTTGATCTGGTCTGTTTTCATTCTTCCTGCCTCTCAAATCCATCTTTTTCTCTGAGATATGAGGATGGAGGTTCAAAGCCAGCCCTGTCAGGAAAGTCCATGGGATTCAATTCTCTGATTAACCACCAAAAAGCCAGAAGAGCTGTGACTCAAGAGGTAAGAGTGCCAGTCTTGCAGAAAAAGCTAAGTGAGAGCCTAAGCCTTTGCAAACGTGACAGGTGCTTGGACAGTAACCCAGGCAGGTGCACTGACCTCTTTACTATTAGTGCTTTTGTCCATGTTTAAACAGCAGTCTCTGCCCATAGGGAACTTCCATTCCATGGAAAGGCTGAGTCAAGGTGAAAAGACTGCAAGTCTAACCAAACATCACTTCACTTCCCCTTGCTTCCAACTGCCTTCCCTCTCCAGTAGACCCAAAGATGGTAAACCCAAAGACAACCCTGCAAGAGACAAGTTCCTATTGTAGTGAAACTGAAGTCCAGGAGTCCCAAGATCTCCCCACCACTTACCTCCATGTGCAAATAAAGATGGAGAAAGGCAGAGAAAGGGGGTTTTATTACACAACATTCCTGGGAAGACATTGCTCCAGTACAAGAGTGTGGGGGTGTACAGACATTGTCTGAAGGTTAAATAGGGAAAATGAAAATAGGGGGAGGGAGGGAGAAAGGCATGTATATCTCAGACAGTGCTAGGTCACTGGTCTGGCCTGGTTAACCTTTGTCTCAGTCTTTTCCTCAGAGGAGGTGGGGGAGAATTGTAACTTTGCCATTGGAATGACTGGCAGGTAGTCCTGAGTTTTTGGTTGTTTGCTGTAATATGCTAAGAAGGCTTTGCCTGTTTGAGGGGAGGGTTTGACTTCCACACAAGATGCTCATTTGTGAAACTTGGAGTTCAAGGTGATTGCAAAGGGACTGCAGCACAGAATAGGTCAGATGAAAGGACACAGACAGCCGGGCGCCGGTGGCTCATGCCTGCAATCCTAGCTACTCAGGAGAATGAGGTCTGAGGGTCCTGGTTCAAAGCCAGCCCGGGCAGGAAAGTCCGTGAGACTATCTCCAGATAACCACCAGAAAATCCAAAATGGCACTGTGCTCAAGCGCCCAGGCCCAGAGTTCAAGCCACACGACCGACCAAAAAAAAAAAAAAAAAAGGACACAAAGTTAGGGGGCTGCAGTTCATCCACGGGGCTCAGCACAAGCATCTTTCAAGTTTTGCAGCTGCAGTAGTGATTGCTGTGCTTGGCCCATCTCCTGCTATGCATGTGACTAATATCCCGTCCTCTATCCTGCGTATAGAAATACCTGCCCCAGGTATTTCGTTGGGATCTCGATGCAGGCAGCGGGTTTCTGGGGATGTCAGGCTGCGCCCTACAAAGACGCGATCCCTGCAGGGTTTTCCATCCCAGAGCCTGGCTTGCCAGGCTCGGTCCCGGACTTGTGGGTTGGGTCTGCCGGCCCCCAGCGCCGGCTGGAAGCCGGAGGGGCGGGGTCGCCCGGGCGTGCGCACTAGCGCCCCCTGCGGCAGGGCCGACAGGGGCAGGCGGGGCCGGGCCAGACTGGCTGCATCCGTCGGGTGCCGGAAGTGCCTCTCCGCCCCTGCACCGGACCATGGAGACCGTGGTCCTGTAGAGTCCGCGGTGCGAGGACTGCGGGGGCGGCGGCCATGGAGGCCGTGCTGAACGAGCTGGTGTCTGTGGAGGATCTGAAGGTGAGGCCTGGCCCGCGGAGGCGAAGGGGAGAGTGGTGGACGGGTCCCGAGCAGAGTCCCGCGAAGGCCAAACTCACTCCCAGCCTCTGCTTTGCCCAAGGCAGTCGAACTACGACTCCCGGCAGCCCTTGCGGCGCGAGCTCCTGCCCGAAAGGCGCTCTTGGCCCTAGAGGCTGCTGGGAGTTGTAGTTCTTTCCGCCTCCGTCCGAAGGCCTGGAGTCGGGATCTGGGTTTGCAGAGCTGGGCGTTCCGGACGTCCCTTAGTGGTGAGACGGCGCAGTGCCGAGCTCTGTCCCTGCCGTGTCCCCGGCCTTGCAGCCGTGGGAGGCGGGCCCTGCCTCTGCTCCTGGCTGTCGGCTGAGATGAAAGCGCGGGCGGGCCCGGGCGCCTCCCCGAGGACTCGGGTGTCGCGGGCCAGGCTGGCGAGTTTACGGTCCCGCTGCCCGGGCGGTGCCTGGAGCCGCCAGCAGGCGGCCGCGCCGCCGCGGGGAGGGCGGGAGCAGAGCCGCGGGGTACCAGGCCCCGAGGTCGCGGAGGGGAGGAGAGTGGCCGGCACCTCCGGTTCTGAACGGTCGCCCCTCTGCTCTCCCCTCCTCTCCTCCGGCAGAAGTTTGAAAAGAAATTCCAGTCGGAGCAGGCGGCGGGCTCCGTGTCCAAGAGCACACAGTTCGAGTACGCCTGGTGCCTGGTGCGGAGCAAGTACAACGATGACATCCGCAGAGGCATCGCGCTGCTGGAGGGTGAGGCGCCGGCCACCGACCCTGCCCGCCCGCCCGCCTCGGGCTGGGCGTCCTCGCCATTGGCCTCCCTCCCTCCATCTCAAGCGCCGGACCCTACCTCGCAGCGCGGTCCCTCCGCAGCAGGGCCCAGTCAGTCCGCCAGGATGGCTAGAGCCGGCCCTCCACAGCCACAGCTTTCACACTTGCAAATTTATAGTAACCTAAGAGACTTTGAAGAAAGAAAAAAGACATGCTGTCTACCGAGCATGTACAGACATTTCTTTTTTGGGGGGTGGAGAGGGGGGTCCGGTCGTGGGGCCTGAACTCTGGGCCTGGGTGCTGTCCTTCAGCTCTTCAGCTTAAGGCTAGCACTCTACCACTTGAGCCACAGGCCACTTCCGGCTTTTTTTTCTGCTTATGTGGTGCTGAGGAATCGAACCCAGGGCGTCATGCATGCAAGGCAAGCGCTCTACCACTGAGCCACCTTCCTAGCCCCAGACGTATCTTTTTAATGCTGAGGCTGAAGCTTGAACTCACTGAGGACCTGGGCACTGTCCCTGTGGTTTTTCACTCAAAGCTGACACTCTACCCCTCAAGCCACAGTTTTTTTGGTGGTTAATTGGAGATAAGGGTCTCATGGACTTTGTTGCCCTTGATGCTCAGATCTCAGCCTCCTGAGTAGCAGCTAGGATTGCAGGGCCTGGCAAGTGGCAAGTGTCTTTGTTAATGCAAACACAGAGCCTACACTGGCAGTTGGGTTGTTCAGGTTTCCCTGATGGAGCTAACCAGTAGATGTGGTCTGTGGTCATCGATAGTCCAGCTGCAGGCAGTGCAGACCACTAGGAAGGATGCAGAACTTCTTGGGTGCAAGCTCTGGTCCCCAGGGAAAGTCGGGGGGCGGGTCACTCAGGGAAGATGAGTTAGAGAAAAGGAATCACATCCTTTTAGGGGCCAGATGGTCACTGTTCTCAGTCAGCAGATGGTGAGGCCAGTGACTGTAGTGGGATGCACAGCAGAGCTACCCTTTGTGTGTTTCTGTTTCTTTTGATTAAAACAGGCTCTCACTGTGTAGCTGGCGAACTCATGATCCTCTTCATCAGCCTCCTGGGTACTGGTATTAACAAGAGTGTGTCACAGTGCTTGGCAAGGGTAGAACTGCCTTTGAACTTCTGTGCCTTGGTTTCCTATCGGTTCACAAGGATGCACAGCTATCAGTGATTCCAGGATGCATGTCACTGGGGTGTTGGGCAGCCCGTGCTATCATGGCGACCCAGCATCAATGGGAGGTGGAAAGAAGTCTTTTGGAGCACCCCATTAAGAGAAGAGAGGCAATTTTTGCTTTCTTTTCCCTCTTCCCCAAGAGCTGCTGCCCAAAGGGAGCAAGGAGGAGCAGAGGGATTATGTCTTCTACCTGGCTGTGGGGAACTACCGGCTCAAGGTAAGGCCCTCAGGAAGGCCACCCGTGGGAAGCGGGCAGGTGTGATGCAGGTGAGAGTAGGCAGGACAGGCCCCTTGAAGGAAGGGTAGAAGATCAGGATCCTGCAGGTGTAGGTCCGCCGTTATGTCTGGGGTGCAGCCCAGGCCTCGTGCTCTTATCTCCCCTGGCTTATCAACCCCACACAGTTGGGTCGGTGGACTCTACTCCATTGGGTGGGGCTGGGGTGAGGCTGGGACAGGGAGGAGGTGAGGGAATAGTGGGCATAGGAGAGGAGCCTGGGCGGGGCAGGCGGGGCTGGAGTCCACGGGTGCCCACGGTGTGGGGCATGTTTTCCCACGAGTCCAGGAATATGAAAAGGCACTGAAGTACGTGCGAGGGCTGCTGCAGACCGAGCCGCAGAACAACCAGGCCAAGGAACTGGAGCGGCTCATTGACAAGGCCATGAAGAAAGGTGACAGCCTCAGCCTCTGTGTGCCCTCCTGGGCCCTGGCTCCCCCCAGCCTCAAGAAGGGGTGCACCCATTCCGCCTCCTGACCCCCTTCTCCCTTTCTGCAGATGGACTAGTCGGCATGGCCATCGTGGGTGGCATGGCACTGGGCGTGGCGGGCCTGGCTGGACTCATCGGGCTGGCTGTGTCCAAGTCCAAATCCTGAAGGAAGCTGGACCTGCTCCTTGGCCCCGGGCACCTGGGAGGCTGAGGGCACATGAGGGGCCCTGGCCATCCTTGCCAGCCTTCTCCCTTGTCATCTTTCCGCCTCTCCCTCTACCCCCCCTCCCCCCGTGGCCTTCCATCCCCCCCCCAACTGTGACCTTGAGTGTAAATAAATGTAGGCCATGGGCCGTGGCTTGCAAAGCTAGAGTCTGATTTGTGGGAGGGGTGGGCTCGCCTCAGGCAGGTGTTGGTCACCCCTGTGGTCCTCTCCTGCCCTGCCCCCCCCTCGCTGCTGTGAGCCTCTGCTTTGTCCTCTGAGCTGCCCCGCCCACATCCTTCCTTCCTCTCCCCCCTACTGCCCTTCCGTGGCTTTCTGTGGCCCGGCACCCTGTCCCCGGGGAACGGTTGAGATTTACGGCCCGGGTCTCCTCTCACCCACTCAGCTGCCTCCAACACCACCTGTGGAGTTTTCCACACCAGGAGGCCCCCACTCAGCTTCCTCCCAGGACTCCGCCCTTCCCTCCCTTTGTCTCCCTTGCCCCCCCTCCTCCTCCTGAGAGGAAGGGGGGGGCAGGGAAGGGAGCCCTGGTGTGGGGTGGTGTGTGGGAGAGGTTGGGGCCATGGGGGTATCCCAGTTCAGCCTGTGGAATGGGAGGCCCCACCCAGCCCACTTCGCCCACACCCCCGGTGCCAGGCTCTGCATGGGCCTGTGTCCTCGCCGCATGCCTATCGTTCCACAGCCTGCCACGCCACGGGGGGCGGGGGGGGTGGGAAGAGGCACCTGACACTGGAAAAGGGCTGGTGATGGGAGGATGGGCACCCCACAGGCACCCCATTCCCCCTCCGACGGCCGAGGTCCTGCACCAACCGGTACCTGTGACTACCCTACCCGAAACAGGTGCTGGGCCTGCCTTCCAATCCATCACCATCAATATAGCAGGTGACAGCCGTTGGTAGCAGAATGAGTTAGGCAGAGATTAGCCACACGCCCCTGGGCAGAGAGACCTAGCTCAAGACTCAAAGGTCAGCTCCCAGAGGAGGGAAACCCCAGTTGGGGCAGGTGGCTGCCCTCAGCCCTGCAGCACTCAGACAGGGACTCGGGGGGCCACTAACAGGTGAGGGCTGTGATCCCTGGAATCACAAGCCCCGGGCCTGTAGCGATCGCCAGCCCAGGGCCCCCAAGCCCCCTTGATAAGGTAGCATCTAGGCTGTCCCCAACTCGGATCCCCCAGCTGCCTACCCTTCACCAACCTGCTTAGTCCTCACGTGACCCAGCACCCCAGGGCTGGCTGTGCCCCAGGACAGGCAGGGAGACAGTCTGAGGTGGGCTTCTTTGGGCACTGTTACCTTTCCCCTCTTTGCCAGTCCGACTCCATTCTCTGACCTCCTGTGAAGTCTGAGTCAGAGTTGGCCACTTCCCCTTGGCTGCTGATGTCTCCCTTGGGGCGCTCCTGCCCAGGCCGGGGCTGTCTGGCCTGGCGTTAGTCTCCCAGCAAGTCTACTCCCCCACCTGGCAGGGCGGGGAGTGGGGCGGCCCAGAGGCTGGGGGCGGGGATGGACTTTTGGCCATTTATTCCCTCCATCTCTTGTCAACAGCTGCAGAGCAAGCGGGGCTCGGCTCATTCCTCTGACCTGTGGGGAAGCAGAGACCCAGAAGACAGCGGAGAACCCAGAGACAGAGCAGACCTGAGGAGCTGTGGTGGGCAGGGCTCTTCAAGTCCTCCCTGGCTGGAGTCCCTTGGGGGCCCCCCAGGGGTGCTGCCCTTGCCCCTCTGTGGGGCCGCTGCCCCAGGGGGCCCTGTCGCCCAGGATGTCTGTGGCTGTAGAGGCCTTTGGCTTTTTCCTGTCAGCCCTGGGGCTGCTGATGCTGGGGCTGACACTGCAGAACAGTTACTGGCGGGTGTCCACCGTACACGGCAACGTCATCACCACCAACACCATCTACGAGAACCTGTGGTTCAGCTGTGCCACCGACTCCTTGGGCGTCTCCAACTGCTGGGAGTTCCCATCCATGCTCGCATTGTCCGGTACAGGACCCCTGGGCAGGGGTGTGGCGGGGCTGTGGGCATCAGGGATTCAAGCTCTGGGCCCTCGACGGCCACAGCCAGGAATGCTCTGGGCACCATCCGGATGTGGAATAAGGCCTGGGTATACTTGTGCCGCCAGTGGAGGGGCCAGTGTGGCTCTAAGTCAAACTCCTGCTGCTGCTAGTTCTATGTCCAGGCCACGCAATGGTGCAAGCTCCATGCCTGCCATTTGCACCCTTAGGACAGACGTATGGGGCACAGATGGCCATAGTGATGAAACCTGAAACCCAGTGTGTGGGGGCACTTGGTACATTTGGGGTTTCATTCTAGGCAGGACTGCTGGGGCTGGGGGTATGAGGCCATGGCCCAACATGGGACTCCGGGTGGTAGATCGGCTGCCAGTGTCAGTGTCCTACCTGGGTGTCCACAGCCGGGTGCCCAGCTGCCCTGCTGAGCTCCACAGGGCTCTTGGTCAGGCCTGGCTGTGGTGGAAAGGGGGGCCAGGCAGGTGCAAATGCTGGCTGCAGAGGGCTGTGTGTGAGCATGTGTGGGTAATTGCGGGGCTCATGGTGGTTGATGAGGTTCTTAAAGTGCTGTCGCCTGGATTGTGAAACCTCTGATAGCTACACGTCCTCCTACCTCTGGCTCAGCCCATTTTTCCTGCCCTGAAAGACATGGCCCTCAAATCTGAGGATCATGGTTCTAAGCCAGCCCAGGGAGGAAAGTCCAAGAAACTTTTCTATTAACCACCAAAAAGCTGGAAGAGGAGTGGTGGCTCAAGCACTAGAGTGTTAGCCTTGAGTGGAAAAAGCGAAGGGACAGTGCCCAGAGCCTGAGTTCAAGTTCCAGGACTGGCACAAAACAAGATGCCCTGAGCATCTGGGTGCCCAATGCCTGCTGACTCCTGGGTTAACCATTCAGCCTTCTGTCCAGGACTGTGTGCAGACACGCCCCTCTGCTGAGTTGAGGCCAGTGAGGGCCGGAGGCCCAGAGTGCTGTGTGCCGGGAGGGGTACACAGCCCACAGCAGCCCTGTGAGGACATTTACCTGCAGAGCCTGGCACCCAAGGGGCCCGTGGGACGGTGTGAGTGTGCAGAGCTGGTGTGCAAGGGTACGGGTCTCCTTACCTTCCCCTTGGCCCTTACCTGTGAACCCCCTGTCTGCAGGGGTGGTGGGCACAGAGGCTGGGCATCCCTGCAGTCCTGGAAGTGGCTGGAAGGAGCTGGGACTCTGGGCTGTGGTGTCCTGGGGAGGGGGCCAGGCTGTCACCCCTCCTGGCCGTATCTGCAGACTCCTCCAGGGGGGCACAGAGTTGGTGGGGGACTCTGGGACTCTGAATGGCTTCCTAGAGAACTTTGTCCCCCCCTCTCTGCTCCCCAACTTGGGCCACTTCCCTTCTTCCTGGTAGGGATTCAGCCTTTCCCCTTCAACACATGCTTGGGCCCCACCCGGGAAAGGGGTGCAAGGTCCTTGAGAATGCCTGGCAGCGAACAGAGACACAGGAGGAGTAGCAGAGACAGAAAGGAAGCGGCAGCTGCCCTCAGTGTTGAGAAAGGGGAAACTGAGGTATCCCAAGACTATGAATGGATAGGGCCTGGGCCAGTATCCCACCTTTCCAGATCAGAAACTCCCCTGACCCTCAGCCATGGGCCCCTACTGCCCCCTACTGGTCATTCCAGGAAGGAACTCAGGTCCTACACTAGGCACTGGTGGGGTTTGGAATCAGGAGTGAGGTTAAATGGTTTCCTGAAGCCTTGGCTCCCAACAAGAGGTGATCTTTGCATTTCCCCTGCCATAGCCTGGGCGAGGAGACTGACCAGGGGAGAGGTTGCAGAGATCTAGGAGGCTGTGCACAGGGTGTTCCCAATAACTGAGTATGCAGGTGTGCCAGATGGGACCCTGTAACAGGATAGCAGTGAGGCAGAGGGGGGCCTGTGGTCTTCTAGGAACTGGGAACTAGAGGGACACGGGTGCCTGGGGCCAGAGGGGCAGCCCCAAGGGTAACAGCTGTGCCCCCACCCCCTCTCAGGGTATGTCCAAGGCTGCCGTGCCCTCATGATCACTGCCATCCTCCTGGGCTTCCTGGGCCTTGGCCTAGGCCTGCTGGGGCTGCGCTGTACCAACTTTGGAAGCATGGAACTCTCCAGGAAAGCCAAGCTGGCGGCCATCGCAGGCGCCTTGGACATCCTTGCTGGTAATGGGGGAGGGGGAAGGGATGATCTCTCTGCCTTCATCTCTTCATCACCTTCCTTTTGGCACTGACATCTGGCCTCCCTGGCCCCCTCCACTCTCCACTCTCTGGGGAGAACCAGGGGCTCCTATGGAGTCAGGTGTGAGCCGGCTGGTGGCACTGACCCCAAAGCCAAGTAGGCCTGGAGAAGTCGCACTGCTTAGGAGGCAGAGCTAGGTCAGGGAGGGGTGCATGTCACCTACACTGGGCAACACGCCACCCACTCTGGGCCCATGTCACCCATCCTGGTCCCTCACAGTAAGCCTGGGAGGCAGGTGGGGATATGGTCAGAAAGGCGACAGCCCGGGGTTGGAGGGCTTTGTGAGGCCAAGCAAAGGACCAAGCCCTGGACCTTCAGGATGCCCGGGATTGGGACCGGCTCCAGGCCCTAGGGGTGAAGAGTGAACAGGGCAAGGTGGAAGAAGGAAGGCCGTGGGGTGGAGGGCCCCCAGTGTTGGGACAGGGAGTAGAGTGGGAGGAAGGGATTGGGTAGAAACATGCCCCCCAAGCCCCCCACCCCGGCTCCTCGCACTAATGCAGCCTCCTCTGCCTCCCAGGGGCCTGCGGGATGGTGGCCATCTGCTGGTACGCAGTCAACATCACCCAGAACTTCTTCAACCCTCTGTACAATGGGACCAAGTGAGTGGGAAGCCGCCTGCTCCAAGGTTGGGAGAAGCAGCCCACTTTCCCCCCTCTCCCCTGCTTACCACACCCACCCCTTCCAGGTATGAGCTGGGCCCCGCCCTCTACCTGGGCTGGAGCGCCTCCCTGCTGTCCATCCTGGGCGGTGGCTGCCTGGGCTCCAGCTGCTGCTGCGGCTCCAAGGAGGACCCAGCAGCCAGGTGAGGCGGGGGGACAGGATGAGGAGGGATTGGGTGAGGAGGGGGCTGGGGGGATGGGGGATGAGGAGGGGGGATGGGGTGAGGGGGCATGAAGAGGGAGGGATAGCTTGAGGGGGTGGCGGGGAGCAGGTCCCTCCGTGACACGCCACTCCCGCAGGCCCAGGCTTCCCTACAAGGCATCCACGGTGGTGGTGGCGCCTGGCCCCTCAGATGAAAGCGATATTAGCTTTGGGAAATACGGCAAAAATGCGTACGTCTAGGTGTAATAGGTGTTGGAGTCTCCGCCTGTGGACCCCCCCACCCCTGCCCAGTGGGGGCAGGGACCCCTTCCCTGCCCAGGGACCAACAGCCCCTTAAGAACCTCAGGGAAGTCCTGCCCACCCACAGCCCTCACTCCTTTAGTCTCCTCCTCCCTCCTACTCCAGCCCCAGGGAGGGTGACTCTCATCCTCCGGACCCTCCCAGGCCCGGAGGGGCTCTGGAGAACTCCCCTCGGGCCCAGTGGCCGGAGAAGTCCCTCCTGTGTGCATCCTATATAAATGTATAAATACGTGCATCTATAAATGTGTATTATACTGCCAGAGCTGCCCACTGCCTTTCAACTTCCTTCTCCAGCCCAGCAGCGTAGCGATTCCACAGTGGGGCTGAGGGGCTTGTGAGCATGGGGATGGCTCGGGATGTGGGGATGCGCGGTCCCACTGTGTGTGCAGCAGACTGGCTGGGTCTGGTGCAGGTGCATTTCTGAGTCCAGAGAAGGCTGGGGGGCAACGGGGGGGGGAGGGCATGGCTCTATAAACAGCTCAGACCCAGGCACTGGGTGGTGGGCACGCTTGTCACAGGCAGGCCCAAGTGAGTACCAAGTGTGAGGCTGCTAGATAGAAGCTGGCACCCAATGGAAGCCTGAGGCTGAGGCCCAGGCCCATGCGTGTCCCTCCCCCCTCAACCACACTAGCCCTCCTTGCCTCCTCCCATCCCTTCCACTCAGGAAAATGGTGTGTGCCTGAGTGCAAGGCCTGGTCCCCTTGTCTTCACCCATCACATGCTGCACAGCTGTGTCAATCTGTGGACACACTGGCCCTTTTCTGCTGTGCTTTCCAGATGGTTTTTTCTTTTATTGTGTGTGTCAGCCCTGGGCCTTGAACTCTGCCTCAGCACTGTCCCTGAGCTCGAGGCTGGCACTCTGCCACCTGAGCAAAAGCTCCACTTCTGGCTCTTTGCTGGTTAACTGGACATAAAGAGTCTCACAGACTTTCCTGCCTAGACTGGCTTCAGATTGCAATCTTCAGATAGATCTCAGCCTCTTGAGTTGCTACGATTACAGGCATGAGCCACCAGCGCTCAGCATGGCTGGTAACTTGCGGGGGGAGCACCTTGCATCCTGACTGGGTATACAAGTGGTGTCAGCCCCACACCTGGATTATCCTTAAACGTGCCACAAAGTGTGTAGCCCTCCCACCCTGCGCCTCCCACCCCGCCACAGGCCTCCTGAGAGAGAAAGAAGTCCCTGGGCGGGGACAGCCTCAGATGGCGCCAGCATGAACACATAGGATCTCAAGAGTAGTTCACTCGGGTCATTTATTCAAGAGACGACTGAGGAAGTCCAGCACCTGGGACGGCCAGAAACTCCTGTTACAATAGGGGCCGCACAAGCGCCACCGCTCCACAGGCCTGTGGCCCCAGGACAGGCCCGCTGACCACTGCCCTCTGGCTTAGTGCCAGAGGACAAAAACAGGATCGGCTCCTCAGCAGAGCCTCTGAGCCCCGACCCCCACCCTCACCCCACTTCCTAGCCACCCAGTTCTCAAACCATTGGGTCTCTGAAATGCTCAGAGAAACTAAAAGGAAACAGACAGAAAAACTGCCAAGAAGCTAGGCATTGTGCACCTGTAATCCCAGTGCCTGGGAGACAGGAGCTCAACTTTGAAAGATCAGCCTGGTCTACATGGCAAGACTCTTAAAAACAAAAGCAGTAACTAAGAAAAGCAGTGTGGGCAGGGGAGTGAGGGAGTGGTAGCAGCTGAGTGCGGATCTGTCCTGGAGAGGGGTGGGGTGGGGGTGGGAAGGGACAGGGCAGGGCACAGAGCAGCAGGCAGCCTGTGGCCCTCACACAAGGTCTTTATTCCCATAGCAGCCTGTGGGCAGGACCAGCCCTGGTAGTCAGTCCTAGTCTTCCTGGGCCAGGCGGCCTTCCCTGCTCAGTCTTCCACTCCTGCCTCTGTCTCTGCATGGTGATGAGGCTCCGCCCCACTCACACAGTCCACTTCAGACACCTGTGGACGGAGAAGGCCAGGAGAGGAGCCAGGACTCAAGAAGCAGTGGGGATGGGGCAGAGCAGCAGGGGGTGTGGTGGTGGGGCCCCAGCTCACCTGGTCTCCTGGTGGGTGCCCAGACAGCGCACGGTACAGTACCGGGCGCCACAGCTCACGCAGGTGTAGGGGGAGGGGAAGCCACAGACGGCGCAGAAGGGGCGCTGAGGCCGGGCCGGGGGTCCCGCACAGGCTGTCAAGTAGTTGGGGCCCTCAGCCACACTCAGGTTCTGCAGAGAGGTGTGTGACGCTGTGCTGACCAAAGCAGCTCTCTCTTTCTGTGTCCAGGTCTGTCCAGGCTCCCTGCTTCCTTCCAACGTCCCCCTCCCTCTCCCAGCCCCTCTCTTACCTGCTCCTCCAACAAGGCCTGGAAGTTCTTTCGGAAGCGGAGTTTAAAATGATCACCTCGGGTTTTCTTCTTTTTCTTTCCTGGCAATGAGTTTAGGTGACACATGGAGGTGGCCACCAAGCCAGGGATACCCCTGCCACACCTCCCTGCAGCCGCCTGACCCCGCTTCTCCAATCTTGGTCCCTTGTTGTCCCCATCCACCCCAGTCTAAGGCTTGCTTCTCCAGCCCCTATTGTACACACGAGGAAAACTGAGGCACACAAAGGGGAGAGGGGGTGCTATCACATAAGCCAATCACTGGCAGGGCCAAGGGCCACTAAAAGGCCCACTCCCACCCCAACCCCACACCTCAACAGTGTCTCCTGGAGCCTCACCTGTGTCTGCGTCATCATCAAACTGGGGCAGCCTCTTGGCAAGCTGGGGAAGGCCAGCGTGGGGGTCATCCTGGAAGTTGTCATTCTCTAGGGCCTCGAGCTGCCGGTCGATGCGGCGCTGGCGGGCGGCTCGATCCAGCACACGCCGCTGCCCAGGGTCCTGGGAGCGAACTAGATAGAGTGGGAGAGAGAAAGTTCTGGGCCAGGCACCAGTGGCTCACGCTGTAATCATAGCTACTCAGGAGGTTGAGATCTGAGGATCACAGTTCAAAGCCATCCCAGGCAGAAAAGTCCATGAGATTCTTATCTCCAATAAAGTACTCAGAAAAAACTGTAGTGGCGCTGTGGCACAAGTGGTAGAGCCCTAGCCTTGAGCACAAAGGGGCTCAGGGACAGTGCTCAGGCCTAAGTTCAAGCAAAAAGAAAAAGAGAGAGACAGACAGAGACAGACAGGAAGGGAGGGAAGAAGGAGGAAGGAAATAAGGAAGGAAGGAAATAAGGAATTTATGGTAATCACATTAGTGGCTCAAGTAAGCCTAGCTACTCTATGATCTCAGCCTTAGCAGAACAGTTCACTAAATTCCTCCCAAATAATCAAGTAAAAAGTCAGGCTGGAAGCATGGCTCATAGAACACCAGCCCAACAAGCCTGAAGTCCTGTGTACAAACTCCAGTACTTCCAAAAGAGAAAAAAATGCACCTCTACTGAAGACACATAAAATTTCTGTTCTTGTTATTATTTCTAAGTAATATTGGGATACTACTGACATAGATAGCATTTGCATTATATTAGGTATTGCCTGTAATCTAGAGATTTTTAAAGTACAGGGAAGGGAACATCTATGCAAATATGACAGCATTTTATATTGGGACCTTGAGCACCTCAGAGAGGTCAGTGCCACAGCAGAGCGGTGGTCTTGGAACCCATCCCCTAGGAGCACTGGAGGGGAACTGTACTAAGCTCTTTACCAGGCATGGTGGTGTACATTTAAACCCCAGCCTTGGGGAGGTAGGAGCAGAGGATCTTGAGTTTGAGGCCAGCATGGGCTAATATGATGGAACACTACCTTAAAATGAAAAAGAGGGCTGGGAAGGTGGCTCAGTGGTAGAGCGCTTGCCTTGCATGCCTGAGGCCCTGGGTTCGATTCCTCAGCATCACATAAGCAAAAAGAAAAAAAGCCAGAAGTGGCACTGTGGCTCAAGTGGTAGAGTGCTAGCCTTGAGCTGAAGAGCTGAGGGACAGTGCCCAGACCCAGAGTTCAGGCCCCACGACTGGACCCCCCCAAAAAAAAATGAAAAAAAGAAGCCAGTGCTGGTGGTTTATGCCTGTAATCCCAGCTACTCAGGAGGCTGAGATATGAGGATCATGGTTCAAAGCCAGGAAAGTCCATGAGACTCTTATCTCCAATTAACCACCAGAAAACCAGAAGTGGAGCAGTGGCTTAAGAGGTAGAGTGCTAGCCTTGAGCTGAAGAGCTGAAGGACAGCACTCAGGCCCAGACTTCAAGCCCCATGACCAACAAAAAGAGAAATAAATTTAAAGCACAAAGTTCTGGTCACATCTCTGTATTTCTTCCTTTGCAAGGGTCAGGCAGTGCCCAGGTTCTGAAACTGCAGGAGTTTATGGTCTAGTCGGAAGAGAAATGATTAAGCAAACAGGTCCAGTGCTGCAAGACACTGTGCAAGGCACAAAGCAGGAGAGAGCACAAGAGCCTTGCTTTGGGGTGGCCGGTCAGGGATTTCTAACAGGTAAATCTAGGCTGAAGCCTAAGTCTTGAGCAGCCTGGGTTGGGGAGAAAGGAGAATGCTTAGGCCTTGGTGCCCTCCTGCATGAGGGAAGGCCGGAATGGAAGAGTGGGTGTCTTTTGTAAGCCCATTGGTATTCAGCCTGGCTGGCTGTCATGTTAAGGCAGGCCAGATCTCACAAAGTCCTACCTTGTATGTAAAGGGGTTGGGATCTAAGGGTTTCATGAAGATCAAAGGAGAACCAGCTGGAGAAAAGGGTGATATCACTCAATGCGTTGCAAGTCAATCTTACAGAATTCACACTTTTATCTTTTATTAAAACCTCTGAATGTAGGTCTAGACAAAACAAGATTCAATGGAATTAGAGCCAGGTGCTGGTGGCTCACATCAGCAATCATAGCTACTCAGGAGGCTGAGATCTGAGGATCACAGTGGTCCAAAGCCAGCTCAGGCAGGAAACACCGTAAGACTCTTCACTCCAATTAACCACCAGAAAAATAAAACGTGGAGCTGTGAAGTGCTGGCCTTGAGCAAAAAAGAGCCCAGTGACAGCACCCAGTACCCATGACCAACAACAAACTAATTTCCTCAGGTGGCACTAGCCACATATGCCTCATTTCCCACTGCTAACACAGATAAAGAATAGTCCCATCATACTAGAAAGTTCTGCAGGACGGCACTTTTACACCACAACTGCTTTGCTAAAAGATAAACACTTGAGCTAGGTGCCAGCGAGCGGCTCATGCCTGTAATCTTAGCTACTCGGGAGGCTGAGATCTGAGGATCCCGGTTCTAAGCCAACACTGGTCAGGAAAGCCTGTGAGACTCTTATCTCCAATAAACTACTCAGAAAAGGCCAGATTTGGTGCTGTGGCTCGAGTGGGAGAGCGCTACTCCGAGTTCAAGCTCCGGGACAGGCAAAAATAAAACAATTCTGCTTCTGCCACACGCCTTTGTCCCACGCCCCTGAGGCCCCGGGCGGTGGCGCCCTCCTGCAACCCAGCACTCAGGAGGTTTAAGGAATTGAAGAGTTCAAAGCCAGCGCGGGCTACACAGTAAGACCTTGTCCCAGACAGCCTTCGGTGGCTTCTCCACCGTCTCTGCGTGGCCCTCTGCCCAAGGCACGTCTCACTCCGCCATGCAAGAGCGGATCCGCAAGTCCCCATCTCAGAAACTCGGTTTTGGGGAGTCTTTTCCCCCCACTGCATCGGCCGCCAGCGCCGGGCCGGAGCAGGAGTGAGAGGCTCGGGGCTTCCCTGCTGCCGGTAAGACAGTGAGGCCAGGAGATCCCAGCTAGGTTTGCACCCCGGTGGCAGCGGCAGGAGAACCGCTGGGGATTCACGTACCAGAAGTTTTCTTTTCCACCATTTGTGCAACACAGCGGCCGGAAGAGCCCACTGCGCATGCGGACTAAGCCAGCCAACCCAGGGGCGGCAGAAGCACGCTCACTTCCGGCGGCGCACGCGCAGCACAGCCTTCCCGCCGGCTTCCCCCCGGCACCGCCTGGCGTTCCCTCGGAGACCGGAACGCTTCCCGCCATGTTTTTTAAGGGCAGTCCTACTTCCGACCTCAATATGGTTGCCCCTCCTTCTTGAAGGAACCTCGAGATGGGTTAAAGAGAGGGTGCCGCTGGCTTTGCGAGCCATGTTCTTTTCCTTGGGTACTTGCGAGAGCGCTTTTATAAATGAGGGCGACCCCCGGCGACGAGCTCCCTAGCCCGGAGAGGGC
>NW_012267359.1:2675949-2746495 GCF_000151885.1 Dipodomys ordii
CCCCGGCCTCACTTCCCATCTCCGGCTGCGGCCTCGTGTCCACGGTGCAAAGCGGCCCGCGAGCCGCGGATCCCCGGCCCCTCCCCGGCCCCAGCCCCGGCCCCTCCGCGCCTCGGGACAATCCTTGCCTTGTCTCGCCGCCTGCATCTCGGGTTCTCCGTGGCCTCAGGCTACGCCTTTTTTCCAGGGCGGAGCCCCGGGCCTGCCCCGCTGGGCGGCCCGGATCCCGCTTCTAGAACCTTCCCAGCAGTCGGATTCCAGCCCCGCGTGATCCTGCGCTCAGCCCCCGGCCCGCTGCCCACCATGGCCGCGTGCGGCCTGCGACCCCGGCTCCTCCTCCTCATGCTGCTGCCGCTGCTGCTGCTGCCGCCGCCCCCCACAGCCCGGGCCTCAGCCTCCGACCGGGACCGGCCCCGGGGCGGGAACGTGGTCAACCCAGGTAAGAGCCCGAGGTTCAGGCCTCTCCTACCGGTCTGGAGTGCTGGGAGGACCAACCAACCCCCGCCCCCCCCGCCCGAGGGCTCCCGACGCTCCTCGCCCCAGGGCGGGAAGATTTAAGAGGGAATGGTTATCCTAACTATCCGGAGGCTGAGATCCGAGGATCACTGTTCAAAGCCAGCCAGGAAAGGCCATGAGACTCTTAGCTCCAATTATTTACCAAAAGGCCAGAAGTGGAGTTGTGGTTCAGGTGGTAGATCACAAGGCTTGGGCATAAAATACTAAGGAGCAGTGCCTAGGACCTGAGTTCAAGCTCAAGAAACAAAGGGGGGGGGCCCTAGGGGAACTGGGGAGGTTGGAAAGCAGAAAGAAAAGGACAGCATGGAATTAGGGGAACGTGGGGAGCCGTGGGCAGGTGGGCCTCAGGTATTTGTTCCTGACTGATGGCAGAGAAGCTGTTGGTGATCACCGTGGCCACAGCAGAAACAGAGGGATATTTACGCTTCCTGCAGTCTGCAAAGTTTTTCAACTACACTGTGCGAGTGAGTCAGGGTGCCGGGGAGGGGGCTGGAGGCTGTGTGCAGGGGTCCTCATACTAAATCTCCTCAGTGCTGTCTGTGCCTGAACCCCCTCCTGGCATGGCCGGTCTCTCCCACAGACCCTGGGCCTGGGACAGGAGTGGCGAGGGGGCGATGTGGCTCGGACAGTTGGTGGAGGCCAGAAGGTCAGGTGGCTAAAGAAGGAAATGGAGAAGTATGCAGAAAGAGAGGACATGGTCATCATGTTTGTGGACAGGTCAGGAAGGGCTGAGGGGGTGGGGTGGGGAGGGGAGAGGAGTGAAGAAAGCAGGGAGGAGGGTGCTGTGGTCCCTAGCAGCCTCCTGCTCATCCTCCCTTTCCTTTACCAGCTATGATGTTCTTCTGGCGGGCAGCCCCTCAGAGCTGCTGAAGAAGTTTATCCAGACTGGCAGCCGCCTGCTCTTCTCCGCAGAGGCCTTCTGCTGGCCCGAGTGGGGCCTGGCGGAGCAGTACCCCGAGGTGGGCTCCGGCAAGCGCTTTCTCAACTCTGGTGGTGAGTGACAGGGAGCCCGAGGCTGAGGAAGGGGCCCAGAGTTGTGGGTGGGATGTGGGGTCCTCTAGGTGCCTGAGGCTGGGTCAGGTCCTGGGGACCCTGGGAGGTTTGGGGTCAACTCCTCTTCCACCTACCAGGCTTCATCGGTTTTGCCCCCACCATCCACCAAATTGTCCGTCAGTGGAAATACAAGGATGATGATGATGACCAATTGTTCTATACTCGGCTCTACCTGGACCCAGGGCTGCGGGTAGGGAGGATTGGGGAGGATTGTCCCTGCAAGGGGAGGAGGGGGGCTCGGGCTGAATGGGAAAGAAGGTTTAGGAGGGGTCAGGCTGGACGCTGATGGTTCATGCCCATAATCCTAGCTAGTTAGGAGGCTAGTTAGGAGGATTTCAGTTAGATACCAGCCTATGTGGAAAAATCTGTGAGACTCTTCATTTCTAGTTAGCCAGCAAAAAGGTGAAAATGGTGATAGTGGTAGAGCACGAGTGTTGAACAGAAAAAGCCAAGGGAGCGTGAGAGGACTTGAGTTCAAGCCCTGGTACCAGCCCCCTCCAAAAAAGAGAAGAGGATGAGAGGATTGGGAAAATGTAAAGCATGAGGAGCAGGGCGCCCTGCGCTCTGTGGTTAACCGTCCCATCTTACCCCATCCAGGAGAAACTCAGCCTTAATCTGGACCATAAATCCCGGATCTTCCAGAACCTCAATGGGGCTTTAGGTAAGGAGGAGGCGCTGGGGCTGGGAAGCAAAGGGCCCTGCTTCTGGCCAGAGCTCCTGGTGGGACTCAGCTGGTATCCACCTGGCCTGCGTGTATACATCTGCGTACGCACACCTGTTCCCTTCACCTTTGTGTTCCCATCTGTCTGCCTCGTCTGTACGTGTATGTACGTACCTGTGTATATCTCGCCTATATATTGACATCTGTGTCCCTCACCTGTGTGTTCACACCTGTGTTCATCGCCTGTATATTTTGCCAATGTACACCTCAACTGTGTGTTCACACCGAGTGTACGCCTCACCTGCATATTCACACCTGTGCACACCTCATTTGTGTTCACACCCATGTACTCAATCATCTGTGTATTCATACCTGTGTGTACCCTATCGTGTGTTCACACCTGTGCACACCTCATCTATGTGTTCATACCTCTGTATACCTCACCTGTGTGTTCACATCTGTGTATTCCGTCACTTGTGTATTTATACTTGTGTACATCTCACCTTTCTATTCAAACCCGTGTACACCTCTCCTGAAGTCGCCATCATGCTGCAGTGAAAACATCTGTCGGGAACATGCCATGTGCTCAGTTACCCAACCTAGAGCTTTAGGTCCTTGGTCACACCCTGTATAGCACAGGATCCCACGAGGGAAGGCCCCCCCTGGGGGAGGGTCTCTGGCTGTCCATCCTGAATGGATGCTTGGGGAGGGGAGGCAGCTACAGCCCATCCCAGGTCATTGCAGATGGTGGAGCTCTCTAAGGTGGCAGCAGCCTGCCCAGACCTACAGAAGAGCACCAGCTCCATCTGAGCCACAGTCATTAGAAATCACCCCATGTTGTGTGTGTGTGTGTATGCATACATGTGTGCATACACTGCCAGTACTGAGGCTTGGACTTAGGGCTCAGGTGCTGTGGCACTCTCCCTTAGCTTTTTTGTGCAGGGTTATTGCTCTGCCACTTGAGCCACAGCTCCACTTCCTACTTTTTGGTGACTAGTTGGAGATAAGAGTTTCACAGGCTTTCCTGCCCAGGCTGGCTTCAACCTGTGATCCTCAGATCTCAGCCTCCTGAATAGCTGGGATTACAGGCATGAGCCACCAGCAGCCAGTGACACCCCATAGTTAGAAGATCCTGTTGCTTTCTTCCAGAGAAAAGGAGTCTAAACACCCCCCCCCATTTCTTTCCCCAGATGAGGTGGTCTTAAAATTTGATCGGAATCGTGTAAGGATCCGGAACGTGGCCTACGATACGCTTCCTGTTGTGGTCCATGGAAACGGCCCCACAAAGGTGCCCCATCTCTGGCCTCTGCCTCTGCCAGTCCTGAGCCCTGGCTGTCCCCGGCCTCCTCTTCCCTGCTGCTGGGTGTCTGTGGACAGCTGGGCCTTGGCTCACCACCGCTTCCCCTGCAGCTGCAGCTGAACTATCTGGGCAACTACGTCCCCAATGGCTGGACGCCCCAGGGGGGCTGTGGCTTCTGTAACCAGCATCGGAGGACTCTCAAGGGAAGCCAGGTGAGGCAGGCGCGGTGGGCTGTGGGAGCTGACATAAGA
The DNA here is from genome assembly GCF_000151885.1 of Dipodomys ordii. Taxonomy (NCBI): domain Eukaryota; kingdom Metazoa; phylum Chordata; class Mammalia; order Rodentia; family Heteromyidae; genus Dipodomys; species Dipodomys ordii. Next base: position 2,679,731 of record NW_012267359.1, read on the forward strand.
GCTTGCCAGGTGGGGCCAGGCAGCGTGCAGGGACCCCTGAGCCCCTCCCTTGTTGTGCTCCACAGCCTGCGCCCCGGGTGCTCCTGGCCGTGTTTGTGGAGCAGCCGACCCCGTTCCTGCCGCGCTTCCTGCAGCGCCTGTTGCATCTGGACTACCCCCCCGACCGTGTGGCGCTCTTCCTACACAACGCAGTAAGATGCCGCGGCCTCCGGGGGACCCCCTGCACCCCTCACCCACCTCGCACCCTCACTTCCCCTCTCCGCATCAGGAGGTGTACCATGAACCGCATGTCGCCGACGCCTGGCCACAGCTCCAAGACCACTTCTCAGCCGCGAAGCTGGTGGGGCCGGAGGAGGCGCTGGGCCCCGGGGAAGCCAGGGACATGGCCATGTGAGCGGCGCCCCCACCCCACACCAGGGCAGAACCATGAGGCCGTGCCTGCTCTGTTCCTTGGTGGGGGGAGGGGTCCCACCTGTCCAGCTGTCCCTTCCTCTCACCCTTTGGCACCCACTTTGGCTCACACCACCTCTGGGGGTGGGGTCTTATCGCTCCCCAGGGACCACTGCCGGCAGGACCCCGAGTGCGAATTCTACTTCAGCCTGGACGCCGATGCCATCCTCACCAACCCACAAACCCTGCGCCTCCTCATTGAGCACAACAGGTCTGTCCTGCTCAGCCTGAGCCCGAGAGCCTGAGCTCACCGAGCACGAGAACCCCCTCCACCTTCCCCCTCCACCTTCTCCCGCCCCCTCAGCACCCGCATCGGATCCCTCTCCCCCACCCTGCCGTAGGACTGAGATCTTGGGACAAACCTCATCTTGTCTGCAGGAAGGTGGTCGCCCCCATGCTGTCCCGGCATGGCAAGCTGTGGTCCAATTTCTGGGGGGCCCTGAGCCCCGATGAGTACTACGCCCGCTCCGAGGACTATGTGGAGCTGGTGCAGCGGAAGCGAGTGTGAGTCCTGCCTGCACTGTGGCCTCTGCTTGAATCCCACAGGCCCTGCACCTCCCCCAGGCCCTCCCTCCCGTCCCCCCCCAACTCTGGTTGGGACTTGTGTGCTGGCCATGGCCAGCTGTGGGGTCGGGCCTGACCCAGGCTTTGAGCAGCTGTTTGCAGGGCTGTGGGGCCTCAGGCTCAGCCTTGGGATGCGCTTGTCTGCAGGGGAGTCTGGAACGTGCCCTACATAGCCCAGGCCTACGTGATCCGCGGGGACACGCTGAGGACTGAGCTACCCCAGAGGGACATGTTCTCACACAGCGACACAGACCCCGACATGGCCTTCTGCAAGAGCCTGCGGGACAGGGTGAGTGGTCATCTGGGGAGGTCACTGCGTGTCACAGTCCTCACATGCCACCGTCACCCATGGAGGGGGGGGCTCCGCATGTTACCTGTCCTCACATGCCACCGCCCCTCAGGGCATCTTCCTCCACCTCAGTAACCAGCATGAGTTCGGCCGGCTCCTGGCCACTTCCCGGTATGACACAGACCACCTACACCCCGATCTCTGGCAAATCTTCGACAACCCCGTGGTACGTGGGCCGGGGACACAGGTGCAGGAGGGGTGACCCTGGCTGGGTGACCCTGGGGAAGGTGGCCCAGGGGTGGGCAGGAAGAAGGCTCCACTCAGTGACTGTCCCCACCCAGGACTGGAGAGAAACATACATCCACGAGAACTACAGCCGCGCCTTGCACGGGGAGGGCCTGGTGGAACAGGTGAGCCCCCACACCCTGACCCCTGCACACCCTGCAGGCCCCCAAGGCCAGAGCCTCGGGTACATTGCTGGGCTAATGGTGACTGCGCCTGCCTTGAGGCCTGAGGGGTTTCTACTCAGGTGAGACTAGCGGAGATAGTGGGAGGCGTGGCTCGGTGGTAGAGTGCCGTTGAGCAAGCCAGAGGCCCTGCATTCAATCCCTGTGCCATCAAATAGAAAGGAGAAACGGAGGCAGAGCAGATGGGACGCTCACTGCCACCAGGGGCATTAATCAGTGATTCTTCTCTGTCCACTGAGGACACAGGCACTCAACCTTCCATCCTGTCCAGAGAAGCCAGTCCCAAGCCCGAGGCCAGGCTGTGTGGGTTGGCTTCTTCAGAACAGATTGTGTTGTTGGCAGTGAGTTTGAAAAACTCTGTCAGGGATGCTAGCCCCGGCCCCTCCTTTCTTCGCACACGGCACGGCACTCTTCCACACTAGCCTCTCCCCTGCAGCCCTCCTTAGGTTTGGCCTGTTCCCCAGCTCCTTCCCTCTCCTCTGGCTCTCCTCCCTCTTCCCTCCTCCCCCTCCCCTCTCCCCTGAGCCCTTCCCGCTGCTGTCCCCAGCCCTGTCCAGATGTGTACTGGTTCCCGCTGCTCTCGGAGCAGATGTGCGACGAGCTGGTGGAGGAGATGGAGAACTTTGGCCAGTGGTCAGGAGGCCGGCACGAGGTGAGGGCTCTGAGAGAGGTGGGCCTTCATTCATTCATGCATTCATTCATTCCTGGGGTATTTCCAGGTACTTCGGTGTGGGCAGCACAGGTTCTGTGGACAGGCGTGGGAGGGCCAGGGGCTTTGCAGGAGGGGGCACTTACGGCCCAGTGTGGCCCTGTAGGCATGGGGGGCTGTGCCCAGGGATGTGGGCACTCAAGGCCTGCTGCCCGCAGGATTCAAGGCTGGCTGGTGGCTACGAGAACGTGCCCACCGTGGATATCCACATGAAGCAGGTGGGCTACGAGGACCAGTGGCTGCAGCTGCTCAGGACCTATGTGGGGCCCATGACCGAGAACCTCTTCCCAGGCTACCACACCAAGGTGGGCTGCCACCCCGCCACACCCCAGCCTCTGCACGGAGCCCTCTGACATTCAGGGGAGCATGGAATCTGGTCCTGGGTTCAAGATACTACAGGAAACAGCCGTTGGGCACCAGAGGCCCATGTCTGTCTTCCTAGCTACTCTGGAGGCTGAGATCTGAGGATTGGGGTTTGAAGCCAGCCCCGGCAGGAAAATCTATTAGACTCTCATCTCCAGTTGTCTACCACAAAAGCCAGAAGCAGAGCTGTGGCTCTAATGTAGAGCACCAGCCTTGAGGGGAAAAACCAAAGGCACAGCACCCAGGTCCCCAGTTCAAATCCTAGCACACACACCAAAAGCCCCCCGTTCCCTCCCCCCACCCCCACCCCAGCCTTCCTTGCAGCTTCTCCCATGCCCCCTATAGACCCGGGCCGTGATGAACTTCGTGGTCCGCTACCGGCCAGATGAGCAGCCCGCGCTGCAGCCCCATCACGACTCCTCCACCTTTACCCTCAACGTCGCCCTCAACCACAAAGGCCAGGACTATGAGGTGACGCTGCCCCGCCCTCAGCTGGGCCCCTTCCTACTCTCCAGCTAGGTGTGGGCAGCTTCCCAGGGTGCCTCCTGTCCTTTGCTCCTGTCCCCACTTCACTTCCCTTCCTCCCCCCTCCATGTCTACCCCCTCCACGCCCCCTCCTCCCCCATCCCCCATAATTGCTCCTGCTCCTCCCCTCCGTGTCTGCTCCCCCTCCTCCTGATCCCTGCACCCCCCCCATGTCTACCCCCTGTCCTCCTGCTCCATATCTGCTCCCTCTTCTTCTCTAGGGAGGCGGCTGCCGTTTCCTGCGCTACAACTGCATCATCTCGTCCCCGAGAAAAGGCTGGGGGCTTCTACACCCAGGCCGCCTCACCCACTACCACGAGGGGCTGCCCACCACGCGGGGCACGCGCTACATCATGGTGTCCTTTGTTGACCCCTGACACTAACCACGCTGCCAAATTTGCCCTGCCATTGTGCCTTTTTGGGGGGCCCTGCCCCCATCCTCAGAGGGTTCTACCCATCTCCTGCTTCCTGACCCTGAGTCCTGTGTGCCTGGGCCGAGACGCCTCACCTCCTCCCCATCTCTGGCCCTTCAGGAAGCTCCTGGCATCCCTGCCCTCCCCACCACAGCCGGGGGGGGGAGGGAGTTCCAGGGGGCTCCCCGTGTATTAAGTTATTACAGTTTTTCAGCCTCCCTCTCAATAAAGGAGGGTTTGTAAGTGGTGAGCTCATGACATTGGCTTTGGGTGGTCTCCTGCCTCTGCCACCCACAGCGGGGGCCCTGATGGACATGGTTTTGTGCCCATACTGAGGCTCGAACTCAGGGCTTTGTGCACGGAAAAGCTTGGCTTTTTCCACTCAAGGCCGCCACTCACCACTTCCACTTGAGCCACAGCTCCACTTCTGGCTTTTTGCTGGTTAATTGTGGATAAGAGTCTCAGAGTTTATGTGCCCAGGAGCTTCCGACTTCTCACCTCTCAGCTTCCCGAGCAGCTAGGAGGGCAGGTGTGAGCACGGGCGCCCGGCTCCTGCTTGCCTTCAGAGGGAGGGGGGGGGGGGGAGCGGAGCCGCTCGCTCCTCACTGCCAGCCGGGAAAATCATCAGACGGGCTGAGCAAAGGAAGGGCAGCACGGTCAGGTGCAGACGAGAGGCCGCCATGTTTTGTCCTGGCCCCCACTTTGAGGAGAGTAGGAGGGCAACTCTCTGGAGCAGGACTGCTGGGATGGGGGGGTTGGGGTGGCAGCAGTGGGAAGTCCTGGGAGCCTGGCTCCTATAGGTAGAGGCATCCCCAGGAAGGTTCCAGAACTGGAATGTGGAGTTGGTCTAGAAGGAGTGAGAACAGATCTGGGTCTCCAAGGAGCCATGCTAGGGCCCCTCGAGGCCCTCTGGGGAGAATAGACTTTGCTCCTTTGGTGTGCCTTCCCCAGCCTTGCACTTACTATTCAATTTACCTCTCAATCTTCCCTTTTGGAGGCCTTTTAATCCATCCTGTGCAATATGTCATGTAGAATATTTGTCTTAGGGCTGGGAAGGTGGCTCAATGGTAGAGCGCTTGCCTTGCATGCCTGAGGCCCTGGGTTCGATTCCTCAGCACCACATAAGCAAAAAGAAAAAAGCCAGAAGTGGCGCTGTGGCTCAAGTGGTAGAGCATTATCCTTGAGCTGAAGAGCTGAGGGACAACGCCCAGGCCCCACGACCGAACCCCCCCCCGCAAAAAAGATTTGTCTTAAAATTCAAGGCCACAAAACAAAATGTTATGGGGTTAAAAAAAAAAAAAAAAAGCTGGGTGCTGTGGCTCACGCCTGTCATCCTAGCTACTCAGGAGGCTGAGACCTGAGGATTATACTTCCAAGCCAATCCTGGCAGGAATGTGAGACTCTTTATCTCCAATGAACCACCAGAAAACCAGAAGTGGCACCATGGCTCAAGTGGTAGAGTGCCTTCCTTGACCTGAAGAGCTGAGGGACAGAGCCAGGCCCAGAGTTCAAGCCCCAAGACCAACAAAAGTAAAAAAAAATAACACCGAACTAATCTTGCCAAGTTCACTCCCTGTCAGATTGTTGATAAATATGTAGATAGCTTTTTTTGAAAAGGAAATAAAATCAGCTGGAACTGAAGAAGTGTAACATGGAAGTCTGGGCATGGTAGTGCATACCTGTCATCCCAGCATTAGTCAAGGCCGGTGCAAGAGGGTTGTGAACTCCTGCAGTCTGGCCACATCAAATACATTTCTCAAAAGGTAAATTATTTATTTATTTGGTCATTTGTGGCACTTGAACTTGGGCCCTGGGTGCTGTTCCTGAGCTTTTCTGTCCAAGGGTAGTACTCTATCACTTTGCCCTACACTTCCACTTTTCCGGTGGTTAACTGGAGATAAGAGTCTCACAGACATTCCTGTCCTGGCTAGATTTGAACCGGGGTCCTCAGATCTCAGAGACCTGAATAGCTGGGATTATAGGCATGAGCCACTGGTGTTAAACATATATATATACAGGTTACCTGGTATGGCAGAATACAGCGTAGCCCCAGACATTTGGGGGTGTTAAGCTGGGAAGCTACTTTAGGAGTTTGGGTCCAGTCAGCACAACATAGAATGTGCATGTCTGTGTCAGTGTGTGTACTGGTACTACAGCTTGAACAGTTGGCTCGCTTACTCATGGCTGGACCTCAACCACTTTGACCCACCCCACCAGCCTGATACTTTGCATGTTAATGGCAGTAGAGTCTCTTAGACTTTTCTGCCCAAGCTGACTTCGAATCTGATCTCAGCCACCCCAGGAGCTAGGTGCTTGCTGTGGGACACTGTCTTAAAAAAAAAAAAAAATGGGAGGGGGAGAGTGTAGTTGAAGAGGTGGGAGGGAAGGAGAGGGGTGGTAGGGGAAAAACAAAGGAGGAGGCTACAATGCTTGATAGGAAATGTACTCATTACCTTGCTCATGTAACTGTAACCCCTCTGTACAGTATTTTCACAATAAACATTAAAAAAAAAAATTACCAGCCAGGTGCCAGTAGCTCACACCAATTCCTAGCTACCCAAGGAGGCTGACCTCTGAGGATGGAGGTTCGAAGCCAGCCCAAGCAGGAAAGGCCAGGAGACTCTTATCTCCAATAAACCATTAGAAAACCAGAAGTAGTGCTGTGGCTGAAGGGGTAGAGCACTAGCTGAAGAGCTGAGGGACAGCGCCCAGGCCCAGAGTTCAAGCCCCACAACTGACCAAAAAAAAGAAAAGAAGCACACTCCATATCTGACGTACTTAACTGTACATCACCTTTATAATAACAATAATTTTTTTAAGCTGAGGGACAGTGCCCAGGCCTTGAGTTCAAGCCCCAGGGCTGGTACAAAAAAAAAAAAGGTACAAATCAGGCAAGCCAATCCTTTTCTGCCTTTTCCATCTCCCCAGCCCTGCACACATGCCCAGGAACGCTTCCTGTGTGCCTCCATCCCAGAAGAGAGCAGGTCATGTCAGCATGCGCCAAGCATCACTTGGCCATCTGGGGCCTTGCACCTGCCAGGCCAGCGCTGTATGAGTCACCCTGCCCACCGTCCACTTTGTCCCATGACCTGTGAAAACCGGGAGAAAGCCTCTTCGCAAGGTCCCTGGATGGGGACAGGGACGCTAGCGTCGCCTGCCTGTCCAGGCCCACTGTTCTGGTATTGATCGTGCTGTACATTGGGTACCATGAGTCATGGCTGCTTGGCCCCAGATGCCTGTGTACCCAGTGAGTCATGTCATTTGTCCTCATTACCAAGGGCCCAAGAGGATGACCTGAAGGACAGTGTCACCCTGGGGAAAGCAAGGATGAAACCCACACCTCCGGGGCCTGGGATGGGGACATGCCTAGGGACATGTCTCCCCAGGCTCTAGCCAGTACCTGGGAGGCCAGGGTGGTGGTGAGGTGCTTGAGAGCAAGTCCTGAGGCTCACGCTGAGGGCCTTGTCTCAAGGGGCTCCCCAGTACTCAGCCTCCTGCCCCTCCCCCCCAGCAGAGCTGTCCCCTAAGCTACTCCTGGAGGAATAGACTCCCCCGAGTGCCAGATACCAGACAACAGTGGGACTAAGCATGTTTGTTGTTTTCTTTTGTCAGACGTGGGGCCTGAACTCTGGGCCTGGGCACTGTCCTTCAGCACTTCAGATTAAGGCTAGCGCTCTACCACTTGAGCCACAGCGCCACTTCTGGCTTTTTCTGCTTATGTAGTGCTGAGGAATGGGACCCAGGGCCTCATGCATGTAAGGCAAGCACTCTACCACCGAGCCACCTTCCTAGCCCTGTGTTTGTTTGTTTTTAAAGACAATTTCCATTTATCCACATCCAACATTGATCAGGATTTATCTACATCCAACATGCTTCTAATATACAGAACATATAAAGATGTCTTTGGACTCAGGAGACTGAGATCTGAGGATCATGGTTCAAAGCCAGCTGGTGCAGGAAAGTCTGTGAGACGCTGATCTCCAATAAACCACCAGAAAATCCGAAGTGGCCTGTGGCTCAAAGTGGTAAAGCACTAGCCTGGAGCTGAAGGGCTTAGGAATAGTGCCCAGGCCAAGAGTTCAAGCCCCATGACCAACAGAAAAAAAAAAAAGATGTCTTCGACTGAGTGCTGGAGGCTCATGCCTGTAATTTAACTACTCAGGAAACAGAGATTTGAGAATCATGGTTCAAAACCTGGGCAGAAAAGTCCATGAGACTCATTTTCAATTAACCACCAAAAAACTGGACGTGGAGCTATGGTTTAAGTGGTAGAGTGCTAGCCTTGAGGGGGAAAAAAAAACCCTCAAAGACAGCACCTATGCCCTAAATTCAAGTCCCAGTATCAGCATCCAAAAACAAAAAGTTGCAACTCAACAACAAAACAACCCTTTTCAAATTAGTTTGAACTCAAAGCCTTGTGCTCTTGTTCTGCTTGCTTGCTTGCTCTTGGTTGGCTCTCTACCACCTGAACCATGCCTCCAGCATAGTTTTTGCCTTTTCTGCCCTTACTGGCAATGACATCTCTTGGGCTTTTCTGCTTGAGCCAGCCTCAAGCCACAGTCCTCTATATCTCAGCCTCCTGAGTAGCTAGGATTATGGGCATGAGCCATAGCTCAATTTTTTTTTTTTTTGTCAGTCGTATGGGCTTGAACTCTGGGCTTGGGTGCTGTCCCTGAGCTCTTCAGCTCAAGGCAAGCGCTGAGCCACAGCACCTCTTCTGGTTTTCTGGTCCTTAATTGGAAATAAGAGTCTCACGGACTTTTCTTTTTTCTTTTTTTTGGTCCGATCGTGGAGCCTGAACTCTGGGCCTGGGCGCTGTCTCTCAGCTCTTCAGCTCAAGGCTAGCGCTCTACCCTTGAGCCACAGTGTCACTTCGGCTTTTTTCTTTTTGCTTATGTGGTGCTGAGGAATCGAACCCTGGGCCTCAGGCATGCAAGGCAAGCACTCTGCCACTGAGCCACCTTCCCAGCCCCTTCACGGACTTTTCTGCCCGGGCTGGCTTTGAACCATGATCCTCAGATCTCAACCTCCTGAGTAGCTAGGATTACAGGTGTGAGCCACCAGCACTCAGCTCATAGCTCAATCTTGAAAATGGATCAAGGGCTAGACTTGACATTTCTTCCAAGGAGACATACTAGTAAGTGGGACTGGGACTGGGAAGGTGGCTCAGTGGTAGAGTGCTTGTCTTGCATGCATGAGGCCCTGGGTTCAATTCCTCAGCACCACATAAACAGAAAAGGCCAGAAGTGGCACTGTGGCTCAAGTGGTAGAGCACTAGCCTTGAGCTGAAGAGTTCAGGGACAGTGTCTAGGCCTTAGAGCTCAAGCCCCAGGACTGACAAAAAAATAAAAATAAAAAATAAGTGGTATTAAAGTTTCAGGTATGTCATTAGTCACTAAAGACTAAGGGATTTACTACTTTGTCTGTCATGAACTTGGGCACTGTCCCTGAGCTTTTTTTTTTGGTTGGTCGTAGGGCTTGAACTCTGGGCTTGGGCACTACACCTGCACTCTTCAGCTCAAGCCTAGCTAGCTCTCTACCACTAGAGTCACAGCACCACTTCTGGTTTTCTAGTGGTTTATTAGAGATAAGAGTCTCACAGACTTTCCTGCTTGGGCTGGCCTTGAACTTTGATCTTCAGATCTCAGCCTCCAGAGTAACTATGATTACAGGCATGAGCCATTGGGCACTGGGTAACCCTTCTTAAGTCTTTTTGTTGTCATTCCATTACTGGATTTAAACTCAGGACCTCAGGCTCTCACTTGGCCTTTTTGCTCAAGGCTAGTGCTCCTGTGTAGAACCCCCAGCCCTACACCATCAAACTCCCCTCTACCTCCACCAGCACCAGCTCAAGCACCTCCCCCAGGCTTCTGGCCACACCCCTAACCATGCGCGTGTGATCCTATTGGTCCAAGCGTGTGAGTTCTGGTATTATTGGTTCAAGTTGGGAGTGATGACTCCCTCACCTCACCCAGATCTGGAGGCTGGGGAAGAGGCGGGTAGTTTGGGGGTCGGTGGACACCAGGACCAGGAGTGGGGGGAGAGGGAGTAGTTTTGGAGGAGGGCACCAGGACCAGGAATGGGGGGGGTGCCTAGGCTTAGGAGTACCCCTGCACCACTCCCCTGCGCCTTTGCAGGAGTCTTGGCTGCCTTACTTTGTATCTTTTCTTTCCAGGCACTTGGTAAGTTCCCCAAGCCTGGGGACTTCTGTTTCCAGAAAGAAGCATGGTGAGTTCTCCGCCCCAGGGTGAAGAGAGCCCTGGGGAGGAGCCTGGCAGACACCTGGATCTGAGAACACTGAGCCCCGGCTGGCCTCACCACCCAGGGCCCGGCCTGGGCTCCGGTGGCCCCTGACCCCGCCTGACTGTGGGGACCCCGCCGCCCAGGAGGGAAGGCCGTGCTGTGGCTCGGAGACACTGACAAAATGAATTCAGGGGCTTCAGAATAGACACTTGGCCTGTCACCCCCAAAGCCTACCTGCAAATGGTGGTCTGCTCCCCAGCTGGTGAGAAGCACGGAGCGGGATCTGTCCCAGAACAGCCTGCTTGCCTTCCGTCCTTACCAGGCCCCCCAGGATTGGCACCTTCGCCCACTTCTACACCAAACCACGGGCTTCCGGCCTCCAGCCACCCTGTGGGGTTGCCAGCACCCCTCTTCTGCGACCCTCTGCCGTTGGGGAATTCCTTGGGCCACCCATACCCATACCCCACCTGACTGCTTGCCAGGATGCACCCTGACCCCAGACTCTGCTCCAGCCAGCCCAGCACGCCTGGCCCAGCCTTGACCTCTGACCTCGTGGGCCCCACCAGAAGGTACACTGGGGAGCACCATGGGCCTCGTGGACCCCCTGCAGTGGGTGGCCTGACCGCAGGAGGGGGCAAACTAAGGAAGGAAGACACCCCAGGCCGTGTGTGTGTGTGTGTGTGTGTGTGTGTGTGTGTGTGTGTGTGCCAGTGGCTTTGATGTTTCCAGTGACTTGCAGACGTTGCTGTGTGTGCCGGCACAGTGCTGTGTCCAGGTCCTCAGCCCTTCAGCTGTGTGATCCTATTGGTCTGACGTCTCACTAGGCCTGACCCCTACCAGGCCTGGACTCCGTGGAGAGTGGACCTGCTGGGGCTGGCCCTGAGCTTTTACTGCCCAAAGCTGGCACTCTACCACTTGAACCACTTTTGCTAGTTAACTAGAGACAAGAGTCTCTCAGATTTATCTGCCTGGCCTGGCTTCACACTACAATCCTCAAATCTCAGCTTCCTGAGTAGCTAGGACTACAGGTGTGAGCCACTGTGCTTGGCTTAAATTCCTGTTTTATCCAAGGTTATTAAGGGGCTCCCTATATCATCTCTTGTCCCACGTAGCTGATCCAATCACCCCCATACTGGGTGATTTCCCTTCCAGTTGGAAGTTATCCAGAACTGTCCGTGAACTTTGGAAGTGTGAGTGGCACGTGGCACATCCAGACTACCTCTCCCTGCCATCCTCCATGTGGCCACCAGGGGTGTCTCTGCTCGGAAGGTGGATCTGACCTTCAGCCAGCTGCTACCCATTTCCCCGCCGCCGCAGGTGGCCAGCCCACCCACTGAGATGGGCCCAAGGTCCAGCCACAGCCCAGGCTGATCCCTCCTGCCCTGGCCACAGTACAGCACCAGGGCCTCCGCCTCCCTCATCCAGGTTCCCCTGACCTGTGAGTGGTTCAGGGCTTTCCTCTGCATCTCTGGATCTCTTCCCAATCCTAGCTACTCAGAAAGCTGAGATCTGAAGATCTCTGTTCAAATCCAGCCAGGGCAGAAAAGTCTGTGACTCTTATCTCCAATAAATCACTAGAAAACCAGAAGTGGCACTGTGGCTCAACAAAACAAAAAAAGATCTCCCTACTGTAACCCTCCATGTGGCCCCAAGCACCAGCTGATGGGTCGGTAAGGAAGATAACTGCATTAGATTCCAGCACATTGAACATCTTCCAATCCATGGGTTCATAATCCTACTGGAAAAGGATAAGTCATCCTAGCTATTCAGGAGGCTGAGATCAGGAGGATCACAGTTCAAAGCCAGCCCAGGCAGGAAAGTCCTGTGAGATTCTTATCTCCAAAGAACCACCAGAAAAATCAGAGCAGTGTTGTGGCTCAAAGTGATAGAGCACAAGCCTTGGGCAAAAGAGCTCAGGGACAGCACCCAGGTCCTGAGTTCAAGCCCCACTAGTGGCAAAAAACAATAAATGACCCACAAAAAACTGGCTAGAGGTGTGGTTCAAGTGGTAGAATGCCAGCTGAGAAACCAAATTGAGCACGCGTGAAGCCTTGAGTTCAAACCTCAATTCCACAAAATAGTAATAATAATGAAAAAAGAAAAGGCTGAAGGTATGGCACAAGTGGCAGAGTGCTTACCTCACAAACACAAGGCCCTGAGTTCAAACCCCAGGGCTGCACTATAAAGGATGCCAAACAATGAAATTATTTTTCACTTTTTTTTTTTGTCAGTTGTGGGACTTGAACTCTGGGCCTGGGCTCTGTCCCTGAGCTCTTCAGCTCAAGGCTAGCGTTCTATCAACTTCAGCTACAGCGCCACTTCTGGCTTTTTTCTGCTTATGTGGTGCTGAGGAATCGAACCCAGGGCCTCATGCATGCAAGGCAAGCGCTCTACCACTGAGCCACCTTCCCAGCCCCCTTTTTCACTTTTTTTGAACTCACAATCCTCTTGCCTCAGCTCCCCAAGTGCTGGGATTACAGGTGTGTGCCACCATGCCCATCTCTGGTCTCTGATAAGGGTACCAGTATCCTTCATGAAGAGCAAGATGGAGGGGAACCCCGTGTGGCTGTTTCTAGACTCCTCTAGTCCTTTGTATAGAATAAACAAGAGGGGCGCCCCTAAGGCTTGAACAAGCTCTACAGCATCGCATGGGAGACTGGTGACTGCGGCAGGCTGGATCATCAACCGGACTTCTATGCCGGAAGTGCTGTGTCAGGCGCTGCTGGCATCATCTCAATCGGTCCTTCCTGGAAGCACCGTGCTGCGTGCTTTTATAAATAGGGAGGATGGAGCCTCGTGATTCACGGCCAGCGAGCGCGGTATCCCAGACAGCTGCCTTCTGGGATGGCTTTCAGTAAGGCTTTCATTCCAGTCCTTAGGGCGTTCCTCACCAGTGACTTGAGGCCAGTTATTTAACCCTTTGATCTCTGGTCTCTGTCTTTATCTGTGACGGGGAGAGCAGTGGCTTCTTTTTGTCGATTCCCACCCAAGTGTACCCAGCCCTGTATACTCAAAGAAAAGGGGGAATCGCCCAAGATAGTCTCTGGATGAGGAGAAATAAGGAAGAAGAGAGAGGGCTCAGCCTCAGCCTTGAGAGCAGAGGAAGAAGAGGTGTCCATGCCTACATCCTAGCTACTCAGGAGGCTGAGATCTGAGGACCAGGGTTCAAAGCCAGCCCAGGCAGGCAAATCCATATGTGGCTCAAGTGATAGAATGCTAACCTTGAGCAAAAGGAGCCCAGGGACAATCTGCAGGCCCAGAGTTCAAGTCTCAATACAGGCACACACACACACACAGGCTGAGACCAACTAGTTTGGATGCTTTATATTGGGGTAAAGTTACTTCCCCTGGTTTCTCTCATGGCTTCTCTGAGGAGCCAATGGGCTGTAGCATCCCATGTGCAGACAGAGGCCAACAGTGTCCCTCATGAATGGCAGGTTTACCGGCTGGGAAGATGGCTCAGTGGTAGAGTGCTAGCCTTGAGCCGAAGAGCTGAAGGATACTACCCAGGCTCAGAGTTCAGGCCCTACGACCCACCAACACACACACACGCACACACACACTCACACACACACACAAGAACGGCGGGTTTATGTTAGTCATATTTCAATCCAAGTAAACAAATGAAGAGGGAGAAATGCTGGCAGGTCAGGTGGTGCAGGCCTGTAATCCCAGCACCCAGGGGACTAAACCAGAAAGAGGCTGAATTGAGGGTCAGCATGAGTCACATATTAAAGGCCTCTTTAAAAATAAAAAACAGGTAAAGCGAATCTTGTTCCACTATTTCACAGGTTTCAGCCAGTGTGTCTTTGGACCTGCGGTGGCTTCAATGGCAGAGGAAGCCAGGATCTCCCCACTTTTCAAGGCTGTGAACTTCCTTCCACCAGGCCCCTCCTCTTAAAGGTCTGACCACCTTCCTAGAGCACCAGCACAGAATAGCAAGGAAGCCTTCAACAAGCCAGGAGCCTCAGTGTGACATTTCCCATCCTGATCACCACATTTCCCATCTGGCCCAAGTTAGGGAACTGCCCAGAATTTACTTTCCTCACTTGTGAAGTGTTCACACCACCCCACACCCTGTAGCACCATGAAAATATCCAGCGTGGTTCTGTGGTTCCCACCGCATTACCCCTCCCACAGCGGTGGTCCTGGAGGCCTGTGAGCCTGGGCTTGACTGTCTCCTGGATCACCCGGCTCCAGGCTATGGGGTCTGTCTTCCTGGCAAGCCCTGGGCCCGCAAGGACACTGAGAGCCCCTGGTTTTCTCTGATGGGCAAAAGCAGTCATGGGATTATAGTCATCTTTTCTTTCCTTGTATGTGGTGCCAGTACTGAGGCTTGAACTGAGGCCTGGGTGCTAGCCCTGAACTTTTTCACCCAAGGCTGACACCTCTACCACTCAAGCCACAGCTCCACTTTTGGCTTTTTGCTGATTAATGGGAGATACACAATCTCACGGACTTTCCTGCCTGTGCTGGCTTTGAACCTTGAGCCTCAGATCTTGCCTCCTGAGTAGCTGGGAGGAGACAGGTGCGAGGCACGGGGCAGGTGGCTGGGTGTCCATCTCCTCTGTCTACGTTTTGGGGCCGCCCAGGCCTCTTCCAGGTACTTTCATACCTCCAGTAGCTGGTTGGAGTCAGAGGGTTTCTTGGGGTGGTGGGAGGTGGCTGAGAAATACCCGGATTGAGAATGGAAATGCTGGGTTTGCCAGGGGAGGGAGTGTGGCCCTCACTAAGCCAGGAATCACCCCTCCTCCCAAACTTAGGACACCCCTCGCTGTTCGGCTCCCCAGATGGGACAAGAAGAGGCTGCAGCCCCATGCCTGCCTCTCCTGGGCACCCTGGGCCTCCAGTCCTCTTGATCTACGGCCACCCCAGGTTTTCTTGGTGTCCCTGGGGTCTCCACCCCTCTGAACAGCTACTGGGGAGGAGACTGGATGGGTTCAGGTTCACTTCCTCTGAACCCAAGCCACCAGCACTCCACTCTGGGCTCCCTAAGTGCCGCCTTTTCTTTCTACCATCTCTGCGCCTGCCCAGCCTTCTCTGACACCCAACATCTGGGCTCGTGGCTCAGGTGAGGAGGTAGGCACCCAGTAGGAGGTGGGGGGGCACGGGGTCAGGGTGGCCTTCTCTTGCACAGCTGAAAGGCACACACCCCTGGGCTCAGCCTCTGTGTTCTAGATAACTTAGATAATGGGGTACCAGGGTGTCCCAGGATGCTCTGATCTCCTTCCTGGGGATGGGGGTGGGGGCGGGAGGACTTAGAATCTGCTCTGGCTTCCAGCCTTGCTGCCACCCCCCAGGCCAGGGCCCTCCCTGCTGACTGTCCACCCTGGAGCCACACCCTGCCTCTGCCCCCTGGGCCATCTTCTTTCTCCCTCTGATTACAGGGTGTCTCTTCCCGTCCCCGCCCTCCTGCAAGGCACCATGGGGAACAGGGGTGCAGCACCCAGCTGGCTCCTTCCCATTCCCTAGGAGGGACCGCTGTTAGGATTTATTTTGGCCCATGCTAGTGGGGTCAGGATATGTCTTAGGTTTCACCTCACCCCCCCCCCCAGCCCACTCTCCTCCCTGCCCGCACCTCCCTATCCCCCTTTGTTTCCTTTTGTCCTTCCTGCCCACCCAGTCCTTTTCACTCTTTGGCCTCTTTTGTGTGTCTGCTTCCTTTGTCCCTGCCTGGCCCTATCTCTCCTCTGTTCTCTCTTTTTCCTCCCCTGTTTCTGATACACCCATCCTCCCTAGGACCCCAATATCTTGTGTGTGGGGCCCAACAGGGGTGTTCCCAGCAGTGACTGCAAGGATGGATCATGCAGCACTGGTAGCTCACGCTTGTAATCCCAGCTAGTCAGGAGGCTGAGATCGGAGAACAGTGGGCAGGGAAGTCTGTAAGACTTGTCTCCAATTAACCAGCAAAAAGTTGGAAGTGAGCCAGGCACCAGTGGCTCACGTCTGTAATCCTATCTACTCAGGAGGCTGAGATCTGAGGATTGTGGTTCAAAGTGAGTGCAGGCAGAAAGTCTGTGAGACTCTTACCTCCAATTAACTACTCAAAAACTGGAAGTGTCACTGTGGCTCAAGTGGTAGAGCACTCGCCTTGAGCATGGAGAGGTTCAGGGACAGCACCCACGCCCTGAGTTCAAGCTCCACAACTGACCAAAATAAAGCTGGGAGTGGAGCTCTGACTCAAGAGGTAGAGTACCAGCCTTGAGGGAAAAAATGCTAAGCAAGAGCCCTAGGCCATGAGTTCAAAGCCTAGTACTGACACAAAAAAGCGAGAACAGGTGTTAGAAGGTGTATCTGGGAAGGAAGCAAAGGGATGGACTAGAATGTTCTTCTTCTTCCTTGTGACTCTGAGAATGCCCAGCTGGGATATGTCATGCCCCAGTGCCAGTCCTAGCAGCCCTGTCTGAGATGCAGGCGGGTCCTGAGTGTGTAAGCATGTGCACGCATGTGTGCATGCATATGCATCTGCTATACTGGGACTTGGACTCAGGGCCCAAGTGCTGTCCTTAGAGTCTCAACAACTTTCCTGCACAAGTTGGCTTTGAACCTGGATCCTCCCATCTCAGCCTCCTGAGTAGCTGCTGGGCCTGAGCCATGGGTGACCGGATGGCTGGAGGGCCAGGAGCCGACCGGGTGCCATCAGCCGGCTGCGTTTCCCTTACCCGCCGTCAGGCACATCACGCCACCACCACGCACGAGGGCATCACCCTGATGCACGGGGCGTCACATCCACGCACGCGCCACTACCACATCACATCACCACTGTAAGCCCTGCAGCGCCCCCAGCCTCCACGCCAGCCCCCGGCGCTTCCTGGCGCCCCAGTCCCCAGGGCAGCCCGCAGACCTCAGCCCAGCTGGCCAGGGGCTTCCCGTTTGACCCGGGGCTGACCGAGCTGGGCCTGCTGGACGCAGGGTCCAGTCCTCTCCTTCCTGGGGAGCACAGGCACTTCCCGCATGGCGTATGCATACGCACGCGCGTGCGCCCCCGGCCCCCTGCCTCGCCAGAATTTCCCCTGGAGACTGTGGAGCCCTGGAAGCAGGTTCCCTGGCCTGCCAAGGTGAAGGACTGGGACCTTTACTTCTGGACAGGGCTCCCTTCTTCCGGATCATGAACGCTCTTTGAACTTTCCCCCCTACACACACACCTCTCTTTTGAGGCAGGGTTTTCTGGCCTAGAACTCATAGTCCTGGGCTAGGATTAAAGTAGTGTGCCATTATACCTAGCTTGGCCTATAAATGCATCTTTTTTGTTGTTGTTTGTGTGTGTTCTGGTCTTGGGGCTTGAACTCAGGGCCTGGGTCCTGTCCTTTAGCTTTTTCACTCAAGGTTGGCTCTCTACCACTTGAGCCACAGCTCCACTTCTGGTGTTTTTGATGGTTCATTGGAGATAATAGTTTCATAGACTTTCTCATCCGAGCTGGTTTTGAATGGAGATCCTCAGATCTCAGCCTCCTGAGTAGCTAGGATTACAGGTGTGAGCCATGGGCACCTAGCTCTATAAGTGCATTTGTCCAGCACTGTATCCCATGCTGCAGGATCCCCACACCAATGTCAGTGAGGAAACGTTCAAGGGTCTTAGTCGTCTGCCAATTGCAGGGACTAGAAAACCTGGGTATGCCGAACTCAGAACCAGCTTAGGGCTCCATAGAATGTCCCACCTCAGCTTGAACTGTTTATTGGACGGTGGACGTTCATTGCTTGCTGGGGATGCAATCTGAGATATGGGTGGTAATGGGGAAAGTGGGCATATCTCCCCAGTTTGGGCTTTGCTGCTGCATAGCTCTGGCTGGCTCTGGCACCTGATCACGCTGGGACAATAAAGGACCATTTGCCCACCCTCTGTGTGTGTGCATTGTGTTTCACTTGGGGAGGGGCGGGGATGTGAGGCATTATCGCCCCCCTTCTCCAGAGCAGTGTTGGAAGGGTCTCTAAGCCCTTTTGCAGTGGGACTAATGACTTCCTGCATGGGGGCGGTAGTGGCTGGACACTGCCCCCCACCTCCATCCATCTGATCTGGGAAATAAGCAAGGGTTGGCAGCCCTGCTTCCCAATCAGCCCAGGGATCAAGCTTTCTCTCCAGGACATGCTAGCCAAATCCCTGTGGGCTCTACTCTCAAGTTCACCCCTGGCACCCAGGACCAGCCTCCCTCAGCCCCAACGATCTGGGCATCTGAATCTCAGCTCTCCATTCGTTTCTCCCATTCCAGGGTGGGGGAAGCCGTGGGAAGAGCCTGGGTACCCCGTCTCCCCTCCCCACTTCACAGTGCCCGCTCCTTCCCCCCCTCCCCTTCACCCCCAGCAGAGCTCAGGGAGCAGCGGAGTCTGCAATTCCCAGATACAACACACGGGGGCGCCAGGACAGGCGGGCGAGGCAGCGCAAGGTGTGTGAATGTGTGTGTGCACACGCGCGTGTGTCTGTCCATAGGTGTCTTTGTGTGTGTCTTGGTTTCTGTCCATGTACACTCGAGTCAGGGGATGTCTGGGTGGGATGTATCCTGGACAACATGCCTGGTGTCCCATCCCCCCGCTCCCCATGCTTGCTGTGTTGCTATGTGATGGCTGGGGAGGGAAGCAGGTGACTTGTGAGTGTGTTGTCCAGTGCAGTTGTGAGTCCCCGAAACGCCGTCTCCTTCCTTCAGCAAGGGCTCTGACCACTGCCCTGCCACCCTGACAACATGAACGGAAAGCTCTCCAGGCAGACCTCCGTTTCCCTGGACACAGTCTGCAGGACTGGGCTTCAGCTAGGTGTGACATTGTGCTTGTGAAGTGGGTGTGTCCAGCATCTTAGTGGGGTGTGTGTGTGTGAATGTGTGTGACAGATGGATTGTGGGGGAGGGGGAGGATCTGGAGGGTGGAAATGCATACTTTTCTCTCTCTGGTGAGTTTCTGGATACTACCTTCATGGTGTGTGTGTGTGTGTGTGTCTGTGTGTTCCTTCAGTCTCTCTAGTCACACTCCCTCTCTCTCTCTCTCTCTCTCTCTTTCCTTTTCTTGGTGACTCATTTCTGCGGCGTTGCCCTCCCCCGGCTTGCTGGGTCTCCCCTCCCCCTCTCAGGTGGGTGTTGGGGTCTGATAGAAGGGAACCCTGGGACTAAAAAAATAGTAATAAGGTGAGCACCCCCTTGTCCCCCTCACCATCTCAGACCCTGCAGTGCCCCCCATGCTTCTCCCCAGTCCCTTCCACTTCTGGAATGACCAGAGATTAAGGCAATCATATCTACTAAATGGGGTCGTTTTCAGGGGGGTCTTCAGCAGCTACTTTCAGTTTGAAGTGGAGCCCCTGCCCCTCTCTCAAAGCACCCCCTCCCTGCTTGTCCCCCCCTAAGGCTGACGCAATGAATGAATGGCTGCAGAGGTGAGTCACCGGTTGGGGGAGGGGGGAAGAAGGGGACGGTGGTGAGGTGCCAGAAGGAGGGGGGATCTCAAGCCCCTGCCTCCCCCCCTCCCTTCCACATCTTAGGGAAAAGACCCCTCTGCCCACCTCCCCTGACTTTCCAGACCTTCTGCTTTGGATCCCTGCTCTACCAGACCCATCTCCTGCCACTCTTTGGGGGGGAACAGAAGAGAATTCAGAAACAAAGATGGGTGGATTCATACCAACAAGCCAGCAAAGCCCAGGGGGTCCCCTCCAGCTGCTCACTGCCGCTGCGCTATCTCTCCCAGCTGTCTTCCCTATTCCAGAAACCTTTTCCAGAATCCTCTAGAGGCAGCAGGGCATGAAGGACACCACGACTCAGCCCCCGGGAGATGGAAGCATGTGGGAAGGAAGCTAGCTCAGGTAGGAAACAGGTGGGAAAGAGGCAGAAACAGACTCAGCGCGGAGAGGACACGTGGCACAGGGGTCAGGCTATGGGATCGCCAAGCCCTGTTGCTTCTTGTGCCAAGGTTTCAGTCTTGCCTTCCCCCCCTCCCCCCCCGGGGCTTTGGCAGGGCATGTGGGCATGTGGGCTTCCGAGAAACTCCCTGGGCATCTCAATAAGTAGGAGTTGGAAAGGGTTCTGCTGGAAATGGAGGATGCTCTGAAAAAGAGCCAAGGACCCAGAACCTGGGGTGTGTGTGTTTGGGGGGGGGGTGGCTGCCAATGAGTAGCATGGATTCCGAGCCTTTATTCCACCAAGATCTAGAAAATGAGCAGGGCACATGGAAATCCATATAAACAATCACATACCGGTAAGCCATAGAAAGACCCCAAGAAATTCACAGGCACACACTCCCACCCACATGCATGCATGCGTGAGTGCGCGCACGCACACACACACACACACACACTGAGTACTACCTGGAATCCCTACCAAGTCACACATGACCAACCAATATGTCCAGAACTGGGTTCATTCAAAGACTCAAAACTTCATGGGAATCCGGGAAGAGATCAGATTCCACACAGACACTCGGGAGCAGGCACAGAGGGGGAGAGAGACATACAGATCCCACACACGCTTGTGCCTTCTTGTCTTAATTTGTTTACCTCACACACACCCCCTCCCACATTTCTATTCCTTCCCCGGGTCTCCTTCAGCTCTGTCCACATACATACATGCATCCACATGCATGTACACGCACGCCAGGCTGCTGTGCACACACCAACCCACAGGTATGCCGCTTTTTCCGCACTGCCCACTTAGGCTCTTCTTCCCTTCAGCCAGGCCCCCCCCTGGCCCCCCTCCCTGCTCTCTGCGTGGCTTCCCCTCCCCCTCTCCAGATGTCTGAGCCATCGCTCTGATTCATCCTCAGGAAGGTAACGTGACCCCTCCTCATCCCACTGCTCCCCGAGAAGCAGGCTGAGATGATGAAGGAGCAGTGGAGGTGGGGGGAGGGATTGGGGGGCCAGGGAGCGGGTCCTGCATCCTTGTGTGTGTATGGGAGGGGGTGAGGCCCTGCCTCAAGAGGTCTCTGGGTCTCCTCTTCTTCCTCTTTTCCCTCCACTACCACACAGAATCTCCTCCTTTCTTTCTTTTTTTCTTTCTCCTTTTCCTGCTCACCCCTTCCACCTGCTCAGGTCCCTTCTTTCCTTCCCCTGCCCTCATGGCGCCTCTCCACTCCCCACCCCTTTCTTTCCCCGCAGCGCTGATGGCTTTCTTCTGGGAAAGTCTAGCCTCTGATGGATCAAGCCACTTCTCTGGTGATGGAGAAGCCGCTCTGCTGGCTGTAGGGAGAAAGCACGTGAGTGTGTGTGTGTGAGTGTGTGAGGGTGGGCTGCGTGAGGGTCAGTCACCACCAGAAAGTGATGAGGAGGGGGCTCAGGGCAGGTGGGACACAGGCTCCGAGGGCCTGTCCTCGCTCTCCAGCGGCTCCGGGCGCGGGTGCCCTGCGTGTCTGTGCCCACGGCCACCCATGTGTCCGCAGTTCTTGCGTGTCCGGTGTGTGTCATTGGCTCTCTCCCCCCTCCGCGCCCCCGCCCTGCACCGCACCGCAGCCCCCTCAGCCCTTCCTCTCCCCTCCCCTCCATTCCCGCAGTGGCTGCTCCCCGGGCCCCCCTCCCTTCTCCCCTGCCCCCTCCCCATTTCCGTCCCCCCTCCCGCCCACGCCCGGTCTCCCTTCGCCGGACCCGGCTGGCAGATGGATTTTCTCTGCGCAATCTGTGCGTCATCGCCCCCCACTCCCGGAACCTCGAGCCGTCCAGGCCCCCAGCCCCGACCCCTGTGGCAGGAGACACGGTCGAGGGGGGCTGGCGAGCCAGGGTCTGTCTCTGACGTTGCCGCCCCCCCTCGCGACCCGCTCGCGCCTCCCCTGGGAGCGGTGAAGACTTGGAGTTGAGTCACCCCCCCACCTGCGTAACCCCCTCCCCACCAGGTCTGGTCTCGCCCTCCAAACGTCCTTGGGGGGGGAGGGAGGACGGAGAGGCAGGGGAGGTGGGGGAGGGCGGGGAGGGGTGGGGCCCCGACGCTGCCGAGTCCACGGGACAGAAGGACGGACACACCTTTTTCCTGGAGAAAAGACATGACCCGGAGGCCAAGCACACAGATCCTCAAATCTCTCCTCCCCTTCCCCCTCCCCCCCACGCTTCGACTCGGACCCTTTCCAAGGTGATTACCCAAACCCCAAGATCCGCCCCTTAGCCCGGCCCTGGTGCCCGCACCCAGCCCCGCACCGCAGATCCGCAGGCGGCGCCCGCATTCCGCCCCTCTGTTCTGGGGTTCAGGCTGTCCTTGGGCGTGTTCCCTCTGGACCCGGGGTGGCCGGGTGGGGCGCCCGACGCCCGCGGCCGGCAAAGCCCTGTCCTCCCCTCCCCAGGGTGGATCTACCGGTGCCCAGTCCGAGGTGTGTGTGTGGGGGTCCCCCCTTTCTATTTTGCTCGGCAACGCGGGCTCCTGCAGGTTGCTTTGTAACCCACCCTCCCGCCTTCCAGCGCGCCTCAGCATCCACCCTTCCATTCATCCTCCCATTCATTCATTCATCCTTTTCTCCTCGTCCCTCCTTCATTCATTCACAGCCCCCCGCCCCCCTCAACATTTCATTCATTCATTCATTCACTCATTCATTTCCCGGAGCTCGGCTCGCTCACGCCCCTCCAGCCAAAGGTGTCAGTGCGCAGGCGCAGGCCGGGAGAGGCGAGCGCCGTCCAATCGCCGAGCGTCTTCCCTTCACTGGGCGCCCGCCCGCTTCCCCATGAATGAACACTGACGTCAATGGGGCGGGGCGTTCCCACGTGACCTGCGCGCTCCCCTTTATAAGGTGGAGGCGGCGCGGGCGCTGTCCAGCGTGCTGAAGCCGGAGCGAGCGAGCGGCTGGGAGCAGCGCCGACTCTGCCGAGCCCAGCCCAGTGGACGACAGACCGCGACCGCCTCTCGTACTCCAGCCGTCGCTCGGAGCCAGGGCAGACCGGTCCCGATCTCCCCCCCCGACCCCCACCCTGCCCCGGCCCCGATCCTCCTCTCCACTTTCCGCGTCGTGACACCGGCTGGTAAATACTCCGCTGTTTGTCCCCGCAACCCCCGGTCGTGGGTGCGAGGGAGGGAGGGTTCTCTCTCTCCTCCCAGATGGGGTGGTGGTGTTGAAAACACAGCGGGGTGCCCCTCGTCAGGGTCCCCGGTAAATGGGGAGGGGAGTCGCAGCATTTTTTTCTCGCTGCTGAAGTCGCCCACGCACCATCCGGGGAGTCCTGCGGGGAGCGGGCAGCGCTCCCCCCCCTTATCCGTGCTTAGTACGTGGGCGCTGGCAGCGAGGGGGCTCGGGGAAGGGGGCGAGGTGGCCCGGGGTGAGCGAGGTGGTGGGTGGAGACTCCAGAGAACGGCGCATCTTCCTCGATTGCTCCTACACGTCCCTCTTTTGGGTAAGATTAAGCGGGATGAGGGAAGCCCCGGATTTCCCTGCTTCAAGGTGGGGGGAAGGGAGCACAGGAATAAGAGAGCTGGGAATTCTTACAGAAACCCCCCTCTTTCTCCCTCTGGCCCCTTCTATTTTCCAGTCTCCGGCAGCCCCTCGGTCATGAAATCCCTGAGATTGCGGGCTTCCGTCCTCTTTTGCTTCCTTCTGCTAATCAAGGGGGTGGGGGCCGCGCCCCCCGGGCGCCCAGAGGCGCAGCCGCCTCCTCTCAGCTCTGAGCATAAAGAGCCGGTAACTGGGGACGCAGTGCCCGGGCCAGGGGATGACAGCGCTCCAGAAGTCCGAGCCGTTCGGAATTCCGAGCCGCAGGACCAGGGAGAGCTCTTCCAGGGCGTGGATCCTCGGGCGCTGGCCGCGGTGCTGCTGCAGGCACTCGACCGCCCGGCGTCGCCCCCAGCGCCGGGTGGTTCCCCGCAGGAGCCAGCTGGAGAAGCGGCAGAAGCTCTGCTGACCGAGACGGTGCGCAGCCAGACCCACAGCCTCCCGGCGCCGGAGGTCCAGGTGCCCGCGGCTCCGCCTCACGCGCAGACCCAGGAGAACGGCGCCGAGGCCGGGAGCCCCGCGGACGAGCTGGAGACGCTCGCGGCGCTGCTCCAGGAACTTCGCGATTTCAGCCCGAGCAGCGCGAAGCGCCAGCAGGAGACCGCAGCGGCGGAGACGGAGACCCGCACGCACACGCTGACGCGAGTCAATCTGGAGAGCCCGGGGCCCGAGCGCGTGTGGCGCGCGTCCTGGGGAGAGTTCCAGGCGCGCGTCCCAGAGCGCGCGCCCCTGACCCCCTCGCAGTTCCAGGCGCGCGTGCCCGAGAAGGGGCCCCTACCCGAAGCCCCTCAGTTCGGGGAAGGACTGCCCTCCCCCAAATCACACCTGGGCGAGGCTCTGACGCCCTTATCCAAGGTATACCAAGGCCTGAGCGCCCCCTTTCCCAAGGCGCGCCGGCCGGAGAGCCCGCTCCTGGGCGGTTCCGAGGCCGGGGAGCGCCTGCTGCAGCAGGGGCTAGCGCAGGTCGAGGCTGGGCGGCGGCAGGCGGAGGCCACGCGCCAGGCCGCAGCCCAGGAAGAGCGTCTGGCCGACCTCGCCTCCGACCTGCTGCTCCAGTATCTGCTGCAGAGCGGAGCGCGGCCGCGCGGCCCCGGGGGTCGGGGGCAGCCGGAGACGCAGCCCGAGCGCGAGCGGGAGGAGGCGGAGCAGGAGAGGCGCGGCGGGGAGGAGAGGGCGGAGGAGGAGGAGGAGGAGGACGAGGAGGCGGCGGAGGCGGAGGCCGAAGCCGAGGAGGCGGAGAGGGCGCGGCAGAACGCACTCCTGTTCGCGGAGGAGGAGGACGAGGAGGATGGGGAAGCCGGGGCCGAGGACAAGCGCTCCCAGGAGGAGACGCCGGGCCACCGGCGCAAAGAGGCGGAGGGGCCGGCGGAGGGCGGGGAGGACGACGATGACGACGAGATGGACCCGCAGACCATCGACAGCCTCATCGAGCTGTCCACCAAACTCCACCTGCCCGCCGACGACGTGGTCAGCATCATCGAGGAGGTGGAGGAGAAGCGGAAGCGGAAGAAGAACGCCCCCCCAGAACCGGTGCCGCCCCCCCGTGCCGCCCCCGCCCACGTCCGCTCCCCGCAGCCCCCGCCCCCCGCGCCCGCCCCCGCCCGGGAGGAGCTGCCGGACTGGAACGAAGTGCTGCCGCCCTGGGACCGCGAGGAGGACGCGGCATTCCCCCCGGGGCCCTACCACCCTTTTCCCAACTACATTCGGCCGCGGACGCTGCAGCCGCCCGCTGCCTCCCGCCGCCGCCACTTCCACCACGCCCTGCCACCTTCGCGCCACTATCCCGACTCCGAGGCCGAGGCGCGGCGCGCGCAGGCGGAGGCGGAGGCGGAGGAGCGCCGGCTGCAGGAGCAGGAGGAGCTGGAGAATTACATCGAGCACGTGCTGCTCCGGCGCCCGTGACTCGCCGGGCTCCGCCCCCGCCGCGCGCGGCCACACCCCCTCCGTGTCGCCCCTCCGCCCCTGTGTTTGCATGCGCCCCCGCCCCTTCCCGGACCGCCAGGCCCCGCCCCTCCGGGGCCCCGCCCCCGTCCAGACCACGCCCCCGCCGCGCCAGGCCGGGCCCTGCCAGACCTCCTCCCGGCTCCGACGCCTCCACTCCCCGGCCAGCCGGGGTGGGCGGGTGGTCCGGGCGCGGTCCCTCCCCCCGCAGGGCCCTGTCTCCCCTCTGGTCGCCCTCGGGACGTCCCCGTCCGAAACCGGTAAAAGCAGCTCTGATCCTGTGATGGAAGTGTGTCTGTCTGCCGCCCTCCGGGCCTCCCGTGAGCCTCTCCACCTTCTCCAAATCGCTGTGAACTTCTCCTTCTCCTTTCTCTGTTGTAAATACCCCTCACGGAGGAAATAGTTTTGCTAAGAAATAAAAGTGACTATTTTATTAGGACTTTGTTCTCCGTTATTCACCCGTCCCCTTGGGCCCAGCTGTGGCCCTTCCCAAGGGGCGGTGAGGGGAGCGCCCGGCGGGCAGCCCAAGGAGAGCAAGCTCACCTAGGGGCTGGAGGTTTCCCGCTGAGAAACCCCACTGCGTCAGATGCAGGTGTCTCGCGCCTGGTAATCCTAGCTACTCAGGAACCTGAGATCTGAAGATCTAGGTTCGAAGCCAGCCGCGTCAGAAAAGTCTGGAGTGACTATCTCCAGCTAACCAGCAAGAAGCTGGAACCGGCGCTGTGATTCAAATAGCAGAGTACCAACTTTGAGCAAAAAGCTAAGGGAGGGGGTGAGGCCCCGAGCCCAAGCCCCAGGATGTTGGGGTGTTGGGTGGTGAGGTTGGAAAACATTGCCCAGCATTTGGCAGAAGAGAAGACTACCAAGAGCCAGTTGTCGCAGTGAACGAGCCCAGGAAGCTGGTTCAAAAGGAAAAAGGAGGGCTGGGAAGGTAGCTCAGTGGTAGAGTGCTTGACTTGCATGCATGAGGCCCTGGGTTCGATTCCTCAGCACCACATAAGCAGAAAAAGCCGGAAGTGACGCTATGGCTCAAGTGGTAGAGCGCTAGCCTTGAGCTGAAGAGCTGAGGGACAGCGCCTGGGACCAGAGTTCAGGCCCCATGACCTCCAAAAAAAAAAAAAGAAAAAGGACTCAGCACTGCACCTCTGGGGACTTGGATCTTTTTTTTTTTTTTGCTGGACGTGAGACCTGAACTCTGGGCCTGGGCGCTGTCCCTCAGCTCTTCAGCTCAAGGCTAGCGCTCTACCACTTGAGCTACAGTGCCACTTCCAGCTTTTTTCTTTTTGCTTATGTGGTGCTGAGGAATCGAACCCAGGGCCTCAGGCATGCAAGGCAAGCGCTCCACCACTGAGCCACCTTCCCAGCCCGGACTTGGATCTTTTTATGGTCCTGTTCCCACAGGCCTTGCTCCAACTAGTTGTACCCCCACTTCACTAAAGCTCCCCAGTTGCCAGGTATCTTCCCAGGAATGTGGTGAAAGCTGTCAGGCCGCTGGAGGAAATGTGGGGGTGGGGGGACAACAGGCTGCTGCCAAAAAACCATGTCCCTATCAAAAACACCATCTGAGTCAACCATTCTTTGTGTGCATCGCCTAAAACCGTTCAGTGGGCAAAACAAGCTACATGCTACAAGTCCCCATTGACTACAAGTTCTATCTATACCCTGCCTATAAAAGCTCTGCTACAACCAAACTCAGTGCAACCTCTCTGATCCCAACCAGGTAGCCAGCCGGGGTGCGGACCCCAATAAACTTTCCTGTCAATCTTTTTATTATTTTCTGTGCGGTCCTTTTCTCACCTAAACCCTTACCAAAGCCTTGTTTTGGTTACTTATCAGCTTCCCAAGCTGATATAACCTTGGAATGGATAACCTCCAACTAACAAGAATCTGGGCACCGGAAATCCTCTAAAGAAACCGGAAGTGGAGCCCAGGACTTGCTCCTCCCTAACCCTGGGTGAGCAGTCCTGTCAGGCACATTGCCAGCAAGGCAACCTGCCAGAGAAAAAACGGGAGGACAGCTGAGGATCGAGGTTCCATGCCAGCCAAGGGCTGTTAAGTCCAACGAGGCTCTCATCTCCACTTAAAACACCAAAAAGCCAGAAGTGGAACTATGGCTCAAGTGGTAGAGCACCACCAGTGGTGAGTGAAAAAGATAGGATACAGTGCCCAGGCCCTGCGTTCAAGCCTCTGGACTGGCACAAGAAAAAAACAAACAGAAAAACCTAGTGTGACATTCACATGTAACTTTTTTTTTCCTTCCTAAATCTGGCAACCCCAGTGTTGGAGAAGAGGCCAACGGGCAGGGTGCCCTTGGCTCCACTTCACATGGACACCCGAGGCCCTGTCTTCCTTCACAAAGCCCAGGGCACAGCAACTCCAGAAATGCTTTTTCCTTTTATTTCAGAAGAAAGGAAATGAAGGCAAAGACTTGGCCCACCCCACCCCATCCCACCCCTCCAGCCACACCCAGAATATGGAGTGGAGGAGACAGCCCAGGCCTGTGTCCCACAAAGGCCCCCCCTTCCCTGGTCCCTTCCCTCAGCAGGGGCAAGGTTAGAAAAAAATGAACTATGCTGTTCCTCCTGGCACCGTGCAGAGGCCCGACCGCAGCTGAGGAGGAAGTGGGGATGGTGAGGGAAAAGGACCCCCCTCGAGGCAGAGAAGCTGCCCTGGCTGGCTAGGGGGAGGGGTGGAGGTAGGTTTTGGGGCAGAGGGGGCAGAAGAGCCCTGAAAACCTTTTCCCTTTAACCTGATAATATTTATATATTTACAGTGATTGCTATGGGAGGGAAGATTTTTTTTTTGGGGGGGGGGATAACATTGGTTCTTCAAAGGCAGGGAATGGAAGCCAAATAGCACCCCCTGTCTGGGTCACATTTCTTCAGTGGGAATGGCAGGTGGTGGCGGGAGGGAATGCTTCAAGGGCCTGGGCCCACAGCCCCTTCCAGAGGTGAGGTGGCCGAGGAGGGACAGCTGGGTCCCACCAAGAGAAAGGCGGGGCAGGGGTGGGGTGGGGAGGGAAGGTGGGTGAAGGCTCCCCCATCTCACAGGGCCGGGCCAGCAGGGGCTATGCCAGACCCATTTCCTCCAGCACACTGCGCGGCGATTCGTCCTCCTGAGAGACACACGGCAGGGTGGGCGAGACGGTGGCAGACACAAAGGGGAGAGGAGGGAGGCAGAGAGACACAGGGTTGGGGGAAGAGAAGCCAACATGAGCCAAGGCAGGAGCAGGGGGAGCCCTGGGGGGGCTCACCCACCTCCCAGCACCACCCCCAGCACCCAAAGTGGCAGAGGCAGCATGGAAGGGAGAGTCCACCAGCACCCAGAACCCGAAGCCCAGAGCTGAGGGGAGAGGGGAGGGTACATAGGGGCTCAGCCTCAGGGCCTAAGCCTACTTTCCAGGGGGCTGCAGGGGCTGAGAGCTGGGCCCTGTTTGTTGGGGTGTGCTGGGGGTGGTCGAGGGCAATAAGAGGTTGGCATCCAGTCCCCACACTGCAGAGATGAGTCATTAGGACTGAAAAGATTACTAGTAATCAGGGGGGTGGGGTATGCCAGGCCAGGTGTGTGTGTGTGTGTGTATGTGCGCATGTATGTGTGTGTGTGTGTGTGTGGCTAGACCAGCAGGGAGGCAAGCTGTCCCTCCTCCTGCAGTGATGACCCCACACTTCCGCTGGTCTCCCCCTCCCCACAGACAGCTCAGGCCAGCTCACTCAGGCACTGCGGATTCTGGTGACTCATCGCCCTGCGGCAAGGCTCACCGGTGGCAAAGCAGAGCGAGGGGGCAGGCAGGGTGGGGAGGGGGTGCGGGCGGGGGGCACACAATGACAAGGAGAATGTCCCCACATCTGTGCACACACACCCCCTTGCCCAGCCCCAATCTCCAGGCTTTTAAGTAAGTGTGTGCGAGTGTGAATTATGAGAGCTTGGGTAGCTCCGTGGTGGGCTGTTTGCCTACCCTGTGCAAGGCCCTAGGCTTGATTTCTAGCCTCATCAAAATAATAATAATAATGATAATAATAATAATAAACCAGAGGGAAGATTGACTTTTTTTTCTTTCTGGTTGTCAGTACTAGAGCTTATACGCAGGGCGGCCTGGTTCTCTTGCTTGGCTTTTTGGCTCAAGGCTGCCACTCTGCCCCTTGAGTCACAGCTCTCCTTCCAGCTTTTCAGTGGCTAACTGGAGATAAATGAATCACAAACTTCACTGCCTGGGCTGGCTTTGAACTGTGGATCTTCAGCTCTTAGCCCCCTGAGTAGCTAGGATTATAGGCGTGACCCTGAAGAGACTGATATTCACTGGGGATATGGTTAAGTGCTAGAACACTGGCCTGGCAAGCCCAAGACCCAATTCAGTCCTTACTACCATAGGTGGGGAAAAACAAAGACTGATCTACCAAGAAAAACCCCCCACCCTACCCCCCCCAAAAAAAAACCCCACACTGATCTACCAGGAGCCCCAGTTCTCTGAGTAAGACTGCAGGCCAAGAGAAATATTAAAAGCAGTCAAAAAAGGGAATTTAGCCAGGACCTGACACCTTGAGTCCCAAAGGACAGAGAATGTGGTAAGAAAATAGGACAATTAATAAGATGCCTGATGGTCTTTCACCCCTGTCCATACTCGAGGGGGAGGGGTCAGAGACTGGAGGCCAACTGTGCAGCCCCGAGTGCGGGGGGGCCACACGCCGCAGGGAAGAGGGCCCCCCCAGCGACGAGCAGGGCGTTCGGGGCGGGCAGGGGGCCCTCTGCCACCGCCATCTTCCTCCTCCTCCTCCTCACTGTGCTGGGCCCGTACCTCCTGCAGAAGGTCAGCCTGCTCGATGGCTTTCAGCACGCTCTTCTTGGAGGTGTCCTGCACGTCCCCACCCATCAGGAACTCATCCAGGATGAAGTAGGCTTTCTCGAAGTTGAAGATGATGTCCAGCTCGCATACCTGG
The DNA here is from genome assembly GCF_000151885.1 of Dipodomys ordii. Taxonomy (NCBI): domain Eukaryota; kingdom Metazoa; phylum Chordata; class Mammalia; order Rodentia; family Heteromyidae; genus Dipodomys; species Dipodomys ordii. The sequence continues at coordinate 2,709,997 of NW_012267359.1, forward strand.
GAGGAGGGGAGGAATGGAGAGTTGAGGTACACTCCCAGCCCCTCACTTTTTCCATGACATTCTTCTCACCTTGTTTTTTGTTTTGTTCTCCCCTCGAGGCAGGTGCTTTACCACTTGGGCCACAGCTCCAGTTCCACTTCCAGATTTTTGAAGTATTATGGGCTTTCCTGCTTGGGCTGGCTTTGCAATGCAATCCTCAAGCTAGGCACCGGCGGCTCACTCCTGTAATCCTAGCTACTCAGGAGGCTGAGATCTGAGGATCACAGCTCAAAGCCAGCTAGGGCAAGAAAGTCCATGAGACTCTCTTCTCCAATTAACCACCAGAAAACCAGAAATGGCACTATGGCTCAAGTGGTAGAGTGCTGGCCTTCAGCTGAAGAGCTGAGGGACAGTGCCCAGGCCCAGAGTCCAAGCCCTTCAACTCCCTTCTTCCCCTTCCCCCCAAAAGCAACCCCCAGATCAGAGCCTCCTGAGTAGCTAGGATAACAGGTGTGAGCCAAGGTGCCCGGCTCCCCCTTGTGTTTTAATACTGGTCTTGGGTGCTCCCAACCCCCAGGCCTTAATACTTATTAATCCTTATTTTGATCTTCTCCCACTCCTGCCTTTATTTATTTTTTGGTTGGTTGCAGGGCTTGAACCCAGGGCTTGGGCGCTGTCCCTTAGCTCTTTTGCTCAAGCTAGCGCTCTACCACTTTGAGACACAGCTCCACTTCTGGTTTTCTGGTGGTTAACTGGAAGAAGAGTCTCAGAGACTTTCTTGCCTGGGCTGACTTTGAACCACAATCCTCAGAAGATCTCAGCTTCTTCAGTAGCTGGGATTACAGATGTGAGCCACCGGGGCTCAGCTTCTTTTTAAAAAACAACAACAAAATAACAGACAAAAACAGGGTCTGGCCATGTAGCCCAGTGTGGCCCGGAACTCCAGGTCATCATGCTTTAGCCCCAAGTGCTGGGATTACAGGCAAGCCCCACAATGCCAGGCCTTCTTCCCTTCCTCCTGCCTTTCTCTCTGAACATGAAATATTATGTTCTAATCTATATTCATTGTAGTTCCTTCTGCTTTCCCCCTAATTCTACAATACCATTCCTACAAGAGGCTGGGGTACCCTCCCCTCCACACACAGGCACTGTGGGGGGAAGGAGACTTGAGTCCAAGATGGGCTCTACCTATAACCAGCTGTCTATAGAATCACAGAATGTCTCTAAAACTCAGTTTCCCCACCTGAAGATGAGGATATCAGCATCTACTCACAGGGCAGATACAGACCAAAAAGAGAGCTCTGTCAACTGCCAAGTGGGAGATGAGCTGTGAAGTCAACTCCACTAATACACATCTAAGATCAGAGCTGTCTACTAAAGCCTGGGCTATTCCTACATGACTTAATGTGGAATCTCCATGCATCCATATTTTGTAAAACTCTTCAAGGCCAGGCACCAGTGGCTCAAGCCTCTAATCTTAGCTACTCAGGCTGAGATTTAAGGATTGAGGTTCAAAGCCAGCCCAGGCTGGAGAGTCTGTGAGGCTCTTGTTTTCTTTGTTTTTGTGCTGGTCCTGGGGCTTGAACTCTGGGCCTGGCCACTGTCCCCGAGCTCTTTTATTCATGGCTAGCACTGTACCACATGAGCCACAGTGCCATTTCTGGCTTTTTCTGTGATTAATTGGAGGTAAGAGTCTCATGAACTTTCCTTCTGAGCTGGCTTTGAACCACTATCCTCAGATCTCAGCCTCCTGAGTAGCTAGAGTTACAGGTATGAACCACCAGTATCTGGCTTCATAAGTCTCTTATTTCCAATTAACCACCAAAAGAAAAAAAGCTGGAAGTGGAGCTGTGGCTCAAGTGGTTAAGCTCTAGTGTTGAGCAAATAAAAGCTCAGAGACAGTGCTCAGACCTGGAGTTCAAGCCCTAGAACTGGCCCAAAATAAAACAAAAAAACACGCAAAAAAACCTCTAACACCAGGCTCTAGTGGCTCATGCCTGCCATCCTAGAAACTCAGGAGGCTGAGACCTGAGGATTGTAGTTTGAAGGCAGCCTGAGCCAAGAAAATCCAAGAGACTCTTATCTCCAATTAACTAGCAAAAAACCAGAAGTGGAGCTGTGGCTCTGGTGGTAGAGTAGCAGCCTTGAGCAAAACAGCTCAGGCACAGCATCCAGGCCCTGAATACCAGCATAAAATAAATAACTAAGTAAGTAAAAGCTAGCAAACAAACAAAAAACCTCCAGAAGATTCTAATACCAAGCCAAAAGCAGGAACCACTATCAAAATCAGAACTGGGTCTCTGTCCTTGTATGCAGAAGTTTGAGCCAAAGTGGGTACCTGTGGCTCATGCTTATAATCCTACTCAGGAGGCTGAGATCTGAGGATTGCAATTCATGATTCGAAGCCAGCTCAAGCAGAAAAGTCCCTGTGACACTCTTTTTTTTTTTTTTTGGTCGGTCGTGGGCTTGAACTCCGGGCCTGGGCGCTGTCCCTCACCTCTTCAGCTCAAGGCGAGAGCTCTACCATTTGAGCTACAGCGCCACTTCCGGTTTCCTGGTGGTTTATTGGAGATAGGAGTCTCACTGTCTCTCCTGCCTGGGCTGGCTTTGAACCATGATCCTCAGATCTCAGCCTCCTGAGTAGCTAGGATTACAGGCGTGAGCCACCAGCGCCCGGCTCTTGTGACACTCTTATCTTCAATAAACTACTCAAAAAAGCTGGAAGTGGCACTGTAGCTCAAGTGGTAGAGGGCTAACCTTGAGCAAAAAGAGGCTCAGGGACAGTGTCCAGGCCCTGAGTTCAAGCCCCAGCAGGACTGGTGCAAAAAAAAAAAAAAGAAAAGAAAAGAAAGAAAAAGAAAAAAAAGTGAGAGCCAAGCACTAAGTAGAAATTAAGTACTGGACTCATACTGGACACTTTCTTCCTTCTCCCTGATCCCCGCCCAAAGCCTCAGGGCCAATTAAGGGACTTGGCTAATAGGCTTAGAGCTTAACAGGGGAGATTAATTGGGGTTCTCGCTGCTCCAACTTTACCTCCCCCTTGAGATTTCTAGTGCAGAAAATAGCTGGACGGGCTTTCCTTAAAGTTCATCAGAAAGAAGCCAGGTACTGATGACTCATACCAACTACTCAGGAGGCTGAGATTTGAGGAGCTCAGTACAAAGCTAACATGGGCAGGCAAATCTGTGAGACTATCTCCAACCAACCACCAAAAAGCTAGAAGTAGAGCTGTGGCTCAAGTGGCAAAGTGCTAGCCTTGAGCAAAAAAAGCTAAGGGACAGCACCTACACCCTGAGTTGAAGTCCTGGTACTGGCACTAAAAAACAAAACACGTTTAGCAGGAAGAGACACCTGCTGGGAAGGCAAGCCAGGGAAGGAGGGGGGACTCACGCTGCCGAAGTACTTGTCCAGGAGTTCCACGTATCGGTGGATGAGCTCCAGCGTGATGAGCTCGTTGTCTTGGCCCTCGATGGCACAGCAGAAGTAGAGGCTGGCATATCTGAGGAGGGGACACAGGGGACAGCTGGGAGCCAGCTTCCAGACCCCAACAGTGTGGGTGCACCCCTCCCACCAGCCCAAGGTCTGAGCACCAGTTGGACACAGCAGGGAATCCAGAGTCCAAGTGTTCTCTCTCCTTCTTGCCCTCTGACCATCTCCATTTGACTCAGCAAAACTTTGAGCCAACTTACTCACCAGTTCACAGAAGGAGCCTGTGTGCGGGGGTGGGAGGGGCTATTGTGAAAAGTGGGGCAGGGCCTTTGAACGGTGTTAGTGCAAGACAGGGACTAGACAGAGGCTAGAGGGACAGAGGTTATATGTAGGAGGCAAGAATCAGGTTTGAGTGGGGTGCTGGTGGCTCACGCCTGTAATCCCAGCTACTCAGGAGGCTGAGATCTGAGTATTGTGCTTCCAAGCCAGCCACAGCAGGAAAGTTTGTGAGTTTCTTATCTCCAATAAACCACCAAAAAAAGCAGCAAGTGGAGCTGTGGCTCAAGTGGTAGAGCACTAGTCTTGAGCAAAAGAAGCTCAGGGACATCCTGAGGTCTTGAATTCAAGCCCCAGGACTGGCATTAAACAAAACTAAGCAAAACAACACAGCAAGCGAGGCACTGGTGGCTCTAATCCTAGCTACTCAGGAGGCTGAGATCTGATTGAGGATCACAGTTTGAAGACAGCCCAGGGAGGAAAGTCTATGAGACTCTTATTTCCAATTAACCAGTAGGAAACTGGAAGTGATGGTGTAGATCAAACGGTTGAATGCTAGTCTTGAGCGAAAGAGCTCAGGGACAGCACCCAGGGCCAAGTTCAAACCCCATGATGGACAAAACAAACAACAACAACAAAAAACAACCCCACAATACAGCAAAAAGCATGACTGGAGTGGCTCAAGTGGCAGAGCACCAGCCATGAGCAAGCAAACCAACCAAGCATGAGGCAAAAACAGAAGCAAAAAAGTTCCTGCCTGGCAAGGGCAAGGCCCTGAGTTCAAATCTTAGTAAAGTAGAAAAAGATAGATGTTGCTCAAGGGGAATTTGGAAAGCATGGGATGCTGGTGTTTATCACTGATATGTATGTATCCTTAGCACCAAGCTCTCCTTGACCTAACAAATGCTTACTTTTCAGCCCCCTAACCCATTTCTGAACTCCAATCCAGCAAGGGGGTCTGAATCAGGTGGAGTGTCACCTCTTATAGACAACTTTGAGATCCCTCCACTCCAGGAAGCTGCACATCTTGGGTTTGCGAGCCAGGACAACCTGCATGAGTTCCCGCACCATTTTCTTCCGTTCCTTGTCTGATGTGGCCAGGTACCATTTTTGTAGCCGAAGTTTTCCCTGCCGGCTAAACAGCAGCATGAATCGCATCTGGAGGAAGAAGGGGCACCAGAGCTAAGAGGCAGACATTTGCTGCAGAGCCTTTCCTTCTAGCTAAGGGATAGCAACCAGGCCCTGCATTCTAGGCACATAAACAAAACTTCCACAAACCCAACCCCTCCCTGCTAACTCTGGATCTTGCCAGGAGGTGTCTATCATTCAGGTTCAAATCCTGACTCTTAAATTGGGTATGGCTTTGAATTACTTAAATCTTTGGCCTCAGTTTCTTAGATTAAAAAAAAATAAAAATCAGGGCTGGGAATGTGGCTTAGTGGTAGAGTGCTTGCCTAGCATGCATGAAGTCCTGGATTCGATTCCTCAGTACTACATAAACATTAAAAGCTGGAAATGGTGCTGTGGCTCAAGTGGTAGAGTGCTAGCTTTGAGCAAAAGCAGCTCAGGGACAGTGCGCAGGCCCTGAGTTCAAGCCCCAGGATCCCCTCCCCCCCAAAAAAAATCATAAAACATTTCTTTAGCCAGGTACTGGTGGTTCAGCCTATAATTCTAGCTACTCAGGAGGTTGAGTTCTGAGAACTGTGGTTCAAAGCCAGCCCAGACAGGAAAGTTGGTGAGACTCTACCAGCAAGGAGCTGGAAGTGGAACTGTGGCTCAAAGTGGTAGACTACTAGCCCTGAGCTCAGGGCTAGCACCCAGGCTCTGAGTTCAAGCCCCAGGACCGGGATACACGCACGTGTGCACGCACACACACACAATCTCCTTAAGAATTGTTGTTGGGAGGTTAAATGAGTTGATATACACAACAGTTTCTGACACATGGTAAGTACTTTGTACTTCACCTCACGGCAACTGGGGTTTTCTGTGTCTGCTACCTCGGGTTTTCCACCCTGTCCTGGCCATAAACCCCCTGGATCTTTCTCTGCAGAAGCCTATCTACCCAGCCAAGGGCTCGGCCATCTTAACATTCCGTCCCTGTAACGACCTGTCACTTGTCTTCCATGACCTCGACCCCTGACCCCCCCTCGCATCTGGACCCCCTTTCGGCCTCTCCCCGGGACGAAGCACTCGGGGTGGCACCTTGGGAATGGCGGTGGAACAAGGAGCGAACTTGGAATGCGCTGGGGTGCGGAGCGCTCGGTACCCCGCGCACCCCGGCTTCCCCGTTCCGGGGACTCGTGCGCACAGCCCAGGGCGCGGGCCGCGGGGCTGGGAGGCGGCGGGGGGCCGGGGCCGCGGGGCTGGTTCGCAGACTTGAGTCAGGGTTCGGGAGAACCGGGTACCCCACCCCCGACGCCCCCAAAGGAGGGCACCGAGGGGCGCCCCGAGGTCAGGGGTGGGGGGTCAGCAGGAAGACGGAAGGCCTAGGGTGCGGAGGGAAGGCATGCTGGGTGTTGGGGGGCTGCGGGGCGGCTCACAGCACCGAAGGGGGGGACCCCCGCAGCCTGGGTCCCCGACCGAAAACCCGCAAGCTCAGGCGGGCCTTGGGGCGTGCATGGTCCGAAGTGGGGCCCGACCCGGAAATCCGCGGCTCCCCGCCCGGCCTCGCCCCGTGGGGCCGCACGAGGGGGGGAGGGTTCTAGGGACCCCCGCACCCCGCTTCTCCACGCAGCTCCCTGCGCCCCAATCCTTCGGGCGGCTTCCCCGCGGCGCTGGCCGCGGTCCCTGGGACCCAGATCTCAGTCCCCCGCCCCCGAGCGCTCCTCCGAGCCCAGGACGGCCCCGTCGCCCCGCCACCGGGCCCCCCGCACCCCCAAAATGCGCCCCCTCCCCGCCCCTCTCCGCCCCGCTCCCGAGGGCGACTTCCAGCTTTTCCTCCAAAGGCCGGCTCGCCCACCTGTTCGGGGAAGTGGGGGTCTCGGAGGACCAGAGGGAAGACTGAGCGACCCCCCCCAGCCCCCGAGGACGGCCCCTAAGGCCCCCCGCGGGTGCAGCCCACGCCCCTCGGCCCCCCCCTCCCCCCGCACAACCTACCATCCTGCAGCCTCCGGCTCGGCGTGTCCCTCTGCGGCCTCCGTAGGCGCCCGCGCCGCTCCCCCACCGATCCTTTCTCTTTCCTCCCGCCCCCGGGTTTGAGCCCCGCCCCGTCGCGCAAGGCCACGCCCATCTATTCCCGCCCTCTGGCCTCCGGGGCCCCTCGCGAGACTGCGAACTGCGCAGGCGCGAACGCTGCACGGCGCGCGGGCGGGGCCGGAGGCGGAGAAGCGGAAGCCATAGCAACCAGGTCCTGGACTTCAGCGTTGAGAGGCCCCGTCGTCATGGTAACGGGGCTGTCGTGGGGGTCGGTGGGAGGATGGGGGGGATGATAACGCGGTCCTTGCGCTTGGGAGCCCTATGGGGGGGCAGGCGGGAAAAGGGGTGAGCGACGGATGGGAGGGTCGTGGGGGTTTGTGAGGCACTTGTGGGGGGACTGATGAGAGGGACGTCGCGGGGTGCAGGGTGGGGATTCGGGGTGGAAGGTTGTAGAGATTAGGACACAGTATGGAGTCCAAGGTTTTACTGCGATTAGGCCAGGCCAGATACAGCCGGGCTTTGTGACTCACGCCAGTAATCCCAGATACTCAAGAGGCTGAGATCGGAGGATCATGGTTCGAAGCCAGCCTGGGCCAGAGGGACCATGAGACTCCTATCTCCAAATAACCACCGAAAAGCTGGAATGGGAGCTGTGGGTCAATGTGTGGTAGAGCACCAGCCTTGAGTACAAAAGCTCAGGGACCAATCCAGTCCCTGAGTTCAATCAAGCCTTAGTACTGGCACAAAAAAAGCTGTGTGGGAGGGAACACAGAGAATCTTAAAAGGGTAGTAGGGTTCAAAACAAAAAAGGGACAGGTGGAAGAGTAAAGATGAGGAGGTTCTAAATTGTAATAGGAGCTTTTAGCTCTGTATGTGTTTATGTGGGTGCACGCATGCACAATCAAGGTGTAAGACTTCAAAAGAAATGTATTTTGTTTGGCTGAAAAAATTCTATAGTTCTCCCTCCCTTATCTCTAGCAGATTTCCTGAAACCTCATATTTTACCAAACCTGTACACACGATGTTTTTACTCTATATGTTACACAGCCACATATTTAACCTATGCTAAAGTATCTTGCCAATAGTTATGAGCATAGAAAGCATCTAACAATAGTAGCTGTTAATCAAATGGAACAATTAAAACTGTATGATTGGGCTCAGTGGTAGAGCGCTTGCTTTGCATGCATGAGGCCCTGGGTTTGATTCCTCAGCACTACATAAGCAGAAAAAGCTGGAAGTAGTGCTGTGGCTCAAGTGGTAGAGCGCTACCTTTGAGCTGAAGAGCTGAGGGACAGCACCCAGGCCCAGAGTTCAGGCCCCACGACTGGCAAACAAAAACAAAAAAAACTATGCTTGAACTAAATAGTCAGCTCTACTACTCTTGTGCTTTGGAGCCAATAGAAGAAACTTGACCACAGTCCCTGGGGGTTAGGGGCAAGGTTGATCTAACAGCTTGGATGTGTATCACATGACTCAGGGTAGGCATGGTCTTCTGTGTGGGTATGCTAGGCAGAGGCTTGCTTTGGAAGGGAGATAGATTACACCTTAATGGTTTTCTATTGAAAACTTGTGAATGGGTTTACTTGTAGGGGTTTTTGTTGAGTAATTCCTGATTGCAGTTGGCTGCGGGTAACTGAAACTATCAAAAGCCAACACCCATATGGCAGAGAACCATAGCATCTATTTCTACACAGTGGTTGACAAACCATGTTGTTAATTTTGAGCAACTCTTGTGGCAAATTGTCAGGAAAGGGTTACCTGCGTTTAGCTGGATGTCACTGGCTCACACCTGTCACCCTGGCTACGCAGGAGGCTGAGATCTGAGGATCATAGTTCAAAACCAACCTGGGCATTAAAGTCCACTGAAACTATTTCCAATGAACCACAAAAAGCTGGAAGTGGAGCTGTGGCTCAAGTGGTACAGTATGAAGATAAAAAAGCTAAAAGACAGGTCCTAAGTTTAAGCCCCAGAACGCGCGTACACACACACACACACACACACACACACACACACAGAATCATGTAGCAATATGTAGAATAATTTGAAAGGAGAACTGTGAGAATCCAGGTACCAGAAATGGAGAATGGAGGTTGATCACTTATCTTAGGTAGGTAATTTTATTTGACCGTGCATTGGTGGTGGTTCAGGGAGGAGATCTCCAAATGAGAGAAGAAGGCCTCTGCCTGGCCTTGGGCACCAGAGTTTGAGGACACCTTAAAATAGAGAAGAAAGATTGAAGAATAGCACACAACCAGACTTTGGTGTGGGCACTTGGTGCTGGGAGTGCTCTGCCCTTGTGAGTCTCCTGGCAGGAAGGTCCTTGGGGGTTGGGCTCTATTTCCCCTTCTAGGCTCAGATTCCAGAATTGATTCACTCATTGACTTTGGGTGGTTGTGATGTAGATGCTTTAGCTTCTCCACCTTTTTGTTTGTTTGTTTATTAGCATATATTATCAGTAAAGGGATTTTATTGTGGCATTTTGTTACATGTTTACAAGGTTCCTTTTCTTTTTTTTTTCTTTTTCCTTTTCTTTTCTTTCTTTCTTTCTGGTCCTGGGACTTGAACTCAGGGCCTGGGTGCTGTCCCTGAGCCTCTTTGTGCTCAAGGCTAGCGCCCTACCATTTGAGCCACAGCGCCACTTCCAGCTTTTTGGTGATTAATTAGGAATGAGCTTCATGGACTTCCTTGCCTAGGCTGGCTTCGAACAGTGATCCTCAGATCTCAGCCTCCTGAGCAGTTCGGATTATAGGTGTGAGCCCCTGGGTGCGCCTTAGGTGTCCATCCCTGAGATAAATATTTTTCTTTGCAAACATGTTTTGTGCTCAGAGGAGACATTTTCCCAAGAGTTTCTTCCCCCTCCGGGGTAAGTGTCTTTCTTTAAGATATTGTTGCTCAGTTCCCAGGGTGCACTAATTATTGGGCCAACAGGTGAGGTCAGAGGGAGAGACTATACTCCCCTCCCCCTCTCCTTACCCCCCCCATCCATTTACTTTTTTTTTTTACTTATGAGAGAGTGTGTAAGGCTGAAGACAAAAGCAATGCCTGTGTGCTGTGCTGTGCTGTGCTGTGTGTGTGTGTGTGTGTGTGTGTGTGTGTACTCAGGGCTTGGGGCATTGTCCCTTAGCTTTTACATCCAAGGCTGGCACTCTACCACTTGAGCCACAGCTCCACTTCTAGCTTTTTGGTGGTTGACTGGAAATAAGAATTTCATGGACTAGCCGGGCGGGCGCTGGTGGCTCACGCCTGTAATCCTAGCCACTCAGGAGGCTGAGATCTGAGGATCACGGTTCAAAGCCAGCCCGGGGAGGAGAGACCGTGAGACTCCTATCTCCAATAAACCACCAGAAAACCGGAGCGTTCTCCTTGAGCTGAAGAGCTGAGGGACAGCGCCCAGGCCCAGAGTTCAAGCCCCACGACCGACAAAAAAAAAAAGAATTTCATGGACTTTGCCTGCCCAGGTTGGCTTTGAACTATGATCCTCAGATCCTCCTGAGGCACACCCAGGGATTCACACCTATAATCCGAACTGCTCAGGAGGCTGGGATCTGAGGATCACTGTTTGAAGCCAGCCTGGGCAAGGAAGTCCATGAAGCTCATTCCTCAGATCCTCCTGAGTAGCTAGGATGACAGGTGTGAGCCATCAGTGCCTTCTTAAGGTTTGGAGCTGCACTTCTTGAGTGTGGGGACTGTAAACCATCTCTTCTGCCAGTGTCCAGGTTTTGCCTTTGCAGCCTTATTAATGGGTGCGCAGTGGGCGCTGCCCAGCCCGATGCTCAGGACTTTGGGAGAGGATGAGGGGTGTTAAGACTCTGGAAGAGGGTCAGCATGTGGAGGTGCAGTGGCCCGGAGGGCGTGGCGCATGTCCAGTGATGGAGGTATGATTTGTGCCATTGTTCCTCCTGCGAGGAGGCCTGGTCCTCTGGCTGTCTTCCTCGCCCTGGGAGCTCAGCAGCCATCTGGGCTTCAGTCACTGGCGCTGGCTTAAGATCTGTGTAACCAGGAAACCCTGCACGGCTCACCAGCGTCCCTGAGTCAGCTACGTCTGCTCCGCTGGGTGGTGCTCCTTCTAGATGGTGGCCAGCCACCCTTCGAGCTCTAGTCTGTATAAATGATTGTTGTTATAATTTGCGTGTATCCCCTAGAACTTCCTGGGATGCAATCTCTTGCATTTTTATAATGCTTTATGGTAGCCTATTGGCCCTGAACTTCTTTGCTCAAAACTGGAGCTCTACCACTTGAGCCACAGCTCTACTTCTGGCCTTTTGGTTGGTTAAGTGGAGATAAGGTTCAAACTCAGGGCCTCTCATGCTTGCTAGGGAGGAGCTTTCCCACTTGAGTCATGCCTCCAGTCTCTTTTGCATTGATTGTTTTTTGAGATAGGGTCTTGCTCCCTGCCTGGACTTCGATCCTCTTATTTTAGGCTTGCCACTGGGAGGAAAGGGATGTGAGACCATGCTTAACTTCTTTCCATTGAGATGGGGTCTCAAAGCTGTTTCTGCCTGGAACTGTCATCCTTCTGATCTCAGCCTCCCCTGTAGCTTGGGATGACAGGCACACACCATTGTGCCCCGTTATGAGCTGAGAAGGGCCCTCACAAGCTTTTCTGGTAGGGCTGACCTCAAATTACAACCCTCCCATTTGCAGCCTTTTAACTAGTTCAGATTACTGGTGGTAAGGTACTGGTAGTCTGGCCACATTTTTCTTTTCTTTTATTTTTTTTTGTCGGTTGTGGGGGCCTGAGCTCTGGGCCTGGGCGCTGTCCCTCATCTCTTCTGCTTAAGGCTAGCACTCTACAACTTGAGCCACAATGCCACTTCTGGCTTTTTCTGCTTATGTGGTGCTGAGGAATTGAACCCAGAGCCTCATGCATGCAAGGCAAGCGCTCTACCTACCACTGAGCCACCTTCCCAGCCCCAGTTTTCATTTTTATAATGCTTTATGGTAGCCTATTGGCGCTGAACTTCTTTGCTCAAAACTGGAGCTCTACCACTTGAGCCACAGCTCTACTTCTGGCCTTTTGGTTGGTTAAGTGGAGATAAGGGTCTCATAGACTTTCCTTCCTGGGCTGACATCTAACTGGGACTCTCAGATCTTAGCCTCTGAGTAGCTAGGATGACAAGCGTGAGCCACAGGCACCTGGCTTCAAACTTGGCAAGTCCCAGTCTCTTTGCTCCAGAGACCCTTCCATTAGAGCTAGAGTGCCACCTGGTGGCTGGGGGATAAAAGCCTGACAACCAGGAAGCTGATACTCAGGTTGTGGGTTTAGGCTGCGGAGGGCTTCCATTTAAGTCTGGCTGTGTCTAAGCCCTTCTTGCTGTCCAGCCCTTCTTGTTGCTATGAACAAGTGTCATACCGAGGCCACATGAAGCTGTCCTGCAGCATGGGGCTGTTAGTAGCAATGAGAATAGCAGGAGGAGCTGTGGCATGGTGGTATCAGCTGCAGTCTCAGCCACTCAGGATGCTGAGGCAGGAAGCCTAGGAGTTGGAGACCAGACTGGACAATGTACAGAGTCCGTGTCTCAAAAATAATACTCCAGGGGCTGGGAAGGTGGCTCAGTGGTAGAGCGCTTGCCTTGCATGCATGAGGCCCTGGGTTCGATTCCTCAGCACCACATAAGCAAAAAGAAAAAAGCCGGAAGTGGCGCTGTGGCTCAAGTGGTAGAGCGCTAGCTTTGAGCTGAAGAGCTGAGGGACAGCGCCCAGGCCCAGAGTTCAGGCCCCATGACCGGACCCCCGCCCCCCCCAAAATAATACTCCATAGCCAGGTGCTTGTAGTTCACACCTGTAATCCTGTAATCCTCTGAGATCTGAGGATTGTAGTTCAAAGCTGGCCCAGGCAGGAAAGGCTATGAGACTCTTATCCCCAGTTAACCAACAAAAAGCAGAAAGTTGAGCAGTGGCTCAAGTGTTAGAGTCCTAGGCTTGAGAAAGAAACCCCCCCAAAACCCTAGGACAGTGCCCAGGCCCTGAGTTCAAGCCCCAAGACAGGTGTGTGCGTGGGTGTGCATGCACGTGTGTGCACAAGCACAAACACATACCCACAAGGTTTAACTGGGTCTGGTGGCACACACCTGTCATCCCAGCAATTAGGAGGGTAAATCAGGTGCATTTCAAGTTGGGCTACATAGTGGGGACCCTCTCTCCCCAAAAGGGTGGTGGAAAGTAGATCTCCTTGGGAAGTTTTTGTCTTTAATAGAGTATTTTTACCACCAAGGGCTACAACATTTTATCCTCCCAGCCTGCCCTGGGGCAGATCAATGATTCTTTTGTGCAAGAGCCTTCAAGGAACGCAGATCGTGTTTGCTTTTCATCTCTAAAGAGACAGAGGACAGGAGGAAGCACTTTGAGCTGTCAAGGAAGGAGGCCAAGGAAGTTAAACAGGGCAGGGAGGCCCCGTGCGGTCTCCGCCACCTTTGTCCTCACTGCAGCTTTGTGCGGAGGGGGTCTTTGAAGACGCGTCTCCTCCTGAGCTTTCTCAGCAGGCATAAGCCATTTTTGAACTGTGTATTGCAAAATTAGACCTCCTTTGCCCCGCTTTTGGAAGCGTTTTTGTGCAGCTTCTCTAAGAAAATCTCTTAGAAATGGGTCAGCCCTTCAGCCTCCAGCCGGCTTGAGGCCTAGAATCGGGTCATATTTTTAGGGTACAAGGAGATCCAAAGATAGACTCGGGTCCTCAATTATTGGGACTGTTGGCTTCGTGACCCCACTACGAGCGGGTAAGGCAGGAAAGGGATCACATTAGTACACGCTGAAGTTTGGGCTACAAATCTCAGTGCAGACCTAGTTTGTCAGTCTGATGGGGCCTTATCCAGTGTTTGCATCTCTGGGCTCAGACAGGTTCATGAGCAAGTCTAGTGGCTTCGAGGGCCTTGGCATCTGTGGTTCTGCAACCATATCCCAACCCTCCCCAGCTTGGTTGTGTAGTCAGAACAACGGGGATTCAAATCATGAGCTTCCAACACAAGCTTTTCCCACCATGGAAGTAGCATTAGTGAGTAGCCCATTCTAGCTTTCATGATGTATGCAACTGTGTGTGCTGGTACTGGAACTTGAACTCAGGGCCTCATGTTTCACTTGGCATTTGTGCTTAAGACTGGAGCTCTACCACTTGGTCTATACCTCCACTTCTGGCTTTTTGGTGGTTAATTAGGACATAAGAGTCTTGGGGAGTTTTCTGATCAGGCTAACTTTGAACAATGATCCTCCAGATTTCAGCCTCCTAAGTAGCTAGGATTACAGATGTGAGCTACCTGCACCTGACAAGTGTGTGTGTGTGTGCGCGGGCACACGCGCGTGTGCATATATATATGCTAGCACTGGTGCTTGAACTCAGGGCCTGGATGCTGCCCCTGAGCTTTTTTGCTTAAGGCTGGCACTCTTATCGCTTGAGCCACACTCCACTTCTAGCTTTTTTGGTGGTTCATTGGAGATAAAAAATAACTTTCATCTCCGGGTGATCCTTAGATCTCAGCCTCCTGAGTGCCTAGGACTACAGATGGGGGCCACTGGCATGCTTTTCTTTGTCTCCCCTGCCGCCTCCCCCCCCTTCCTTGTCTTCTTTTTGATCAAGCCCAAGGACTCCTGCGAGTTCAGCCTGTGCACTCCCTCTGCGCTAGCTTGCCTCTAGCTTGTTTTTCCATCCCAAGAATAATTCCCAGGGGGAGAATCCCCCCCACACTTGGCACCTCCTTGCACAGTGGTGCTGCCCTGTTTTGCAAATGACCCACAGCAGGCCGACACCCCTGGTTCAATGCGATACCCCCACCCCAACAGTTCTCCAGACCAACAGGGTCTTCATCGCTTCTACCTGTGAAGCAGAACGTGGAGGTAAGGGTTGCTTTGCCATAATCTTTTTTATTTTATTATTATTTTTTATAAATAATAATTTTTACTTATATATCAAAAGTGAAAAAGCATTTATAATCAACATAGTTTCAATGACAAGTGATCCCATATTTGGGGACCGCCCTGCCCCCTACCTAGGGAGTACAGGGGTAATCTTGTCATGATTCAGTGCATAATGAGGAAAAACAAATGCTACAGAAGGACAGTTTTTCAGTGAAGAGCCAGGGGCAGAGATGGTGACAGGTGTACAGATGGGTCCATTGTCACATCTGCATTGATCACTCAGAAATCGGGCTGCAAGCCACAAACCCTGAGCTAGGAGGTTTGCAAAAAAGAAAGAAAAAAAGAAATACTAATGGAACTCAGATGACTGAGTCGGAGCTGGCTGTGTTTCCTTCCCTCTCTCCTCACGTGTCCACGCATCTCCCCACAGCAGCCGGAAATGACACACTGGCATGAGTCACCAGTGGGGCTGTGACTCAGCCTGTAATTGGGAGAAGTTCTGTCCTGGTAGGTCATGAAGTTCCTTACATTCTGCTTCTAAATAGACTGGGAAAATGGGATCGGCTCGCTCCTTACTCATCTCTGTCTTCTACTGCGTCCTTTTGGTCTCTAACTTGGACTGCTATGAGAACACTTTTACCTGGGACTTTCTGGAAAGAGGGGAAGTAGGGAAGACGGCAGCCCCGGGGCTCGGGCCGCCACGAGGTGGCGGTATGGGCCCCATCACTCCTGCCACCTGGAGAGAGTGGCGGGCCACGCTCCTGAGATTCCATGACACAGATCCAGAGGGACAGGATGCCAACGCTTAAGTAATTCTTAATGTCTTTCTAACAAGCACACCAGGGCAAAGCCGATGATCACCATCCAAGCACACCTCTGGCGCCCTGTCTTCCTCCATCAAGAGACTGGGGTGAAGAGCAGCTTCCTTTATTGCTGCAAAACTGAAAGTTTTTTTTTTTTTTGTGTGTGTGTGTGTGTGCCCATCCTGGGATTTGAACTCGGGGCCTGGGCACTGAGCTTTTTTTTTTTTTAAATTTTTTTTGGGGTCCAGTCATGGGGCCTGAACTCTGGGCCTGGGCGCTGTCCCTCAGCTCTTCAGCTCAAGGCTAGCGCTCTACCACTTGAGCCACAGCGCCACTTCCGGCTTTTTTCTTTTTGCTTATGTGGTGCTGAGGAATCGAACCCAGGGCCTCTGGCATGCAAGGCATGCGCTCTACCACTGAGCCACCTTCCCAGCCCTGAGCTTTTTTTTTTTTTTTCCCTCAAGGTTGGTGCTCTACCACTTGAGCCCACAACTCTACTTCTGGCTTTTTGATAGTTCATTGGACCTAAGAGTGTCATGGACTTTCTTGGCTTCAATCCACAATCCTTGGATCCAGCCTCCCGATTAGCTAGGATTACAGGTGTGAGCTACTGGCTCTTGACTAAAAAGAAAAGTTTTTAGGAAGCAAAAACCTGCTTCTATGTGTAAACAAGTTACCTACACTCCAAAGTGATATATGTCTGCCCCGACTGGGGGAGGGGAGGGTCTGTGGGAGATGGGAGGGGGTGGGGAAGGGCTTTGCTTGGGTGGTCGTCAGCCCTTCTGAGGGGAGGGGGGCGGTCAGGACTGGGGTGTCCTTTGAGATGAGTCTCGTGGTGGCCTTGTCATTCTCCAGGGTATGAGTCGAATGTAAATCGTTGGGCCAGGCACTCAGAGTCTGCAAGTCTCGTTGTTCCTTTCAGTGTGTCTGGGGCCCCGGGGGCCAGATGTGAGGAGAGATGGGTTCCATCCATCCCCTCCAGCCTGGATCTTTCTTGTTCTCTGCCTAGGGAGAGCCAATCCCCCAACTCGGGAGAGAGGCTGACGCCCAGGTGACTGGTGGGGAAAGTTACCATTGGGAGAGAAAGGTGGGTGTCTTTGCTTTCTCTGGAGAGAACCATGCAAGGGGAAATTCTTCTCTTGAGAGTTTCTTGGCGTATGACACAGGTCCAGTGGTGTCCTGGGGCAGGGCCGCTCGCTAAGGCTCCATCACTTGGCCCATGAAAAGGATTGTCCCTGTGGATGCATAAGCACAGTGTTTGTGGGTGACCTTGGGGCTGCAGGGCTGGGGAGCTTGCTGAGTCACAGCTGCTGGGGTAACTAAGTTAGATGGGGTCCAGCACTGCTTGGCTCTGACACTCCTGTCTCTCTTTGGGAGGGGGAATGGAATCGGCTTCCCACAATCCTTGGGGGCTAGAAGGGCATCTGTATCTGTCTAGACAGATGGTAGCTGGGTGTGGCAGTGCAAGCCTATAATCTCAAGAAAGCCAAGGGCTGATGATGTAGCTCAGCGGTAAAATTCGTGTTGTTCAGCTTGTGGGAGACCCTGGGGTTGATTCCTGGCAATACACACACACATATGCACGTTGCACATGTGCACACACACACACTGGTGGGAGAGTGGGGGATGCTCACCTGTGGGGTTGTGCCGAACCACAGTTAGGAACGGTCGATCCATGATCACCTCCTCAGGGGCCATGCGGGCCGACAGCACGGCGACTGCAAGAGGAGGGACAGAGTGTCAGGACAGACAGACAGACAGACAGACATCAGCGCCAGTGCCCGGATAGATTCCAAGGGCTCCGGCGACCCCAGCCTTCCAGCCTTTCACATGTGGACAACACAGGGTGGGCAGGGGGAGGAGGGCAGGAGGAACGTTCAGGAGCCTCCTTCATTCTTCTGAAGGTTGGCCTTGGCAGCTTAGGAGAAAACCCAGCTTTTTCCAAGAATTTAGTGGCGATCTATCAGTTGTTCCTCACAAATATGCTTAGAGCATATTATTATTACTATTATTGTTATTATATTAGTGCCAGCACTGGCTTGAACTCAGGGCCTCACACTCTTGCTTGACTTTTTTTTTTTTTGGCTCAAGGCTAGCCCTCTACCACTTGAGCCACAGCTCCACTTGTGTCTGGCTTCTTGCTGGTGAATTGGAAGGAGGTAAAGAGTCTCAGGGACTTTCCTACTGGAGCTGGCTTTGAACTACGATCCTCTAATCTCAACCTCCAGAACAGCCAGAATGCTGAGGAATTGTTGCTAAGCAAACTCCTTTAGTTTGCTTCCAGTGTCGCAAGTCAAGGGGCTGAGGAGCTGATGGGGAGGGACTGTCAGCTGCATGGACGTGTGGAGCGGGGTGGGGGGGGGAGTCCATGTGGGGCGTGGGCCGGAGCCTCACCCGTGGAGGAGGAGGCCACCGTCCCGCTCTCGTCTACCTCCATCTTCACTTTCTGCAGGGCCTGTGACACATAGAGCGGTTCTTGATCTAAAAAAGGGACAAGAAGGATCAACTGTGGATCTTGGGTACCCTCCTCTGCCCCTCTTCACCACGCAGGGCAAACTGCAGGGCAGAGCGGCGCAGCATGCAGGCCGCCACCCACCTGAGAGGCTTGTGAAGTCTGCCTCAGCTGGATTGAACATGTCTGTCATTCCCAGATTTTCCAGGGGTGTCCTCAGGTTGATTTCAGTCTCCAGGGAGAACCTGGAAGGCAGGAGTGGGGGGCCCTCAGCTCAGGGGCCCTCTTTCTGACCGCAGCCCCTGACACAGGCCCCTCCCCACAGGGCGCCCTCAGATGAAGACACGGTAGGATTTAATTTAACCCTGGAAGATGGAGGTCATTTTTTTTCCTCTCCCAAAACTATTTGCAAAGTCTCTGTCTTTGTCAGAGGTTTCTAATATTAATGAATATTCTTCCATCTCTCCACCCCCTCAAAGCTATGACTAATTACTTTCTTCAGATAAGGCAAGTATTTTAGCATAATTTTATTTAGCACAATGGGGCAGAGGGCAGGGTTGGAGTGGGGAGAAGAGAAAGGTAAATTCTCCCATAAAGATGTTTAAATGAAAATCTGGTCTATAGGTTGTGGATTTTTTTTTCTCTTTCCTCCTTCCTTCCCTCCCTGCTTCCCTTCCTTCCTCTCTTTCTTTTTTGCTCTTTGTGCCAGTCATGGGGCTTGAACTCAGGCCCTGAGTGCTGTTTCAGAGCTTTTGTGCTCTTGAGCCACAGTACCAATTTCTGCTTTTTGGTGGTTCATTGGAGATGAGAGTCTCACAGACTTTCTGCCCTGGCTGGCTTTTGACCGTGATCCTCAGATCTCAGCCTAAGTAGTAGGATTATAGGCATGAGACACCAGGACCCAGCTAGGTTGTATTTTTGAGATCTTTTTTTTTTTGGGGGGGGGTCCAGTCGTGGGGCCTGAACTCTGGGCCTGGGCACTGTCCCTCAGCTCTTCAGCTCAAGGCTAGCACTCTACCACTTGAGCCACAGCGCCACTTCTGGCTTTTTTTTTCTTTTTTGCTTATGTGGTGCTGAGGAATCGAACCCAGGGCCTCTGGTATGCAAGGCAAGCACTCTACCACTGAGCCACCTTCCCAGCCCCATATTTTTGAGATCTAAGCCTGAAAAGGATTTAGGTAGAGAGAGGGTTTGGGGTAGCCTTCTTCATGGGCAGAGGGAGGGAGAGGGAGGAGGAAGGCGGAGCAGAGGGGCTAAGGGAGAAAGAAGGAGATGGAAAAGAAAGGGAGGGTGGGGAGAATGTGGGCACACCAGCTAGCCAACCTCATGTCTTCTCTTCCCACTAACTTAGCATTAAAGCATCTGGAAGTTTAGGGGAAGCCTGGTGGGTGGGAGCTTCCTGTGATTCTGGAATTACCCAGCCGCAGCCTTCTGCACCCCCTTTTGTTTCTGCAGAAGGACTGAAATAACAAATCTGTTCTGTTGGAGCCCTAGGCAGAAGCTGTAGTTGGGGCTGTCTCATTTCCCAAGTGATGTGTGTGTGTGTGTGTGTGTGTGTGTGTGTGTGTGTGTGTTGGTCCTGTGGCTTGCACTCAGGGTCTGGACACTGTCCCTTAGCTTTTTCATTCAGGGCGCAAAGCTGGCCACACACAGCTCCATTTCTGGCTTTTTTTTTTGGCCACTAGTGGGGCCTGAACTCTGGACCTGGGTGCTGTTCCTCAACTCTTCAGCTCAGGGCTAAGCACACTACCACTTGAGCCACAGCACCACTTCCAGCTTTTTCTGTTTATGTGGTGCTGAGGAATGGAACCCAGGGCCTCATGCATGCAAGGCAAGCACTCTACCACTGAGCCACCTTCCCAGCCCCTCCACTTCTGACTTTTTGGTGGTTGGTTGGAGAAAAGAGTCTCGTGGACTGTGCTGCCTGGGCTGGCTTTGAACTGTGATCCTCAGATCTCAGCTTCTTGAGTAGCTGAGATTATAGGCCTGAGCCACCAGTGACTGGCAGTGATTCTTTTCACTACGCTGTGAGGGTAGTGACTGGTGGAGATGGGGGTGGAGTCCAGGAATGAATGGATGGAGAATGATTCAGCCTCCCTAGCCCCATCATTTCTCCTGCTTCCCTCTGGCTGGCTCTTCCTGGGGTTTCTGGGGGTGGCCAGTGAGGTAGGCGGATATGGTCTACAGACTCAAGCAGCAGAAGCATACAAGAGAGATGATGCAAGGAATTCTAATCAAACCCAGACAGGACAATTTCCCATCAGCCTCCCCCACATGCTCCTGTCCCATGGGCAGCTGGGAAACTCAACTTGGGAACAGTGATTTCTGAAAGCTAGGAGACAGGGAAGGGTGGGTAGCAGAATGTGGGCATGGATGACTTACTTGGGTAGGACCAGGAGGCGGGGCAGTCTGAGCATCTTGGCTTTCCACTGGCTGATAAGCTGGGCGTCTAGGATGCTGATGATGGTGGAGAGAGGCACTTCTTTTCTGAAGGGAGCTGCGATGAGCATGCTGAGCGTTTCCCCGTGGTAGGGCAGTTCCAGGATGTCATAGATATGGCCATCTGGGGTGGTGAATTCAGCTGGGGAGAAACCAAGATGGCGCCTTGGAAATGACTCCGACTCTGCTTTGTTCTAATGCATAGCTCTGTGTTCAACTGATTCTTCTTGTCTTTCTAATCCTTTCTGGAAGCTAAATGCTCTATTTGGTTTTTGAGTACCTGTCCTCCATCAGATAGGTAGGTAGGTAGGTAGGTAGCTATCTATCTCTCTATATCTATATCTATCTAGCTAGCTAGCTAGATAAATATAGATATATGGACTTATCTCTATAAATATATCTAATTGTGTGTATGTGTATGTGTGCATGCACACACGTGTGCACCAGTACTGGAGCTTGAACTCAGGGCCTGGGTGCTGTCCCTGAGCTTTTTCCACTTAAGACTGGTGCTCTAAAGTGGCGCTGTAGCTCAAGTGGTAGAGTGCTCGCCTTGAGCTGAAGAGCTGAGGGACAGCACCCAGGCCCAGAGTTCAAGCCCCACGACTGACAAAAAAAAGAAAAAAAGAAATGCTCATTAGGGGCTGGGAAGGTGGCTCAGTGGTAGAGCGCTTGCCTTTCATGCCTGAGGCCCTGGGTTCGATTCCTCAGCACCATATAAGCAGAAAAAGCCAGAAGTGGCGCTATGGCTCGAGTGGTAGAGCACTAGCCTTGAGCTGAAGAGCTGAGGGACAGCGCCCAGGCCCAGAGTTCAGGCCCCATGATCCTCCAGGAAAAAAAAAATAAAGTCTCATGCAGCTTTCCTGCCCTCAGATTTTAGCCTCCTTCGTAGCTGGGATTATAGGTGTGAGCCACTGGTACCGCTCTCCCATTCTGTCCTTTTATTCCTAGTTTTCTTCTACTTCAATACCCTCTGGTTTCTTAATCTCTTAAAAATTTTTTTTTTGCTAGTACTAGGGCTTGAACTCAGGGTCTAGGTGCTGTCTCTGAGCTTTTTTGCTCAAGGCTAACATTCTACCACTTGAACTATACCTCCACTTCCAGCTTTTTTCGTGGTTAATTGGAGATACGAATATCACAGACTTTCTGGCCTGGGCTGGCTTTGAACTGTGATCTTCAGATTTTAGCTTCCTAAGTAGTTAGGGTTGCAGGTGTGATACGGGGAGATATGGGGTAAGGAGGATCTTGGACTTACTGTAGTTGAACTTGTTCATCTGAGCCATCATGGGTACAGGAATGGTGCTGCCGTCAGACTTGTGGAAGACACGGTAGTGGGTGTTTGACTCAGGAAAGGGCGTTTTCCACCGGCCATTGAAGTAAAGTGCGTTTGCCAGCACCAGACGCGTCAGCGAGTCCACGGCCCCTCTGCCCAGCAAGTCATTGATCATACCTATAAGAAAGTCAGATGATCAGGATGTTTCGTCTACCTTTAAACCTGGTGGTGGTCCCCTTCATCTCCCACTACTGAAAAGGAGGTGTGTTGGGATGAGGCAAAGGACAGATGAATGAATCCATCTAGTTGCTTTTGATTTGTCTGGTCTTTCTGTGAGCCTGGGGGCATCTTTCATGTATATTCATTTCCATGTTCTCTGAGACCCTGCCCATAATCTGAGTTGGAAGCTTAAGCCTTTCCTTACTTTCTGCTTTCCATTGCTCTGTAAGGGGTGTGTGTGTGTGTGTGTGTGTGTGTGTGTGTGTGTGTGTGTGTGTGTGTGTGTGTGTGTGTGTGTGTGTGTGTGTGTGTGTGTGGTGTGTGTGTGTGTGTGTGTGTGTGTGTGTGTGTGTGTGTGTGTGTGTGTGTGTTCTGGTTAATTGGAGGTAAGAGTCTCACAGATTTTCCTGCCCAGTCTGTCTTTGAACCACCATTCTTAGGTCATAGCCTCCTGAAGAGCTAGGATTGCAGGTGTAACCCTCTTAAATGATCCTCCTGCTAGTCTCCTGAGTATCTGGGACTACAGGCATGCCCCTCAGCTTTTCCACAGGCTGGGATAACAGGCCTGTGCCGCCATACTCTGAATTGCTTTGTGGATTGGAAAGCCTAATCAGGAACACCAATTTACCCATTATGCTTTGGTTTGAAAAGTGCTGGGTCTTTCTGAGAAGGTAATGCTGGAAGCCAGAGCTTACCCCCGAGTTCCCCTTCCCAGCTCACCTTTCGTGTGCCTCTTCACCCAATCGTTGATGATGAATCTGGCTTTCTCTGCCTCTGAGAAGTCCACTTGCTTCACGGTGGTCCGGAACAGCCTGAAGAAGTGGGGCATGAAGCCCTCGACCAGCCTCATGTCCCGCTGGACAAAGATGGCATCCATGATACTGATCTCATCTTTGTTCCAGGGCCCCAAGAGCTCCCCGTGCAGCCCTCGGAGGCCGGGGGCCACGCCCTTCTCTGTGTGGAGGGAGACAGGAAGGGTGCATTAGACTCACCTGGAGCCCTGGGCCCCTGGCTTTCGCCCAGCTGGCTTCAGACCTCGATCCTCCTACCTCTGCCTCCTGTATAGCTAGGATGACAAGTATGCACCATGCCCCTTGGTTTGTTTTTGTGAACTTTTGTTTGCCCTGGCTCCCTGGAAACATGATCCTCTTATCTTTGCCTCCAAAGTAACTAGGATTACAGTTGTGAGCAACCGTACTGGACCTTATCCAAAAGGCTGGGAAGCGATGAGCTGTAGTGAATATCTTCTTAGAATAAATAGTTGGGGCAACAGCTTCGCATTTGTGATTCTACGTAGCATTTACACAGTTCTGTGCAGCAGGCAGTGTTGTTAACCCCATTTGATGGATGGTGAAACAGCCTCAGGAGTTAAGGTCACACAGTTAATACGGGGTACCTCTCTGTCTGTGACACCCTGGGCAGGACAAGATCCAGAGACCCAGAAGGTGGGAGGAAGAAGATGGACAATCGTACATGACTGGCCTTGGCTGAGCTAGAGCCAGCCTTCTCCCCCCAGCTCCTGCTGCCTTGGCCCCTGGAAGGTCTGTGAGGAGCCCCTGGCCCCCACTTCCTGCTCTGCCCTGTCTCTCCCTCTCACCTTCAATTTTGAACCCCATCGCAGCTTGGATCTGCTCTCGGGTTTCCCCTCCTGCGGTCAGCTGCAACATGGCCAGCACAGAGGCCACCCCGTAGGGTGAGAAAACCACGTTGCGGTCCTTGGCTGCCTGAGCCACTTGCTGGAACACCTTCACGCCGAAGTCTGTGGTCAGTTGGGCCAGCTGGGGCTCAGTGAGCAGCCCATACCCTTCACCCAAGGCCAGGGCCAGGACCAGGGCCAGGCAGGTAAGGGCTGGAGACGTCCGCATCCTAGAAGCAACAGAGATGAGAAGTTCCAGAAAGTCCTACAAGTCTGGCCAGGGATGGGGGTGGGGGGGCTTCTCATGTTTGCAGATGAGAAGTGGAAAGAGTAAGTTCATGTAATTACAGATCCTACTCTACCTACTTCTACTAATTCCATGGTTTTTTGTATGTGTGTGCCAGTCCCGGGGCTTGAAGTCAGGGCCTGGGCACTGTTCCTGAGTTTTATCTGCTGAAAGCTAGTGCTCTACCACTTGAGCCACAACTCCATGTGCAGCATTTTGATGATTAATTGGAGATAAGAGTCTCATGGACTTTCTTGCCCAGGCTCTCTTTGAATCAAGTACCTCAGATCTCAGTCTCCTGAGAAGCTAGGATGACAAGCGTGAGACACGGGCTTCTGGCTTTGTTTTTGAGGCATGGCCTAGACTGTCCTCCAATTCTCCATCCTCCTGCCTCAGTCTCCCTAGTGCTGGGATCACAGATGTGCTGGTCCTGGGCACTGTCCCTGAGCTGCTTTTGCTTAAGGCTAGCACTCTACCAGTTAAACCACAGCACCACTTCCAGCTTTTTCTGTTTATGTGGTATGGAGGGATTGAACCCAGGGCTTCATGCACGCTAGGCAAGCACTCTACCACTGAGCCACATTTCCAGCCCTGCAAGAAGTCTTAAATACATTTTTTCTTAGAATAATGTTAGAAGATGCCCTAATATATCACCCTTCCCCTCCAGGCGGTTGAAGAGCTAAATTATAATGGCATCTTTTTTTTCTTTTTGTCAATCGCGGGCTTGAACTCAGGGCCTGGGCACCATCCCTGATCTCTTTTGCTCAAGGATAGTGCTCAACCACTTTGAGTTCCACTTCTGGATTTCTGGTGGTTTATTGGAGATAAGAGTCTCATGGACTTTCCTGCCCTGGCTGGCTTTGAACCGCGATCCTCAGATCTCAGCCTCCTGAGCAGCTTACCTGACAGCCACCAGCGCCTGGCCATAATGACATCTTTGATTTGCATGGCGTTTTTGGTTGTTGTTGTTGTTTTTTGTTTTTAGTATCTTTTTTTTTTTGACTCATTAGGCTTTCTCCAATTACTGTTTGATGAAAATTGGAGGAAATTTCTGAGGTTGGGGGAGGAGAGCAGGTGTTGCTGGGGAAAGATGGGGCTGAGGTCCGGTCTTGGTAATGGTCTTGATGGTGGGGGTCCCACCTGCCCTACTTGCCTGTCTTTGAGGACGGGGCAGGGTTCCAGGAGAAAGAACACAGAGGGAACATAAGGACGGGGATGGACGGAGGAGATTCGAAAAACTTCCAAAGAAGTCTACTCCCCCGCAGGGAAAAGCCAGAAGGAAGTTACCTTTCTCCTACCTGACAGAGGCTCCTTGTAATTGGCGGTTTCTCCTGCTTGGTAATTGGTGGTTTCTTCTGCTCCGTGGAGTGGGGCGGCTTGAGGAGCCCTGGCTTTGCGCTGCTAGAGGTGGGTAGGTGGGGTGTGCGCGGCTCCTGCTCCGGGCGCTGCAGCCACAGCTGTGCTGCCTCTGGGCGGCCACCTCCCTTTATACAGATGAGGCAGGAAACATGAACTCATGGCCGGCCCCACCCCCTAGCCCGCGCTGGCTGTCTGTCTGGGCCGGCCGCCATCCAGCCCCCTTGGCACCTCCCGCTTGGAGAACTCGCCGGGGGCGTGTGCGTGCGTGCTGTCCTGTGTGTCTGTGTGTGGCAGTTGAGCAAACTCTGATTGCCTCGTCCCCACGGCCTCCCTTGCTCCCCCCCCCCATGTCCTTGTCCAGCACAGGCCTGGCCGCGCTGTGTGGCTCACAGGCTCACCCTTCAAAACTTGCTTTCCTAGTGGTGCAACTTGAAAAGAAAAAATGGCCCTTGGTTTCCCCCCCTCCCCTTGCCCCTCTCCCAAATTACCAAAGAAGCTGGAGATTTTTCCTACCAGGCCCGTCTGCCCTGTGCGTGCCCTGCCACTCTCTAGGGAAGTCTGGCCCTCCCTCCTCTGTCCCCAGCCCTGCGGCCAGCGGGCGCGCAATGTGCGGGTGACCGGCTGCGTTCTGTTTGTCTTAGACTTGGGCCCCACAGAGGATGCCAGGCCTTTCCCTCGTCCCTGCCATGTGCCTGATGGCCGGGGGTGGACATGCTAGTTCCCCTACCATGTGCCTGGCTCTGGCTCTCTCTCTCTCTCTTCTCTGCCCCCAAGGGCTCTCCTGATGGCAGTAGCCCTGTCTGAGTTAGGGTTCGCAGTGGGGTGGTGGTAGCAGAAAGGGACCTGAGGTTACCATAGGAGCAGTATGGCACAGCATTGGGTGCGTGGCATGCGGGTCTCATTTCTCGTCACTGTCTGTGGCAACTGGCAGGGAGGGCTTGACCCTTATCTTCTTCCTGCAGGGCACACAAACTGGCAGACGGAGCCCACAGGACTAGGGAAAGAAGGAAGTAGAGGTTTGGGGTGTTTTTCGCGGTTAGAAAAGGAAGAGTGACAAATGAGTGTGTGTGCATGTGCACACGTGTGCATCAATACTGGGGTGTAGACTCAGGGCCTAGGCACTGTCTCTTAGGTTTTTTTTTTTTTTTTCTCAAGGCTGGCGCTCTACTGCTTGGGCCACAGCTTCACTTCTGGCCCTTTGCTGACTCATTGGACATAAAAGTCTTATGGATGGCCTTGCCTAGACTGGCCTTGAACTGTGATCTTCAGCTATCAGCCTCCGGAGTGGCTATGATGACAGATGTGTGCCAGCAGCGCCTGGCACCAGTGGCTGGCGGCTTGTTATTGGGGGGTTGGCAGACTTGGGTCCCATTGGTCACAGCTCAGGTGCCATAGATGGAGGTCTTGGGAGAGGGAGAGGGGAGAGGAAAGGAGAGAAAGGGGAGAGGGGAGGAGGGAGGGGAGGGGGAGGTCGGTGGACCCCTGAGGGTCACTCCCTGTCATGCTTCTCGTGGGTGGTGGTGTGTAACCGGTGGTAGCCATGGAGATGATTGAGGGCAAAGGCAGAGGAACTTTGAAGTGGGTGGGATCATCAGGATGTTTGTTTTGGATTTTCAGTAAACAGATGCCAAGGGCAACCACAGCAGAGCAGTTTTCTCATCTGAACTGGAGGTGGCTGGGGAGGGGTGGGGGCAAGAGGGGAAACCTTCCATGGAAAGACAGGATCAGACACAGTGGAGAACTGTTCCCGGGCCTCCGCCTCCTGTTTATATGTCTTCCCTTCCATGGACTTCTTTGTGGCTTGGAGGATGATTTGCCACAGGAAGGAGCGAATCACCCTGCCTTCACCAAAGGTTGAGACACAAGTACAGACCCAACCGCATCTCCCTCCCCCCCCCCCCCCCCCGCCCCAAAATACCCCTCCATCCTCAGGGCTTGCCGCAACCCAAGGTACCTAGCCCCAGGGACCAGGAAGGCCGGCGGGTGTATACCCCACTGGCAGCCAGCCTTCCAGAGGCTTCAGCCCTGCTCCTGGGTTGAGTTAGCTCGGTCTTCCCTGGTCCTGTTTTCTGTGGCTGGCCTGGTCCTTGGCCTTGCCAGGCAGAGACTAATTCCATCCCCACCTAGAGATCTAGTGCCATTCTGAAAGTGACATCCATTTGGGAGTATGGGGGGGGAGGGGAGCGCTGAGGGAGGCTCTGTGTCCTGACTAGGGTGGGGTCAAGGGGCATATTTCCCTTCAGAAAGAGAAAAGGTGGAGAAACATGTAGGAATCTCCCCAAGCTGAAGAAACATGTGGGAATCTGGGAATTAAAGCCAAACCTAGTGGGACAGGGGAGGGGGGAGGGGTCTCATGCTGAACCTTCTTCTCCTCCTCCTCCTCTTCCTCCTCCTCCTCCTCCTCCTTCTTCTTCACTGCTGCTGCTTTTCTTCTTTTTGGTTGGTTGTAGGATTTGAACTCAGGGCTTGGGTGCTGTCTTTGGCTCTGTCAAGGCTAGCACTGTACCAGTTAAGCCACAGTGCACTTCCATTTTTTGAGTGGTTAATTGGAGATAAAAGTCTCACAGGGACTTTTCTGCCTGGATGGGCTTTGAACCACAATCCTCTGATCTCAGCCTCCTGAGTGGCTACTAGTGAGCATGGATGCCCAGCTTCATGCTGAACTCTCTGATCGTCTGTTTGGTTTGGAGCTGCTAGGGCTGCCTAGATGCTCTGGGGCTAGACATGATCGTGGTCCTGGCTCCCTGCATACCCAAGGCTTTATCGGCCCTGGGACATGGAGAAGATCTGGGTGTCCACAAACAGAGTACAAGTTTCTGTAAGCTTCCATTTTGTGCTGCTCCTGGGTCTTGAACTCAGGTCCTGGGTGCTGTCCCTGAGTTTCTTTTGCTCAAAGCTAGTGCTCGGTGATTTGAGCCACAGCTTCACTTTTAGCTTTTTGGTGGTTCATTAGATAAGAATCTCATGGACTTTCCTTCCCCGGCTGGCTCTGAACCTTGATCCTCAGATCTCAGCCTTCTGAGTAGCTAGGATGACAGGTGTGAGCCACCAGCACCCAACGAAGGCCTCCTTCTTGGGGGAGACAGTAAGGGGTTTACTCCCCGGAAGATCTCTGCAACATGCTTCTCAACATCTAGCCTGACTCATAAGGCTTTTGCTCACTTTCCCTTTCTTCCCCCAAACACCAACTTTCAAATAGATAGAGAAAAATCCCTGCTGTTGAAATAATTGGATCTCTGATTTCCGGAGAGTTGGAGATAAGAGAGTGAGTTATGGGGCCCTGGCTTTCCAGGGGAAGTTCCAGCCACAGTTAGCTGGGAAAGATGGCTCCCCAGGCTCCTCTTGCAGGTGATTCGTGACTGGAGCAGGAGTCACATTTTCCATGACTGTCCCCCGCCCCCAGCCTCATGTAGACACAGCCTCCACTGGGGCCCCGGAGGGATGATCATTCATGACCAGCCTTTTGCCTTTTTGACCGCTATCTAATCTTCCTCTTCGCTGCTCTCTTACACTCTGCTGCTGGCTTCCTTTCCTCCTGTCTCCCCAGACTCTTCCTGTTCCTGTTTTTCTCCTCCATGAGGTGATTCTTCCTCCTGTCTCCTCTCCTCCTCCCTCTTTTCTATTCTCTGACTCAACCCCTCTTTTCCCTCTCCTCTCCCTTTCCAGAATCCCTTTTACAGGCAAACTCCGCTGAAGAGGCCTTCCGGTGGGAAGAGCCGTGTGTGTCCTATCAGTTACACAGCTCAGGCTCCCTGGAATGCTGGCTGATTTTCTGGGAGAGCTGGGGGTGGGAGCAAAGTCCTGCTAACTCATGTCACTATTTCTGGCCTGGTGGCTTTCCAAATAAGACAGCACCAAAAATAGCCTTGTGTGTTGGGCTGGGCTCCCTCCGGCCGCTCCAGGAGTGAGCCAGGCCCAGCTTTCTGTGGATCTGGAGCCACGGTCCTGAGGCTGTCAGGCGTGGCTCTGGCCATGCTGAGCCTTGTCCCTTGACTGGCTTTGTGTCTGACTGCCCCTTCTCAGCCCGCATAGCACCCCAGTCCCACTGCCCTCTTCTCCCCAGCCCCTGCCTAGCCTGTGTCCTTAACCTTGTGTAAATCTCAATACCAAACCTGCTCTGGGCTGGGCACCTGTGGCTCCCGCCTATCATTCTAGCTACTCTGGAGGCTGAGATCTGAGGATCATGGTTCAAAGCCAGCCCCGGCAGGAAAGTCTGTGGGACTCTTATCTCTAATTAACCACCAGAAAAACAGAACTGGCACTGTGGCTCAAGTGGTAGAGTGTTTGCCTTGAGCTAGAGAGCTTAGGGACAGTGCCCAGATCCAGAGTTCGAACCCCATGACAGACAAAAACAAAACAAAAGATGGCTCAGTGGTAGAGTGCTTGCCTTGCATGCATGAGGCCCTGGGTTCGATTCCCCAGCACCACATAAGCAAAAAGAAAAAAAGCCAGAAGTGGCACCGTGGTTCAAGTGGTAGAATGCTAGGCTTGAACTGAAGAGCTGAGAGACAGCACCCAGGCCCAGAGTTCAGGCCCCATGACGAACAAAAAAAAAACCCAAACTTGCTGTGGGCTGGGTGCCCGTGGCTCACACCTGTCATACTAGCTACTCAGGAGGCTGAGATCTGAGGATTGAGGTTCAAAATCATCCCCAGACAGGAAAGTTCGTGAGACTTTTATATTTAATTAACTAGCAAAAAACCTGGAAGTGGAGGTATAGTTTAAGGGGTAGAGCACCAGCCTTCAGCAAAAAAGCTAAAGGACAGAACTCAGACTATGGGTTTGTCAAGCTCCAGTACTGGTGCGCATACACACACACACACACACACACACACACACACACACTGATGTAGCCTCTGCTTTTCTGAGTTCATAGTGTTTGCAAACAGGTAGGGCTATGAGAATCATTTGAGCCTATCCCAAAGCCCAGGCCCGAGGGATGGTGAGCATGGGGCCATGCAGAGATTTGAGAGAGTAGATCGGGGAATGTGGTCCTGGAACACACGTCCAGCCTCCAGACAGGCATCTCTGTCTTAAGGAAAGACTTAAATGTTCCTCCATTTTCTCTCTCTCTCTTTTTTTAATGCCATTCATGGGGCTTGAACTCAGGGCCTGGGTGCTATCCCTGAACTTTTGTGCTCAAGGCTAGTGCTTTACCATTTGAGCCATAGCTCCATTTCTGGCTTTTTGGGTGTTTCATTGGAGATAAGAATTTCAGATTTTCCTGCCTAGGCTGGCTTTGAACCACAATCCACAGATCACAGACTCCTGAGTAGCTAGGATTATAGTAATGAGCCACTAGTGCCTGGCTGGTGCCTGGCTGTCACAGCTTCCCCTCCCCTTATTATTATTATTTTTGTTGTTGTTGTTGGGCCTGGGCGCTGTCCTTCAGCTCTTCAGCTCAAGGCGAGTGCGCTACCATTTGAGCCACAGTGTCACTTCTGGTTTTCTAGTGGTTTATTGGAGATAAGAGTCTCACAGACTTTCCTGCCTGAGCTGGCTTTGAACCATTATCCTCAGATCTCAACCTCCTGAGTAGCTAGGATTACAGGCATGAGCCACTGGTGCCCAACTTCCTCCCCTTATTTTTTAGTGGTACTTGGGATTGAACTTCAGGTCTCAAGCTTGTGTTCTACAACTTGAGCTACATATTCAGTCCTTTTGCTCATTTTTAAGATAGAGTCTCATGCTTTTGCTTTGGTTGGCCTCAGACAGCAGTCCTTCTTTTTTTACCTCCTGAGTAGCTGGGATTATAGTAATGTGCCATCAGGCTTGGTGGTTTTGTTTTGTTTTATCCTTCTAAAGCCCAGGCAGGCCTTAAACACACGATCCTCCTGATTCAGCCTCCTGGGTGGTGGGATGACAGATGTGTGCTACCATACCCATTTAACTTTTTATGAGCCCCAAGGGTTTTTTTTGGTCAGTCATGGGGCTTTAAACTCAAGGGCCTGGGAGCTATTCCTGAGCTCTTTGCTCATGGCTAGTGCTCTACCACTTTGAACCACAGCACACTTCCAGTTTTCTGGTGGTTAATTGGAGATAAGAAAGTCATAGACTTTCCTACCCAGGCTGGCTTTGAACTGTGATCCTCAGATCTCAGCCTCCTGAGTAGCTAGGATTACAGGTGTGATCCATCAGCACCCAGCAGTTTTTTGTTTTGTTTTGTTTAGTTAAATTAAAAAAATGTAGGGCTGGGAATGTGGCTCAGTGGTAGAGTGCTTGCCTAGCATACATGGAGCCCTGGGTTCCATTCCTCAGTCACATAAATAGAAAAAGTTGGAATTGGCACTGTGGCTCAAGTAAGTGGTAGAGTGCTAGCCTTGAGCAAAAAAGGGCACTGGGACTGACAAAAAAAGAGAAAAAAATGTAGTGTTGAGGTTGAACCCAGGGCTTCACACATGCTAGTGAGTCTCAGTTTTCTCATCTGTGAAAGATGGATCGCCTATTCTCCAGGGCTGCTGTGCAGTTCCTTGGAACATCTGTTCAGTGCTGGGAACCTTGTGAGCACTCACTGACCGGCTGCTGCTTTTGGTGGACAGCAGCGCCAGAACAAGAGCCCCACCGGCCTGTGCTGTTGTCTTTGATACAGTACGTACAAGCTCCCTGAGGGAGGAAGGTTAAAGGCCTTTTGTACTTCCTGGGCATTAAGTAGAACATTGGCATGAAATACCACAGCAATGGATTAGCTGGTTAGAGACTGGATGGCTGCCAGCTACTCTGGTCCATTTCAGACACGATCTTCCTGCTCTTGCTCCCTCTGGCTGACTTTGCGGGCCTCAGATTCCTGTCTGGACTGTGGAATCCTATATGGACCCCTGTGATGTTCCATATAGATCCTGAGCTTCTTCCACTCATGTCTGGTACTCAACCACTTGAGCCATACCTCCATCCAGGCTTTTTGTTGGTTCATTGGAAATAATCTCGTTTCAGCCGGAGCTGGCTTGGAACCTCAATCCTCAGATCTCAGCCTCCTGAGTGGCTAGGATGACAGGCGTGAGCCACCCATGCCTGCCTCTAACATGGATCCTGATTCCTCAGACAAGGAGGAAGTTGCCAGACCTTTCATCTGGCGTCCTTTCTACCCAGTCTTTACCATCCACAGCTCCTATCTCTCTCCACCCTCCCTCCCCCTCTTTCCCTTTTTCTCCCCATCTCTTCCTCTCTCCCTTTCTCTCCACCCCTCCCTCCTTCTCTCTCTCCCTCTCCCTCTCCCTTCTGGACTTTTCTGTGTATGTGGTACTGAGGAATTGAACCCAGGGCTTCATGCATGCTAGGCAAGCACTCTACCACTGAGCCACATCCCCAGCTGAGCTCCCATCTCTTGTTGAATCCCTGGAACATCGCATAATACTTTCGCCTCCTTTTCCATTACACCATCTCCTGTCTTCTAATCCTTTCTGTCCTTGAGCTGGGACCACTGTCATGTCTTATGTGTCTGTGGGCATGTAAATGAGTGACCCTCATGGGCCTCAGGCAAGAATGAGCCTCCTGGAGCCCCCAGTGTAGCTCGCAGAGAAAATCAGACCTGCGGGAAACTCAGGATAATGTGGCCATGTCAGTCTGGAGGCAGTTAAGCCTCCAGGCCACCACCTCAGCCTTCCGCCTTATCCACTTTCTTTATCCAGGAATCTGGACTGCCTGACTCTGATTCACTTTCCTACATCATTACCAACACTGCTTCCGCATGCTTCTCATTCCCAGGTCTCCCTTTATACCCTTCTTGGGACATGTCCTGTTTTTCATTTATTCTGGCTAAATTATGAATCTTGGCTTTCCCCATCACGGTGGAAGCATTATGATGATCTTGTTTGATGGTATGCTACAGAGAAAGATAAACTGCTTTCTTCTCTAAAGGATTTTTACACGTATACTGGAAAACAAAGATTTGTGTACAGCCAGGCTTCCAGTGGCTCATGCCTATAATCTTAGCTACTTAGGAGGCTGAGATTGGAGGATCATGAGCCAAAGCTAGCCCAGGCTGAATCTCCAATTAACCAGCAAAAAGCCCAGCTAGAAGTGTGGCTCAAGTGGTAGAGTGCCAACTGTAAACAAGAAAACTGAGAGGGGCTGGGAAGGTGGCTCAGTGGTACAGTGCTTGTCTTGCATGTATGAGGCCCTGGTTTCGATTCCTCAGCACCACATAAGCAGAAAAAGCTGGAAGTGGCACTGTGGCTTAAGTGTTAGAGCACTAGCCTTGAGCTGAAGAGCTGAGGGACAGCGCCCAGGCCTAGAGTTCAGCCCCCACAACTGACAAAAAGAAAAGAAAAGAAAACTGAGAGCACAAAGGCCGAGTTCAAACCCATGTGCAAAATTAAAAAAAAAAAGACTGGTGTGCATAGAGTAATTAGAAAAAAGCTGTTTTATGGTAAATAAACTGTAAGGCCCGGGGTGGGAATGTGCGAGGGGACATGAGGCAGATTCTGGAGTATTCATATTAACTTCGTGGTCTTAACAGAGAAGTAGGGACCAATTGGGTAGTTTTGGGAGGCACAAAGCTATTTCCTTGCAAGTCTGGCTCTTTACCATTTGAACCATAGCTCCATTTCTGGCTTGTGTGTGTGTGTGTGTTTGTGAGCGTGCGCACACACACACATGTATGTGTGCACATGCATGCTGATCCTGGGGCTTGAACTCAGGACCTGGGCTTTGCCCCTGAGCTTTTTCACTCAAGGCTGGTATTCTACCAATTGAGCCATAGCTTTACTTCTGGCTTTTTTGATGGTTCGTTGGAGATAAGAGTCTCACAGACTTTCCTATTCCAGCTGGCTTTGAATTACAATCCTTCAGATCTGTCTCCCGGGTAGCTGGGATTATAGGCAGGAGTCATTCACGCCTGGCTCCTAAACTCTGCTTGTTGAAGCAGCAGTTCTGGTTCGAGTGTGGATGCTAGCAGAGGCCGTGGGTCTGGTCAAGCTCTCCCTGAGTTGGGAAGACACCCGAGATGGTGACAGGAGCTCTGTAGGTGGTAGAAGTCCCAAGGACCAAAGGAGCCCACATGATACAGCACAAATGGAATTTGCCATGGGTCTCTGGGGACTTTCTGGGTCACTCCCATTCCCTTTTTCCTGGCTTCCTTCTAGGGAACAGGATTCTCACGTATTGTGTGTGTATGTGTATGCGTGTGCTGGTCCTGGAGCTTGAACTCAGAGTCTGGGCACTGTCCCATAGCTTTTGTGGTCAAGGCTGGTTGGTGCTCTCCCACTTGAGCCACAGCTCCACTTCCTGCCTTTTTTGGTGGTTCATTGGAGATAAAAGTCTCCTGGGCTTTCCTTGCCCAGGCTGGCTCGGAATTGCGGTCCTCTGATGTCAGTCTCTTGAGTGGGTTAGGATGACAGGAGTGAGCCTCTAGGGCCTGCCTCTCCCATGTCTTTTCATTTGAGTCATCCCAGCCCCTCACTGTCCCTGCCACCGTAGCGCAGCCAGGCTGCTGCTGCCCGGGCCAAGTGCCCATCCCTGACCCTCTACAACTTTTTTCTTTCGGTTGTGAGGCCTGAACTCTGGGCCTGGGCGCTGTCCCTCAGCTCTTCAGCTTAAGGCTAGTGCTCTACTACTTGAGCCACAGCGCCACTTCCAGCTTTTTCTGCTGAAGAATCGAACCCAGGGCCTCATGCATGCAAGGCAAGCACTCTACCACTGAGCCACCTTCCCAGCCCTGACCCTCTGCAATTTTACAGCTGTAAGGCCAGAAGAGTAGGTGCGTGTTATGAGGAGGGAAATGGGACCCTCACAGGGACTGAGTGGTAACAAGAGCATGTGGAGGAGCAGGGCACATTGGCTCACATCTCTATCCCAAGATACTCAGGAGGCTAAGATCTGGAGGATGGTAGGTTGAGGACAGTCCAGGCAGAAGAGTTCACAAGATCCGTTCTCAATCAATGGTGAGGCACAGAGGTACCTGCCTGCCACCCTGGCTTTGAAGGAAGGTAGAGACAGGGAAGGTTGAGGTTGCAGGGTATCCTTTAAAATAGACGTTCATCAGATTCCACCTCAGTGGAAGAAGCTGGATACGCTGCTGTGCGCCTGGCATCTAGCTACCCCAGGACTAGTCAGGTATGTATGCAACAAAAAGACTCTGTGTCAAATAAGTGATGGAAAAAAAATAGGTTAGTAGCTGGGAGCTGGGAGCTCGCACTTGTCATCTGAGCTACCCAGGAGACTGAGAGCTAAGGATCTCAGTTCGAAGCCAGCCTGGGCATGAAAGTCCGTGAGACTTTTGTCTCCAATGAACCAGCAGAAAGCTGAAAGTGGAGCTATGGCTCCAGTGGTAGAGTGCTAGCTTGAGTGAAAAAGCTGAAGGATCGCACCCAGGATCTGAGTCTAAGCCGCAGGGCCTGCGGAATGCGTATGGTCGGTGCTGGCTTGTGTCCTAGAGTCCGTGTTCTCAGGGCAGTGTCCTGAGCAGTATCCCCCATCCCACCCCGGGGAGGCTGGAGGCGGCCTGGAGGGGCTTCCTCCTGTCCCACCTCCTACTCCCACGCCTGGCCTGTCACTTCTGGAGCCCTGCCATCGCCACATTGTGATGACTTTTCCAGGATGGCCCCGCTCCTGGAAACCAGGGGGTTTTCCTGACCCAGGATTGTGCCGTGGTTACTGTGGCAACCAGAGATGCCGCCTCTCTACCTCCATCCCTGGGCGGGTGGGTGGTCCTGAACAAGTCCTGCTGCTTTCTAGAGCTAGCCTCCCCCCCCCCCCACAGATGCAGACGTGATGACATGACCCTAAAAGTACTGCTAGGAATTCAAATGGCATGTGTGAGATGGCTGGCTGTGTCTGTCCATAAAAATCCATCTGTAGGTTTCCTTTGACTTTAAAGAATTTCTATTCATTTTTGTGTTGAGTCAGAGTCTTGTTATGTAGCCCAGCTAGCCTCACACTCATAATCTTCCTGTCTCAGCTTCTAGTTGTAGCTGTGATTACAGGCTTGTGCTCCTGTGCTGGGTGCTTTCCCTCCTTCTCTCTCCTGGTCATATGATGGATTGATCCATTTTGCCCACCCAGTCTCTCTTAAGGACAAGCTGATCCTTAAACACTTCTCTCTTTACCACTTCAGGCATGTTACCTGCCTTGAGTTTTGGCTTAGAAGGATAAATGTTACCTTGGTTTCTGGGCGCCAATTGCTTTTTGGAAGGCAGAGTTTCACAAGATGAAAGCCGGAGAACCACTCAGCAAACAATGCAATGACTCAACACAACGGTAATGACACAGGACTGGCCAAGAACTTTCCAGGAGTGCACACGTAGGGATTTAAGTTTGTTTTTTTGTTTTGTTGTTGTTGGTCGTGGGGCCTGAACTCTGGGCCTGGGCACTGTCCCTCAGCTCTTCAGCTCAAGGCAAGCGCTCTACCACTTCAGCCACAGCGCCACTTCA
>NW_012267359.1:2746610-2768960 GCF_000151885.1 Dipodomys ordii
CTCAAGGCTAGTGTTCTACCACTTGAGCCACAGCGCCACTTCCGGCTTTTTTCTTTTTGCTTATGTGGTGCTGAGGAATCGAACCCAGGGCCTCAGGCATACAAAGCAAGCGCTCTACCACTGAGCCACCTTCCCAGCCCCCCACTTCAGGTTTTTGAGTGTTTTTTATTGGAGATAAGAGTCTTACAGACTCTCCTGACCGGGCTGGCTTTGAACTGAGATCCTCAGATCTCAGCCTCCTGAGTAGCTAGGCTTACAGGCGTGAGCCACCGGTGCCCAGCTAATTTTTGGTTTAGACTTTCTTTTCCTTATTTTTTGACAGCACTTGGTCAAGACATGTCATAAGTCTTCAAATGCACCAAATGTACTGTTTGTCAGATAGGGTCTCATGCTTTTGCCTGGTTGGCCTCAAACTGAGATCCTCCATTTACTTCCTAGATAGCTGGGATTACAGATGTGTTCCACTCTACCTGTCTCTTCTTCCTCTCCTCTTAAAATGTATCTCCCTTTGAGACTCTTAATTTCCTGAGGGTAAAGATGAGGACTTCTGGGCTAGACAGAGTAGGGGATTACCTAATTAGGACTTGGAGTAAGGAGAGAGATCCAGAAGGTAGGCAGATGGGGCTGGACTTGAAGTCATGATCCTCCTGTCTCTGCCTCCCAAGTGGTGGGATCACAGGCTAGGGTCCTGTTGGGGCCAGAGAGGACTCAGCCTTACATGTGGATGGCTGGACCAGGGTGCTGCTACTGTGCTGAGAACTTGGGCAAATCTTACTGCTGAGATGAATGCCGTGTTCCCCTCTGGGGCTCCTTCCTGGGGGCCAGAGGGGGGGGTGGAAGGGGAGCTCTGCTGCATTCCTGCTGTGCTCCCATGTGTGTTTAGGATCTCAGACTGAATGAGTAAGAACTGATGCAGTCAGGCGAGTAACCGTTATTCACATGACAAAGTTGCCTTTCGGGGGGCCCTGGGGAAGGGGGCTGGGCTGCTGGGGTGCAGGGAGCTGAGGTGGCAGGTATGAGACACCCCACACTCAGAGGGCTTCTGTGCCACGACTGGAAGAGGAGGCTGATCTGGGGTGCAAGAATCAGGCCGGGGGCTCTATTTTTTTTTTCTTGTAGGAATTCGTGTGTGAACTGGAGCATGAGACAGGAGAGGGAAGTCTGAAGTCAGTTCTCTGCCTGTCTGTGTCCTCAGGGAGTGCTGGCAGAGCCTGGGCCCGGCACAGGTCCTACGCAGGCCCAGCCCTGCCTGGTGGTGACAGCTCCCAGCCCCTTGTCTTCCTCTTGAACCGAGAGAACTTGGCATCAAATGGAAAGACAAATGATTTGGAGTTAGGATCAGCCCCTACCTGGTGTGACTCTCACCTGTCGACCCCAGGCCTGCCCCCTGCCCCCACTGCATAGGGGATACCTGCCCACGGGGGCACTGCGGGCCTCTCCTGATCCCAGACCAACTTGTGTGCACGTGTGTGTGCAAGCGCGCGTGTGTGCGTGTACCCATGTGCACACCAGCACTAGGGTTTGATCAGGACCTGGATGCTATTTCACTCAAGGTTGGTACTCTACCACTTGAGCCACAGCTTCACTTCTCATTTTATGCTAGTTAATTGGAGATAGTTCCTGGCCTGGTTGGCTTTGAATCATGATCCTCAGATCTCAGCCTTCTGAGTAGCTAGGATGACAAGTATGAGCCACTGTGCCTGACTAACCCTTTGCTGTCTTCAACCCCAGGCTGCTCCACAAATGGCCAGGCCTCTGGCCCATGGCCAGCCCTGTCTGGACAGGAGGAAACCGTTTTGCATGGAGCAGACTACTAAATCTTGAAGAGAAGAAATTCCACCGGAAAGAACACAATGAACCGGGGAGAGAGAGTCACCGTCCAAGGAGTCAGGGACAAGGAGAGAGGACCCAGCCTTCCTGCCTGTGGGGTAAACAAGGAGGCCGGGGGCAGCCCCACCCCTGGCAGCCTCGGGGAGTGCATGCTGGAGTCCCTGGTTCAGGGCCTGCTCTGGTCCTCTTTCTCTGGCCCCCTTTCTCTGGCCTTTGTAGACAGACCAACTCCTACATGTTGCATCAAGGTGGGAGGAGGGGGAGGGGGACTCAGGAAAGTCAAGTGCAGAATGAAAGGAACATCTGGATGTGGAAGTCTAGCCTAAGCTAGCTCTAAGCTGTTTATTTATCTGTAGATGGATAGATAGATATCTCTGTCTGTCCCTCTGTCCCACTGTCTGTCTGTCTGTCTATCTATCTATCTATTTATCTATCTATCTATCTATCTATCTATCTATCTATCTATCTATCTATCTATCTATCTATCTATCCACCTGTCTGTCTGTCTGTCTGTCTATTGTGCCATACTGGGGCTTGAACTCGGGGCCTGGGCACCATCCCTTAACATTTTCACTCAAGGCTGATGCTCTACCACTTGAGCCATACCTCCACTGCTGGCTTTTTTTGTGGTTCATTGGAGATAAGAGTCTTCCTGGAAGCCGGGTGCTGGTGGCTCACACCTGTAATCCTAGCTACTCAGGAGGCTGAGATCAGAGGATCTCGGTTCAAAGCCAGCCCGGGCAGGAGAGACCGTGAAACTCCTATCTCCAATAAACCACCAGAAAACCGGAAGTGGCGTTGTAGCTCAAGTGGTAGAGCGCTCGCCTGGAGCTGAAGAGCTGAGGGACAGCGCCCAGGCCCAGAGTTCAAGCCCCACGACTGACAAAAAAAAAGAGTCTTCCTGGAGCCTGGCTCCACTGGTTCATGCCTGTAATCCTAGCTAGTCAGGAGGCTGAGATCTGAGGATCATGGTCCAAAGCAAGCCCAGGCAAGAAAGTCCATGAGACTCTTATCTCCAATAAATCATCAGAAAACTAGAAGTGGTGCTGTGGCTCAAGTGGTAGCGTACCAGCCTTGAGCTGAAGAGCTGAGGGACAGTGCCCAAGCCCAGAGTTCAGGCCCCATGACAGACAAAACAACAGCAACAACAACAAAAACCCAACAAAACAAAAGAAAAACCGGAAGTGGTGCTGTGGCTCAATGGTAGAGCAATAGCCTTGAGTAAAAGAAGCTCAGGGACAGAGCCCAGGCCGAGTTCCAGGCCGAGTTCAAGCCCTATAACCAGCAAAAAAAAAAAAAAAAAAAGGTCTCATGGACTTTTCTGCTCCGGCTGGTTTTGAACCATAATCCTCAGATCTTATCTCAGCCTCCAGATTACAGGTGAGTCACTGGCGCCTGGCTTTACTCTTTCATGTGTCATTCTGCGCTTTGATCAAATGGTGTCCAACTTTCAGCACACATTTTACACACACACACACACACACACACACACACACACAGAGTTGCTGTAGAAATGCCCCACACCAGCATCCCCCTGTGATAATTAGAATAGAGTTGTTTATATGCCTTCAGAGACAGGGTCTCACTGTGTAGCCCAGGCTACCCTTGAACTTGTGATCTTCCTGCCGGAGCCTCCTGAGGCTATGACCACAGGTGTGCATCCCTGCACCAGTATCCCAGGACTGGGATCCTAGGATACGGATGTTTGATTTTGTTTTGCTTGTTAGGCTGTGTCTCTATGGTTAAGCTTGTCATCGGTGGGGAATTTTCCTGCTCCTGTGGAGGAGGTTGAAGGCAGGGTCTTAGCGTGCTGAAGCACCTAGGCTGGGTTGCCTGGAGACAGAGCCACAGTCGGTGGAGGGGGTGTGGAGGAGAGCATGTTCCATTGTTCTTTGAGCCATTTCCTTCATCTATAGGCTGCTTTGTTGTTGTTGTTGTTGATGATGATGATGTTTTTATTTATTTTTAACTGCTTTTTTTGGCTTTTCTTTCTTGGAACTGGGGATCGAACTGGGGATGCTATAGTTGCTAGGCAAGCACTTTGCCACTAAGCTACATCAGCCATATTTTTAATTTACTTAGTGTGTGTGTGTGTGTGTGTGTGTATGTATGTGTGTGTGTGTGTGTGTGTGTGTGTGTGTGTACACGCACTGGTCCTGGGGCCTTGAATTCAGGGCCTAGGGTGCTGTCCTTGAGCTTTTGTGTTCAAGGCTGGTGCTCTACCACTTGAGCCACAGCTTCACTTCTGGCTTTTTGGTGGTTATATGGAGATAAGAGTCTCAGGGACTTTCCTTTTTGAACCATGATCCTCAGATCTCAGTCTCTTGGAGTAGCCAGGATTACAGGTGTAAGCCACTAACACCTGGCCTTAAAATTAATTTTAAAACAAATTATATAAATAGCTGGGCACCGGTGGCTTATTCCTCTAACCCTAGCCACTCAGGAGGATGAGAGCTGAGGATCACAGTTGGAAGCCGGTTCAAGCAAGACAAGAGACTCGTATCTTCAGTTAACCAGCAAAAAAGCCAGTACTGAAGGCATGGCCCAAGTGGTAGAGATGCCAGCTTTGAGCAAAAGATCTGAGTCATAGTGCAAGGCTAGAGCATGTGCATATACACACATACAGGCATGCACATATGCACATGTGCACCTGGAAGCGACATCTCCAGCACGGAGGTGGATGTGCAGTAGAGCTGAGAGATGGAAGGTTGTTATCACGGCTGTCATCTGTAATTGTAGAACATGCTTTCTTGTAGCCTGGGGCACAGAAAGAAAAAGTAAGGCATTTGTAAAAGACAAGAAGCTGTGGGTGCCAGTAGCTCATCCTTGTAATTACCAGCTACCTTGGAGGCTGAAATCTGGGGATCATGGTTCAAAAGCCAGCATGGGAAGAGAAGTCTATGAGACTCGTATCTCCAGTTAACCACTGAAAAGCCAGAATTGGAGGGCTGGGAATGTGGCCTAGTGGCAGAGTGCTTGCCTAGCATGCATGAAGCCCTGGGTTCGATTCCTAAGTATCACATACACAGAAAAAGCCAGAAGTGGTAATTGTGGTGCAAGTGGTAAAGCCAGGCCCTGAGTTCAAGTCCCAGGACTGGCAAGAAAAAAAAAGCCAGAAGTAGAGCTGCTATGGCTCAGGTGGTAGAGCGCTAGCCTTGAGCAAAGAAACTAAAGGACAGCACCAGGCCCTGAGTTCAGATCCCAGTGCCAGCGCACACGCACGCATGCACACACACGCGCGCGTGCACACACACACACACACACACAGTTTCTGAGAGGGGTGTGTGTCAGATGTTTCTTGAGTGACACAAGAGAAGGAGTACCAAGAAACCTGAATTCACAGACCTTCCCTGTGACAGGCCAGAGGGGACGCGGGCAGGAGGGAGAGGACAGTGCAGCGGAACTCCAGGACCTGCCTTCACGGGCTCAGAGATGGGAGGCCCGCCTGGAGGATTTGCGCATGTGTGGGAGCCTGCTGCTGACTCCCGCCAGCCCAGACCTGCCGACTTAGTCAACACCTGGTGAGGTGCTCCCTCCCCAGCAGCTGCCCCACAGGGCATCGGTGAGGCGCCCCTTATTCACAGCCTGAGCCACAGTGTGTCCCCCTGGGCTACCTCCCAGGGTACAGCCGTCCTGCCAGCTCATCACTCCATAGGGCAGTCCAGACTGCCCAGGTATGCCTGGTCAGCCGAAGCCAGGACTGCAGGAGAGCATCTCAGCCTGCTCTGGTTTCAGTACATCCAGCCACTGCACCTCAGGCAGCTCTAAAGATTGTGAGGTCCAAGAACTCGAACTCGAGGATCTCCTCTGTGTGTGTGTGTGTGTGTGTGTGTGTGTGTGTGTGTGTGCATGCCCACATGTGTGCCAGTGCTGGAGCTTGAACTCACAGCTTTACCATCTCCCTCAAAAGCTGATGCTCAGCTGGGTGCTGGTAGCTTATACCTGTCATCTTAGAGATCTGAGGATGGTGGTTCAAAGCCAGCCTGGGCAGGAAAGTCCCTGAGACTCTTATCTCCAATTAACCAGAAAACCAAAAGTGGCAGTATGGCTCAAAGTGGTAGAGTGAAAAAGCTCAAGGATAGAGCTCAGGCCCAGGGTTCAAGCCTCACAACCAACAAAAAAAAATAAAAAAGCAGCCGGGGGCCAGTGGCTCATGCCTATAATCCTAGCTACCCAGGTGGCTGAGAGCTAAGGATCATCATCCCACGCCAGCCTGGGCAGGCAAGTCTGTGAGACTCTTACCTCCAATTAACCAGCAAAAAGCCAGAAGTGGCACTGTGGCTTAAGTGGTAGAGCGCTCACCTTGAGCTGATGAGCTGAGGGCCAGGGCCCAGGCCAAGAGTTCAAGCCCCACGACTGATAAAAATAAAAAATAACATTAAAAAAAATTAAAAACTGATGCTTTACCATTTGAGCCACAGCTCCACTCCTGGCTTTTTGGTGATTAATTGGAAATGTGAGTCTCATGGACGTTCCTGGCAGGGCTGGCTTTGAACCTCAATCCTCAGTTCTCAGCCTCTTGAGTAGCTGGGAAGACAGGCACAAGGCTCCAGCGCCAGCTCCTTTGTCTTCCTGAGGCCTGCTTTTATACTTGCACTTATGAGAAGGTTTCTGCTGAGGGTCCATTGAGTGTCTGTTCTCGTCCCTGAATCTGAACTCCTGGACCTGGGCTTAAGCAGCCATTGTCACCAGGAAATGGCAGCCTCAAGTCCATTCTGTTCCTACTCAGCTGGAACAAAAAAGCCAGTGCTGGAAGGCGCAGTTCATTCTTTCTGAGGCTCCTGAGGGGCTGGAAGGTGAGAGGTCGTGTTATGTCTAGAACACCTGGCTGGCCTTCAGGGCTGAGTCACAGCCCTGGCCAGCAGCCCCGGGGCAGGGGAGAGGTGGCAGAGCTGCCCATCCTGGCATACAGCCAGGGGCCTTCCTTTGCCCTCTCTCCCAGACAGGGCTTTCCTGCCTGGTAGACAGATGTGTAAATGTGTGTGTGTGTGTGTGTGTGTGTGCACGCACACACTCTTGCCAGTCTTGGGGCTTGAACTCATGGCCTGGGTGCCGATCCTGAGCTTCTTTTGCTCTAGGTTCTCCACTTGGAGCCACAGCTCCACTGGTGTTTCATTGGAGACAAGTTTCTCATCGACTTTTTCTGCTTGAGCTGCCTTCAAACTGTGATCTTCAAATCTCAGCCTCTGGAGTCATGAGGATGATAGGTGTGAGCCACCAGTGGCCGGCTTGTCCTTCCTTTTAACTTGGCCTCTTGTACATGTGTATACACCAGGCTGGAACTCAGAGCTTAAGCACTATCCTTTAGCTTTATTGCTCAAGGCTGATGCTCTACTACTTGAGCCACAGCTCCACTCCCACATATTTTTGGTTGGTCATGGGGCTTGAACTCTGGGCCTGGGCACTGTCCCTCAGCTCTTCACCTCAAGGCAAGTACTCTACCAATTGAGCCACAGTGCCACTTCCGGCCTTTTCTGTTTACATGGTGCTGAGGAATCGAACCCAGGGCCTCATGCATGCAAGGCAAGCGCTCTACCACTGAGCCACCTTCCCAGCCCTGGAGTCCCCTGGTGTATTCACACTCACATTCCACCAGAAGAACGCAGGGCGAGGACAAGCGGCAGTTCACGCAGAGGCTGTTGAGCAGCGTACAGTGGGGCTGGGAGACAAGGTTGCTGCACCACCCCCCCAGCCTGGCAGGGGATGAGAGGGAGGCAAGGTGCCTTCCGTGGGGGACACAGGCTTCTGCATGGGGGGATGGACAGGGCTTAGAGTGCTTGTGGAGACCCCGGCATCTCATCTATGCCCCAAATTTGCCCCCCCCTTACTTCATGCTTGGGCCTGGGAGCTTCTGGTCCAGTCTGGGGCGATGGGGTGCCCTGGGTAGCCGGGTTCGGCAGTGCTGAGCTTTCAGCCAGGATTAAATCATAGCAAATGAACTCTGGGGGAATTTCCAGTCTTGATTCTTTGAAGAGGCAAGATCTGGCATGGTGCCCTGCCTGGGAACACCCGGGCAGATCAGAGACACACCCCTTCTTCTGTCTCCGCTCCACCGGGCTGCGCTGCGCTGCCCCTGAGTACCGCAGAGCAGTCTCCCACACCTGGACACAGGTTCCCCCACGTGTGTATCCTCAAGTCTGCAGCCTGCCCTGTGTCTGCTGTCCCCATTTGTGTGTGTGTGTGTGTGTGTGTGACTATTGGAGCTTGAATTCAGGGCCTGGGCACTGTCCCTGAGCTTTTTCTCTAAGCTTGG
Source organism: Dipodomys ordii (assembly GCF_000151885.1). Taxonomy (NCBI): domain Eukaryota; kingdom Metazoa; phylum Chordata; class Mammalia; order Rodentia; family Heteromyidae; genus Dipodomys; species Dipodomys ordii. The sequence continues at coordinate 2,754,694 of NW_012267359.1, forward strand.
TGCTCACCACTTGAGCCACAGCTCCATTTGCAGCTTTCTACTGGTTTATTAGAGATTAGAGTATGAGGAGACTTTCCTGGCTGGACTGGCTTTAAACCTTGATCCTCAGATCTCACCCTCCTGAGCAGCTGGGATGACACCTGGGTACCACCAGCACCCAGCTCAGGATCTCTCATTCTTTTCTCCATACACACAGGAGTAAGTACCTGGGAAGAGGCCCCGGCCCACACTGGTTACCTTGGGCCTGCTCTTCCCACAGGCCGGCCATCACACAGAAGGTCTTCCTGTGCTGCCACATAATCTAACCTGGCCAATGTTTTTTGTCAGCTTCTCCCATGATCCCAAACCACACATGAAATTGGGGAGACATATTCAGTTTAGACCCTGTGTTCCCTGTTATTTTCCTGCCAGGAAGAAAACTGTTCCAGCTAAGAACAAGTTGTCCTTCAGGGCACAGAGTTATTTTGGCAAGTGGGTGGAGAGAGAGGGAGAGGAAAATAGGGACTGAGTAGTTGAGGTAGAGCCATGTCTTCCCTGAAGCCAGGAGAGCGGCATATGAGTTTGGCTCTGGTGGGCTTTGCCGGTGGCCCATCCCCTCTCCTACACTTTCCTCAGCATTGAGACACTTGTGTTGTAACATCTACCTTACAACTCGAAGGGGACTAAAAAGAATTTGCATACACAGCAGGTAGAAAGCACACTAGCTTAGAGTAGGGACATATAGTCCATCCATTTATCTGCCATTCTTCCTTCCATTCATCCACCATCCATTCACTCAACCATCCATCCATCTACTCTTACCTATTTATCCATTCATCCTTCATTCAGTCATCCATCCAACTACCCACCTGTTCATCCATCCATCCATCCATCTGCTCTTCCATCCTCCCATCCATCTACTCTTTCATCCATCTTCTCACCTGTCTATCCATCCATCTGCTCATCCACCCATCCATCTATTATATCCACCATCCATCCATCCATCCATCCATCCATCCATCCATCCATCCACCCATTCATTCAGGATCTACTATAACTCAGCCACTATTCTTAGGGCTTACCATCTCTCTCTCCATGAATAAAAGCACATCCAGGGTGGAAATGGCAGGGGAGACAGGCAGTGAGCATCAGAACAAATCATGAAAAGATACAGTCTAGTAGAAGACAGATAACCCCTACCCAAGGTGAGAGATTATCTTTTTCTCTCAGACTTTGAGCAGCTCAAACTCTTCTTTGTGCTTTCCCTTCTCAGAAAAAGAGCTTTGGACTCAGGTCTCACCCTGTGGCAGCCACTTGTCAATTTTCTACCCCCCAAGGTTAAGTCTAAGTTGAATGACCGAGACTAGTTGTGACATAAACTCATCTTTGTTCTCAGTCAACAGATCTTTCCAGAATACCTGCTTGTGGTGTGCTCCCTGTGAATCAGGAGCTCTCATCCTGAAGGGCGTTGAAGGGAAGGAATCCGCTGTGTGGAGTCTTCCATTAGACAGTGAGCAGGACCACTAGGAATGACAGGCCACCATGGCCGGAGGGCAGAAGCCTGGCCACAGCCTTTGTGGTGACAGTTCCCTTTTCTGGAGGAAGGGAGTTATTCACGTCCACTCCTTGTGGCTATTTTTCTTCTGGTAAGTTGATGGGCCATCTCTGTCCTACTGGGTAAGAGAAAAATAGATCCGGCTATTTCTAAATATGGAGAGATGTTTTCAGAGTTGGCTCTTGAGCCACATCAAGCCCAGAAAGCCCCATTCCCTGGCTTCTCCCCAAAAGCAGGGGAGGGGTATTTTGAACATCTGTGTTACTGTGTGCTCAGCCTGCAATATGTTCCTTCTCTGCTCCTCAGCTGGCCCAGGCAAAATGGGCAGTGGAACATGTTTTTTCTGGGAGGAGGGGGTCAAGGAAAGTGGGGGACAGACCGATGGAGAGGAGAGGGACGGCAAACAGTCATTACAGTCAATGTCCATATGTGAAAAATGGAAGCAGGTAACTTGAGGGGAGGGGCGCGGTTGGGAGAGGTGGAGAATGAGAGATCACGATGTATTGTCTTCACACGCTGCTTAGTTCAACTGAAACCCCTTTGTATGATTACTTAAAGGTATTTTTATGATAACTAAAAAGCTAATAAAAAATGTACAGAGGAGGGAGTCTGTGTCCCCAGCCTCCTGCAGTGGATCCTCAAGGCTGTGGGTGGCAGAATGGTGGTGCCTTCTCCAGGAGAGGAGGTTTGGATGGAGGGAGGAGGCTCAGGCCTCCCCCTCCCTCCCCCCAGCACCCCGTGGCTGGGAGCATGAGGCCTATGTAGGGCTGACCGCAGGGGCAGATGCTCCACCTGGGGTTTGGCACTGGGAACAAGCTGTTCTCACTAGCCTTGGCTCACATGGACCCCGGCGCTCTCCTGCTGCTGGGCCCTCGGCTGCTGAGTCACGCTCCCCAGGGTTCGCCCAGGCGCCTGCTCCCGAGCCCTGAGTCATGAGATGACAAATTGTGGAATTCTTCTGCAAGCTGTCACCACTGAAGAAGCTGGGGGGGCTCTGTTCCCTGGACAAGCTATTCAGAGCATTCCTTCCTTCCATCATTACTTTTCTATCCTGGGGGCCCTGGGAGTGAAGTCAAAAGCTGGAGGCCCCGGGGGCTAGCTTGGTGCTCTCCTCCTGCTCCTCCACTCCAGATTTTCTCTAAAGGACAAGATCTGGTGTGTTAAAACCAGGAGTCTCTGTTCTCTGCTATTCACGGTCAGTTTATGAAAAGGAAATGGAGACCCAGACGGGCTCAAGTGACCTGGATCAGATCCAGAGTTGTTTGGGATGGCCGAGGACCTGGGGAAGGAAGCTACAGAATCAGATGAAGCTTAAGTCTGAATCTAAATCATGTGCAAGCCTCAGTTTCCCTATCTAGAAAATAAGGCAAGTGGAACCAGGTTCTGGTAGCCTGTGTTTGTAATCCTATCTAATCAGGCTGAGATCCAGAGGATCAAAGTTCAAAGTCAGCCTGGGCAGAAAAGTCTTCAAGGCTCCAAAATAGCCAGCAAAAAGCAGAATAGAATGTGGTTCCCGGGGCAGAAGGCCAGCCTAGCCATTGCCAGGCCTTGAGTTCAAACTCCAGTCCTAAAAAGACAGTAAGGAGGATGGCTCCCACTTTGCAGGGATCCAGGCTTTGATGCTGTTTGACCTCCCATGTTCCCCGGGAGGCCAGGCTCAGATCTTTCCTACTCCTGCTCAGGAAATCTCACTGGGGAGGTGGAGGACGTGCCTTGAGCAAGGGCGGTGGGTTTGGCCAGCAGGCAGAAATTGCTAGAATCCTGATGCCCTGCAACCCAGCAGGGAGGATCAGAAATCTGTGCAGGAAGGTATCTACAGATGCTTGTTTGGTTTCCCCAAATCAAATGACTGGCAGAGACCAATTAACACAGTGGGTCCAGCCACCCTCACCTGGGCCTCCCCACCCCAATTCCCACACACCACATCTCCAGGCAGTTGCATGCCACGTGCGCATGCGCATAGCCACATGCCACCTTTGTGTATGTGTAGTCATATGCCAACCTTGTACACACGCTGAGCTTATGCGCATGGGTGTCATCACACACACAGAGCCCTTTGCACATATGTTGTCATTTACCACTCTTTGTGTATGTGTGGGCCTTGTGTACTTGTGTTATCACACAGTCTTTTGTGCACACATGTTATCATACATAGCCCTTCGCACATGTGTGGTCATACGCCTGTCATTACACACCGTCTTGGCACACGTGTATTCTGAGCCTGGGTGTTGAAGGACTCCATAAGGACAGCATGAACTCACCCAAAAGAAGGTTCAACTCTGTCAAAAGAACTTTATTAAGAACAAGAAGAAAGAGACAAAAGCCCATCACCAAAGGCACGAAAGGATTCACAGCAGATGCTTGTTCCCATGGCAACACTGGGAGTGGGCGGGGCCGCACAATGGAGGGAGCCGGGGCCCTACATTCCTTCTTTCAGCCCAGTCCATCTTGGACACTGAGCCAAGCGGCTCCAAAAACCTGGAGCAAGTTGTTCCCCAAACCGAATTCAATCCTCTGTCCATACAGGCTGGTCCCTTGTGTCCCCAAGATGTCTCCCTGAGGCCTTAAACGACATCTCTGTGCCTTTTCCACCACTCAAATCACAGAAGCCTCTGGTCCCTGCGAGGCCTGGCTCTGTTCCCCATAGACGCATTGGGTTGAGCAAGTTTTCACTTTCCACCAACCCAGCTCCTTTCTTAGGCCTGCCTCCGAGCCTGGCCTCTGGCCTGCAATGCACACCACCCACTTCACCAATTGATTCCCTCCAAAACAAACCCCCAAACAAAGCTGCTTTTCCTTTTTAGACTTCCGTGCCTTTGGAATTCTGTCTCTGCATTTGGAAGATGACATCATTTTATGTATACGGCAATAGTAAACAGTGGAAAGAGCGATTCTATCTCTGTAGATTTAGAAAATGCCATGATTTTACACATGCAGTAATAGTCACTGTGGAAAAAGCGATTCTCATTCTAAATGCAATCATCTCAAAACTATCAAAAGACCGGGGCCACTCTTGCTTGCTTTAACTTTTTCAAAATGTCTGGAGTAATCAGCCCTTTCTCGGTCCAGTCTGCTTCTCCACTGGCAGTCAGGGCTGGCCTGGAATCTCGGCAAGCGGCCATTGGTCCCCACAGCTCGGCCAGTCCCTTCTGTGCTTTGCTAGAAAGCGAAAGGAAGCAGCCTGCTCCCAGAGAGACAATGTGTGGAGGGAGCTCCACCCAGACGCGCTGGAACTTTATTTTATTATTATTATTATTTTTGCCGGTTGTGAGGCTTGAACTCTGGGCCTGGGCGCTGTCCCTCAGCTCTGCAGCTCAAGGATAGCACTTTTCCGCTTGAGCCACAGCACCACTTCTGGTTTTCTGGTGGTTAATTGGAGATAAGAGTCTCACGGACTTTCCTGCCCCAGCTGGCTTTGAACCTTGATCCCCAGATCTCAGCCTCCTGAGTACTAGAATGACAGGCAAGAGCCACCAGCACCTGGCTGGAACTTTATTTTTGTACTTTGAGACAGGGTCTCAACATAGAGCGATGGAATTACAGGTGTGCTCCAGTCTCTTCACCTTTTGTGTCACAATATATACATGCAATATCCCCATTCGAGCTTACAGGAGAGATGGGTCATGACAAGTCAGTTGGCCCATTTCCTAACCAATACCTTGGAGCTGAGCTTTCAGGTATACAAGATGTGTTCCTATACTTGTCCTCTAACTCTCACTGCAACGCTGTGAGGTAAGCATGGGGGACAGCACCATCCCCAGGTTACTAATGTGCAGAGACTCAGAGAAGTTAAGGAACTAGAATGAAATCACACAGCTAGTTAATGAAACACCCAGCAATCAACCCAGGTCTCTGCTACTTCATTCTTCCCCCTTTTCTCAACACATGTGCTAGCTTTTCTACCTCCTCTTCTCTCCTCCCAAACAACACTCTCCTACCTGTCAGGACAGAGATGGGAACTGAAACAGAACAACCCATCAAGTTAAGGGTCACAGTCTATGGTGGGGTGGGGGTATTTATAGTCTTCTTGTTGAATAATGCTTCCAGTGTCATTCCCTAAGACTTCCAGGTCATAGTGTTAAGATTTTACTCCTAAATTGGACTCCATTTCCAATTCTTATTTCATATCTTGCCAGCAGCTTGTACCTGCCAACCCCTTAACCTTTGTGTGTGTGTGTGTGTGTGTGTGTGTGTGTGTGTGTGTGTGTGATGTACCACTACTCAGGCTTGAACTCAGGGCCTCAGTACCATCCCTGAGCTTTTGTGCTCAATGCTAGTAGCCCTCTACCACTTGGGCTACAGCGCCACTTCTGGTTTTCTGGTGGTTCATTGGAGGTAAGAGTCTCACAGACTTTCCTGCCTGGGCTGGCTTTGAATTGCAGTCCTCAGATCTCAGCCTCCTAAATAGCTAGATTACAAACATGAACCACCAGCACCCACCTTCTCCCTAATTCTTGAAGAAAACTTTGCGTTTCCGTCTGTCTTCCAATGCCCCTGGGAATCTCCATGTCACCAGTCAGACCCTTTGCCCTGCTTCTTGTTGAGTCTCTGGTGAGCTTTTGTTGCAGTTGGCTGGTACCTGAGCCCACCAGGCAGGACACAAAACCCCCTCAAGTTGTGTCCCCCAGATTCCTCTTCCACAAACAGAGATCTGGGTTCTGACACAAAGAGCCCAGCTCTGGGAAGCTCGCGGTGGACTTCCCACAGCTCCCTGTGCCTACAGTGCCCCCTGCTGGACACCCTCCACCAGCCATGATTTGTGAACACCTTGACGGGGGCCTGAGGCTGTTAGCGATTTTGAGGCTGGAAATTTCTGGAATCAGAACGAAGCTCTGGCCCCTTGCTAGACATAAATTCTCATTCCACAGATGTTTACCAAGCATCTCTGATGAATGGCCATGTGCTGGCTCTGCAGAGCAAGCTGCCACAGACACCTCCTCCCCCAGAGTACCCCTGCCTTGTGGACTAGAGGGGCATATTCTCTTTAAGTTAACAAGCACGTATGTTAAGTCATGGAAAAGCGAAATATCACACGATAGCTAAATAGGAAAAAAAAAAATCTCCCAAATCATCGTCTATTTACAAATTCAGAACCTTATGCCAGCATGACCATTACCCAGCCTCATCGCTATTACATCTATGTCATCAGCATTCCAAATTCTCTCTTTTCTTGGCCTATGATTGAATCATAAGCGATTTCTTCCAAATAGTCTGCATAGCTGTCATATAACCCTACAGACCACAATCCACCAAGCTGGCACTCTGCCAATGCAAAGCTTACAGTTCATCACTCTGCTGCGTTGGGCAGCCACAAATGTCTCTTTGCAGATGGTTTTTCTTCTATTGGATTATTTTCCCAGAATATATTGCCCAAAGAGAAATAACATTCACACAATCACTGTTTTTTGGGGGGAGGGGAGGAATGTTTCTCAAGTATTGCCAAATTTCTCTTCAGAAAGCACTATTTTATACTGTCAGGAGTCCGGCAGTTTCTCCAGACCATATTTCTGTTGTTATTTTTGAGCTAGGTGCCAGTGGCTCACGCCTGTAACCCTAGCTACTCAGGAGGCTGAGATCTGAGGATCAAGGTTCAAAGCCAGCCTAGGTATAAAAGTCCCCATGAGACTCTTATTTCCAATTAACCACTCAGAAAACCAGAAGTGGCACTGTGGCTCAAAGTGGTAGAGCGCTAGCCTTGAGCAAAAGAGCTCAAGAGACAGCATCCAGGTCCCAAGTGCAAACCCCACAACCAAGTTATTATTTATTGGCAGTACTGGGGGTTGGACTCATGGCCTTTCACTTACTAGGTAAAACTGTACTATGCCTCCAGCCCTGCTTTTTGCTCTAACTTTGGGGATGGAGTCTAGAAAAATCTGCTCTGGCTGTCCTCAAAGCTGAGTCCTTTGGATCTTAGCCTGCTGCTTAGCTAGGTATGAGTCACTGCAGACCAGCTTTTCTTTTTCCTTTACTAGTTTTTGCCTTTCAGTTTCTTCCTGGGTACATGGCTTATTGGGTTCTTTCTCCAGGAAGTCTTAGTCATTCCTATACGGGAGACATAGCTTTTCCTCATCAAATCAATTCTATATAGCTTAATAATCGCCTTATTAGTTTTCATTTTCATTCTACATAGCCTAATCATCTTGCTAGGTTTCACTTTCGTGCTACACAGTCAAATCATCTTGCTAGTGTTCATTTTCATTATTCTTTGTTGTCCCCCACCCCCAGGGCCTCCATGGATGCATGCTAGGTAATCGCTCTACCACTGAGCCTTACCCCTAGCTCTATATATGTTTTTATTTGTGCCGTACTGAGGCTTAAACCCAGGGCCTAGACACTGTCCCTGAGCATTTTTGCTCAAGGTTAGTGCTCTACCACTTGAGCCTCAACTTCTGCCTTTTTGCTGGTTAATTGGAGACAAAAGTCACATGGACTTTCCTGCCTGCCTGGCTTCAAACCATGATCCTCAGTTCTCAGCCTCTTGAGTAGCTAGGAGTACAGGTGTGAGCCGCCAGTGCATGGCTTATATTTTAAATATACTTAATCAAAGTTGCCCACCTGCCCATCAACGAGTTCTCCTATTAGTTCAACAAACAAGAAATGTGCTCGTCAGAAAAGGATTTTCTCTGTACCCCTAACGTCTAACTTTTCCTGCTGTACCTGTTCCAGATTCCTCTGGTTCTCATCAGCCAACCTAACAATTCCCGCTGTATCTCCTCTCTGCAGCTCAGCTCCGGGCTAACCTTGTCCCCACAGCCTACCCGGGCCGGGCACCTCTGCCCAGCCCCCACCAATGGAAAGGACAATGGCTGCCCTTCACCACCTTCTGGATCCTTCTCTCACATTCTCTGCCTCCCTCCTGCCCAGCCCTCTTCTCAGATTCACCTGCTGGCTTGGCACCCCAATCTCGCTAACCGCTGGGGTTCCATGGCTCCTCCAGCCATAGTGTCCAAAAAGAAGGACGTGAATCCTCATTTTAGTTCAACCGGGTAAAGCTGAATGTGTCTTAAAAGGACTTAGCTAAACAATTAGGAGAACAAAAACAAGAAACAAACAGGAAACACTGGAATGGTCACATGGTGATTGTCCATCATCCACGCGCCTGGCCTTGGATTGGCAATGGTGTGGGGGTACGCTGGGGGGCTCCCCTCCTTTGCCACCAGGAATGACCTGATTTTGGGGGGGGGTATTCCCTTCACAGCCTCTGGGCTGGCATCTATAGCTTTTACCCGATCTGAACACTCAGGGTCTTGAGAAAGCACCCAAGAGAACAGATTATTGTCATTTATCGTCACATGGAGCTCTTGGCCTCTGGTCCTGCGTGGCCTGTGTGTGACGTGCCCTAGGGGTCTTTCTTGGTCCTGCAGAAGTGTGCCCACCTCGCCAGGGCCCTCTCTCTCAGTCTCTCTAAAACTCCATCAAGTTGGGTTTTTTTTTTTTTGGTGCCAATCCTGGGTTTTGAACTCAGGGCCTAGGTGCTGCCCCTGAGCTCTCCCCCCCCCCCCGCCCCCCAAGGCTGGCACTCCATTTGAATGTCTAATTGAAGTCCTTGGACTTTTCTGCCTGAGCTGGCTTCGAACCTTGTTCCTCCTGAGTCGGTAGGATACAGGCGTGAGCCACTGGTGCTTGGCAGTTTTTTGTTTTAAAATAGGGTTTGTGTCCCCCAGGTTAGCCTTGAACTCTCGGTATACCACAGCTAGTTTGGAATGGCTTTGAAATACACAAATCAGGACAGGTTATTCCTAGAAACGCAGACACCTAAATACACAGTGGCAGTCACAGCTTGTAGGTGTCACCCACAAACAAAACAAAACAACAACAAATAGACCCAGGGGCGTCGTAGCCCCTCCCTGCCCGGGAGCCCCCCAACCCTTGGTCCCCCACTTCTGCATGTTAGAAAAGCTGGCCATGTAGCTATGGGCCCTGTCCTGAGAGAATGTCCCAGGCTAGCCCAGTCCTGCCCTACCAGCCTCCCCTGCCCTGCCCCACCCCCTTAACTATCAGCTGACTGGATACGAAAAAGAAAAACCCGGATGGTTCCATTACTGAGTGACACCACCAGATACCTGCCATCTACCACACTGATGACCCTGGGCTTTTCTAGGCCGTGGTAGGCCGACATGAACTCGCTAAGATAGGACCCCTTTGGGTCCAGGATTACCACTTGGTTAACTCCGCGAAGAGTCAGGAAGATGAAGCCGTCCTTGTCCACGGCCACGGAGCCCGGCTGGCAGCCCTGCAGGCCAGGCCCCTGGCACTCCCCAGCCACGCGGCCCAGCCCGTCGCATACAACCACGCTCTTCTGCTGCCAGTCGGACACCACAAAATGGCCCTGTGGGCTGGTGGCTAGGAATACCAGGGCCCGCTGGCCACGCTGGGCCTTGCCGCCAGGGATAAACCGCGTGGCTAGGCTGCCTTCTTCATTGTAGACCTCCACGTGGCTGCCCACAGTGACAGCCACCCGGTCCCTGCTGGGCAGCGCGGCCACTGCGTGGCTGGACTGCGTGTGGCTCACAGCCCGGCGCCACCGCACTTTGCCATCGTGGCTGATGAGGTACAGCCGGGCGTTGGTGGAGAAGGCCACGGCGTCCCGCAGGGCGGCCACGCTGCAGGGGAACTGGCCCTCGGGCACGGGCACCTGGCCTCGGTAGTCGCCCTTGAGGGAGAAGCGCTTTAGACGTCCGTTCTGCTCATCGGCCACCAGGATCTCCTGAGGACCGAAGGCACAGAGCCCCGTGATGCGGGGGGCGCACGGGTCCCCCGGCATTCGCGTGGGGAAGCTGCGGACGAAGACAGGCCGGGGGAGGAGGCCAGAACCTTCCAGCTGGGGGCCCAGCGCGGGGCTGGGCTCCCGGGAGGCTAACTTGTGTCGGCCTCGGCTTCTTTTCTTCTTGGTGGGCTGGCCGCTGCCTCTTTCTATTCGGGCTCGTCCACCTTCTTGGGGTGTCTGGGCTCTGTCCCCTCTGGGAGTGTGGGCTCGCTCATCTTCTTGGGGTGTCTGGGCTCTGTCTTCTGGGGGTGTCTGGCCTCCATCTTGTCTCTCCTGGCTGGCTCCATCCTCTTCTCCCTGGCTCTGAGTTCCGTCCTCTCCCTGAGCACCAGCTTGCTCTTCGTCGCCATCCTGGCCCTCTTGCTTCTCGAAAGAAAGGCTGAGCAGGTGACAGTTCTTATCCCGGACCCCGGGGTGCAGTGTCAGCCGGGGCAGCGGGCAGGAGGCTGGCCCCGGGGACCAGGGGCCATCTTGGAGTTGTTGGAGCCTCTGGGCAATCGCCCCTTCCAGAGATAGGATCTCCGCCTCTCGCCCCAGGCTGAGCACCCGCCGGGCAAATGTGGCCGCCGCCCTGGCCACCTGTTCTTGGCCTTCCAGTTTGGCCAGCCTCTCTCGAGCAGCCTCCTCCACAGCCTCCACGTGAGCCCGGAGCTGCCCCAGCACCTCGTGCTTCTGGGCCAGCAGAGCCCGGAGGATGGCTTCGGCGGCTTCGTCCACCTGGCTGCCCACCCTGGCCGCCTGCTCCTTCACCCGGGCCAGGGCGGCCTTCTCTGCCTCCCTGGTGGCCTCTAGGCCGGCGAGGTTGGCATCCACGCCCGCCAGCAGCTGCTCGAGGCCGGGCCTGCGGGCGCGCACGGCCTCGGCCAGGGGCAGGCACGGGTGGTCCAGGTGCGGGTCCAGGCGGCACTCGCGGCACAGCAGCTGGCCGCAGGGCTGGCACAGGAAGCGCAGCGCCTCGCCGGGGTGCTGGGGACACTGGGCGGCCTGGCGCTCCCGGGCCTCCTCGTCGTACCAGCCGGCCCGGTAGCCCACCAGGTCCACCACGCGGTGCGCGTGCGTCTGGCGGGTGCGGCGGTGGCCGTCGGCGCAGGCCTGGCACAGGTCATCGGCGCAGTCCAGGCAGCGGGCGGTGGCTGGGCCCCCCGCGCTCGCGCCCCCTACCAGCGGGCAGAGGGCACAGGACGGCCGGTCGGCCCGCAGGTCCCCGCACGTCCGCGCCTTCACCAGGTCCAGGAGTCCATTGACGAAGAAGTTGGTCTTAAAGGCGGCCACGCCAGCGCCCGGCACGGGGACGGTCTCGCGGCACTCCGGGCAGCGCACGTGGCCGCCCTCGGCCAGCGGGGCCAGGCAGTCCTGGCAGTAGGTGTGCAGGCAGGGCAGCGTCTTGGGCATGCGCAGCTGCTCCAGGCAGATCTTACAGGCCAGGAAGTCGCTGTTCAGGGCCTCCAGCAAGGAGGGCGAGGAGCCCTGGGAAACCATGCTGTCCAGGAGAAAGGTCAGAGGTCAGAGGTCCTTCCCTCCCTCCCTCCGCAGCAGCCCTTCCCTTCTTCACATCCCCCAGCTACACAGTCTGTGGGGGAGGGAGGAGGAGGGTCTCACCTGGATGGGGAGGAATTTCCTTCCTGGTGTCTGCAGCTGGGGGAGGGGCACCCTCTTCCTCCTCTTTCTTTGGAAATATCCAGCAGAAGGTGATCGAGATTGTGTCAGGCCTGTGAAAGATGTTGGAACAAGAAGCTCCTGAGGCCAGGCTCTGGTGCTCACATCTATAATCCCAGTTCTTCTGGAGGCTGAGATATGAGGATCCTAGTTTGAGGCCAGCCTGGGCAGAAACTCCTGTGAGACTCTTCCCGCCAGTTAGCCCCCCCCCCACACACACAAGCACACACGTGCACACACTCATACGCACATCAGCCCCTCAGTCTTAGAGGAGGGGGGAGTCCAACCTTCAGGACACCAGTATGGACCCGGTGGTCCTGTGTGACTGGTTTCTGGAGGTCTGGCTGGGTGGGGCTCCGTGGCCGGGGGAAGCACACATCAGCTCTGGTAATGGGGGGGGCCCTGCCATGGGCCAAGGGCCCCAATTTCTCTAGTTCTGCCTGCCCATCTGCCAGCCTCTGAGTGGGGGGCACTTCCTGCCCCGATTCCCTCCCCCCCCGCAGTGATTTCTGGAGCAGAAGGAAAGTGAGGCAGGGGAGGCCTCCGCTAGACTCCAGGCCTCCCAGCCTGGGCCTCGGCTCTCAGCCTCCCGTATGTTGAGTCTTTCCAGGGAAGAGTGGGAATCCTGAATTCCCAGCTCAGAGATTTGGCAGACCCCTCCCCTGAGGGAGCCGGAGGGGGGCTCAGGTGGAAGAGGAGGGCGGGCTCTTCCTGTGATGGGGGACGCTCAAGGCCGAGGCCCGGCCTCCCCTTCCTTCCCGATCCCTCTCTTCTCCTTCCTCTCCCGCGCTCTCCCTCCTTTTTCCTCTCTTCCCACCCCCCCACCCCCCCCAATTCAGCCCAAGCTCCCATCGACCCCCCCCCAAACCCTTCTTACCCAGCCAGAACTGACTTGGGGCTCCAGAAGCATCGCAAGACGTGACCCCCGCGGCTGCAGGGCACCTGAGTGAAACAAAACTGAAAGCAACGGAGGCAAAGGCAACTTCCGTCCCCAGGCGGGACACCAGGCTGGGCGCCGCCCTCTCCTCCGCCCGCCCGCCCTTCCAGCCAGTCCCTCCGCCTTCCCCTTCCTCATTCCAGCACACACACACACCCTGATCCAGCAGGAAGCCCCCAGGGCAAGGGGGGGCGCTCTGGGATCCCCCTCCAGCTCAGCCTACACCTTCCAAACAAGCCGGGCTCAGGGCTGTGGTTTCTCAGTGTTTGGTGACTTTGGGATAACGGGAAGGGAGGAGGGGCAGAGTAGCAGAACGCTGAGCCCCGGGAAACACCCAGCCTGGGGGTCCAGGCCTGACTGGAGGACGCTTTATGGACCCCTGCAGGGGTCTCCCTGACTTCCAAGGTACAGCCAAAAGTTCCTGGAGGGGCCAGGACACCAGTGTGCATGCCTATAATCACAGCGATTTAGGAGGCTGAGATCTGAGGATCGTGATTAAAACCCAGTCCCAGACAGGAGCGTCCGTGAAACTCTTGTCTCCAATGAATCAGCCCAAAGCTGGAAGTGGAGGTGTGGCTCAAGTGGTAGAGTGCTAAACAGAGAAAAGGCTCAGGGATGGGCTGGGGCGAGGGTGCGTGGGGTAGAGGTGGGAGGGAAGGGATGGTAGGGGGAAAACAAAGGAGGCAACAATGCTTGATAGGAAATGTACTCATTACCTTGCTCATGTAACTGTAACCTCTCTGTACATCATTTTCACAATGAAAAATGTACATAAAAGAAAGAAAAGGCTCTGGGACAGCGCTGAGGCCCTGAGTTCAAGCCCCAGGACAAGAAAAAAGACAATAGTCAAATGAACATTTTGTGTTCCTCCCTCCCTTTGGTGGTGGAAAGGTGTGGCTGAGCCTTTCACGACTGCAGGACGTGGATCTACCTTGTTTTTCACTTAAGATCTGAGGACAGTTTTCCCGGCTGGGACACGTGACTGGCGTTCTCCTGAGCTTCCAGGATCACGAGGTAGACACTCACACCATAATTAAGACTGCGGTGTGTAGCGTTGCTAAGCTACCGATGTGTTGTCTCAACAGGAGATTTCAACTTGGAAATGTCCTAAGGCCTGACACCTGGGGCTCACACCTGTAATCCCAGCTACTCAAGAGACTGAGATCTGAGGATCAGGTTCAAAGCCAGCCTGGGCAGGAAAGTCCGTGAGACTCTTATCTCCAATTAATCAACCAAAAGCTGGAAGTGAAGCTGTGGCTCTAGTAAAGCGCTAGCCTTGAGCGAAAAAGCTAAAAGTGATTGAGAGGCACTGAATTCAAGTCCCAGAATACACACACACACACACACACACACACACACACACACACACACAC
>NW_012267359.1:2770035-2792391 GCF_000151885.1 Dipodomys ordii
CTTTTTGCTTATATGGTGCTGAGGAATCGAACCCAGGGCCTCAGGCATGCAAGGCAAGCGCTCTACCACTGAGACACCTTCCCAGCCCCTACACTGAAATTTTCTTTACGGAAATGATTCTTTTTTTTTTTTTTTTGGTCGGTCATGGAGCTTGAACTCTGGGCCTGGGCGCTGTCCCTCAGCTCTTCAGCTCAAGGCTAGCGCTCTACCATTTGAGCCACAGCGCCACTTCTGGTTTTCTGGTGGTTAATTGGATATTAGAATCTCATGGACTTTTCTGCCTAGCTGGCTTTGAGCTACAATCCTCAGATCTCAGCCTCCTGAGTAGCTAGGATGACAGGTGTGAGCCACCAGCGCCCAGCTACTATAAACATTTGTATACAGCTTTTTGTTTGGTATAAGCTCTCCTTCCTTCCTTCCTTCCTTCCTTCCTTCCTTCCTACCTTCCTTCCTTCCTTCCTTCTTCCCTTCCTCCCTTCCTCCCTTCCTTCCTTCCTCTCTTCCTCCCTTCCTTCCCTCCCTCCTCCCTTTTTTTCCTCCCTCCCTCCTTCCTTCCTTCCTTCCTCCCTTCCTTCCCTCCCTCCTCCCTTTCTTCCCTCCCTCCCTCCTTCCTTCCTTCCTTCCCTTTCTGTTCTTTGCTTCGTGTCTCTCTCTCTCTCTTTTTCTCTTTCCTTCTTCAATAGAGTCTCTCTAAGTAGCCCCAGCTGGCCTCAAATTCTCCGTCCTCTGGCCTCGGGATTATAGGCCTGTACCCTCACGTCTGGCTTCAAATTTTGTGTCTTGTGTGTGTCAAGCAAACATTGCACCACCAAGCTATATCCCCAGCCCATATGTTTTGTTTTACAAGAAATTGCTAAGCTTCTTGCTTCCTACCTAGTTGTACAATGAAGCCTCCAGACTCTGTCTTCAATCAACCAGCAAAATGCTGGACCAGAGGCATGGCTCAGGTGGTAGAGTACCAGCATTGAGCAAACAAGCTGAGAATAGGAGGCCCTGGCCCAGGGCTTGTGGCCCTGGCGTGGCTCTTCTGCCCCCTGCCGGTGTGCGCTTGAGAAGCTCTTCGGTTCTGCCCCCAGCTGAAGGATTCTGCTGTGCCGAGGGGCAGGTCCGAGGCTGGCTTCCACAGAACCAGTGCTTGTCCTCTGCTCCACAGAAATCTGTCCCATTGACCCGGGCAGCAAGCAGGACCACTTCCCTGCCCAGCTTCAGGGTACGGGGCCCCACTCTGGGCCCCCATGAGGCTGAAATCCAGTTACCTCTTGGTACCCAAAGTTGCTCTGAAAGCTCCTCTGACTTTGGGCCCTCCGCACGGCCCTGCGTCTGGCCCGTGCTTCCGCTCTTCTTTCAACTTGCTATCGCAGTGGTGCGGATGCGCATGCGTAGTGACTAGCATGGGGCATTGATACAGTGTCTGTGTTCCTGAATACTGACATACGGTGTTATTGAATATTGATATGATGGGCTATTGAATAGGAATAGATTGGATGTATGTGTGCTGTGAAATAATATGAAATGTTAAACTGTCAAATTAGGAGCTAGAATGAGAAGTTAGGGAGGTGGTGCTGTGGCTCAAGTGGTAGAGCACCTGCCTTGAGCTGAAGAGCTTAGGGACGCGCGCAGGCCCAGAGTTCAAACCCCACAACCCACCAAAAAAGAAGAAGAAGTTAGAAGTTAGAATATGGAAGATAGAGATAGGGACACACCCTGAAGCCTAGAGAGCCTTCTCCAAGATAAGCCGACCCACGCAGGCTAGCCTCTCCGCCCCAGCCACTGCCAGGTGTGACTCGAAGCAAAGCTGCCACCAAGGCGGCCAGAAATGAAAGGCCCAGCCTAGAACATATAAACACCCCGGGCAACAGAGACCCAGCAAGGTGGCCTCCCCGAATGAGGCTACTCCACATCGGACCGAACCTCCCCTGGAGCCTGCCCCGGCAAGCCAGCCGCTTCTCCCTCCAGAGACTCGGAGCAGCCCGGAGGACACCCTTGGTGGGCTTTGCTCGACCTTCGGACCAAGTGATGCGATGTGTGAGCTCCCCTGGGTGACACATGGGTAGTAGGATTAAGCATAAGAGTTATTGCCAGGTGCCAGGGGCTCACGCCTGTAATCCTAGCTACTCAGAAGGCTGAGATCTGAGGATGGCGGTTCAAAGTCAGCCTGGGCAGGAAAGCCCATGAGACTCTTTTTTTCTGTCAGTCGTGGGGCCTGAACTCTGGGCCTGGGCGCTGTCCCTCAGCGCTTCAGCTCAAGGCAAGCGCTCTACCACTTGAGCCACAGCACCACTTCCGGTTTTCTAGTGGTTTATTGGAGATAGGAGTCTCACGGTCTTTCCTGCCCGGGCTGGCTTTGAACCGAGATCCTCAGATCTCAGCCTCCTGAGTAGCTAGGATTACGGGGTGAGCCACTGTCGCCCAGCTTCGTGAGACTCTTATCTCCAAGAAACCAGAAGTGGGGCTGTGACTCACGTGGTAGAGCACCTGCCTTGAGCTGAAGAGCTCAGGGATGCGCCCAGGCCCAGAGTTCAAGCCCCATCACCACCACCAACAACAAAAAGGTAGTTATTGGTGTGGATTGTATTTGAAGTGTTTGAATAAACTGAGTGACACTTACTAGTCTACCCATGATGCTGTATTTGAGTTCAACACAACATGCCTATCATCCCAGATCTCCGGAGCCTGAGACGGAGAAAGATCTGGAGTTTGAGGTTGCAAAACCCAGGCACACTCAACTCCCTCTCCTTAAAGCAGAGCAAACAAAAACCCAGCCCCAGCAAGAAAACCTTTGCTCCTTTCCAGGACAATGCCCTCCTCCACCTCCAACCTCGGTCCATGGCTCCCCCCCCCCCGCCCCCAGCTGTCTCCCCTGTGGCCTGCCCCACGGCTCCCAGCCTCCTTTGCCACCCACGGCCACCAGGGGGCGTGCTGTCCCCTCGAAAGCAGATCTGCTCTCCTCACCCGGTGGGTGGGGGTGGGGGGTCATGCCCAGGGCTTTGGAGGGCTTCTAAAAAAAAAAAAAAATCCAAGACAAAACTGAACACAGAGGGCTTTTGTCCAGATGCTTAGGAGGCTGAGAACTAGAGGATCATGGTCAGAGGCCAGCCCAGGTTCCTGAGAACACCCCCCCCCGCCCCCCTTTCCTTGCTCAACCTGTAGCTGGATGCAGTGGTGTGTGACTGTTATCCCAGCCAGTCCAACCCCACGCCACGGCACTTTCAACAGAAGAGAGTTTGGGGAGAGGGAGGGCTGAGCTCCCAGACTGTCCCCCCCAGGACCCTCCAGAGTAGCTAGGATTACAGGCCTGAGCCATAGTGCCCAGCTTTGCCTCCCCCCCCCCCCGCTTTTTGAGATGGGTTCTCTGTGTGTAGCCCGGGCTAGCCTTGAACTCTTGAGTCTCCTGTCTGAGCCTCTAGAGTGTTGGGATTACAGGTGTGCACACCCTACCACCACCACACCTGACTTAACATGGAGCTCTCTGCCCTTTATCATGGGTGACACATGAAGATGGAGTATGACCACACACCAAGGCCAAAGGCCAGGAGTAGAGCCTCAGCACTGGCCAGCCTGTGCTGGGCATGTGTGGGCATTCCTGGGCTGGGAGGGGGGGGCGCTGCATTCTCTGTTCTGGCCATTGGGGGGCACCAGGAGTCTGGAGCTGGCCTGTCACGCCAAGGGGTCAGTGCTTCTCAGCGGAGGAAAGCACTGGGGGGCTGAAGAGGGGGCTTCCGATGGCCGATCTCGAGTCCTTCATCAGGCCCGAGACAGCGCAGCACCGCAGCCGGCCCATGGGGCCCCCAGCTCTGCCTGCATTCCTTCTGGACTCCTGCTGGAGCGGCCATTTCTTTTTAGGCATGAGGTTGTGTGTGTGTGTGTGTGTGTGTGTGTGTTGGTCCTGAGGCTTGAACTCAGAGCCTGGGTGTTGTCCCTGAGGCTTTTTCTTGCCTAAGGCTAGTGCTCTAGCACTTGAGCCACACCTTCACTTTTGGCTTTTTGGTGGTCATTGGAGATAAAAAAAATCTCACATTCTTTCTTGTTCAGGGATGGCTTTGAACCTCGAGCCTCAGAGCTCAGCCTCCAGAATGGCTGGGATTACAAGCATGCGCCATGAAGGGTGTCATGCCTGTCTGTGTTCCTCTGATCCTGGCCTGTAGCCCAGGCTGTTTCTCACCCTCCCTTGTGCCCTGAACCTTGATGTTGTCCCTCTGGATTTCCCGAACTCCATATTCTCCGGTCCCTCCCATCCCCGTTCTTGACCTCAGCACACCCCAGCTCCTTGGCCTCCACCTTGGCTTCCTGCCCCCTCTAGGCCCTGGCCTCCTGCTCTCAGCTCCCTCCAGGAGGCTCAGACCTAATCAGGCTGATTATCTAGTGCCAAGTTCAATTCCACTTTCCCTGGCTCTGACTCCACTCGCAGTAAATTTCCTTCCCCCGCCTGCTCCCTGGGAGGCCTGGGCCTCACCAGCCTGCATAGGAAGTCGCCACCCCCTCCTTTCCCCCTGCTGGATCATCAGGGATGAATCAGGCCAGCCTGGGGGTCACTGAAACACCCACCGCATCACAGGGGACGGTCAAGCGCCGTTGGCCACAGCCTTCTGAATTCAGAACGATTTTCTTTTGGCTTCCAGGCTCCAAGACGAAAGAACACAACACAGGAGATCAAATCACACAAGCCTGAACCAGGCCTAGTGACACATGCCTGTAACCCCAGCACCCAGGAGGCTGAGGCAAAAGGATCAGGTGTTTGAGACCAGCTTGGATTACAGGAGACCCTGTCTATAAAAGCCCAACTGGGACTGCCAAAGCCCTGGCTTAATCATCTGAGCTTTACCCGCTTGCTGATTGATCAGTCTCTGCTGCCTTGGTTTCCCTCATCTGTGCACCAGGGATGGTGAAAGTGCTTGGCATGCAGAACCGGAGACGGAGCCCAGAGACAAGCGGCTCCTGTGCTCACCCAGGTGGGAAACGGCTTGCCAAGAGGTGGAGCAGGGCGGGGCAGTGTCTGCTTTGGCTGTTCTATGGACAGCAGCTGGGTCTGCTGCAAGTGCAGCCTATGAAATACCTCTATCCGAGCCAGGCACTAGTGCACACGCCTGTCATCTCAGCTAGTCAGGAGGCCGAGGGCTGAGGATTGCTGTTTGAAGCCAGCCCCAGGCAGGAAAATGCCATCCAAAGGTTACAAGTGGAGCTGTGGCTCAAAAGGTAGAGCTCCAGCTTTGAGTGAAAAAGCTTAGGGACAGCGCTTAGGCCCTGAGTTCAAGGCCCCAGCACCAACACACACATACACGTGTCTCTTTTCTATGGCCACTGACATCCAGACCTGTGGTGGGAGGTGGATCTCAATGTTGGAGCTGAGGACTTTGCAGGCAAGTTCCTGAATGGCTGAAGGTTGTCCAAAGCCCAGCGGGGAGAGCAAGCTGTGGAGTGGCACCTGCAGGTGTGCCTGATGTCCACCAGAGGGCAGCAGAGCCCAGGCTCTGCCATCATTGAGCCCTGAGTGAGGTGTTGGGCCTCCCAGACACCCACAGGCCCTGAAGGGTAATGAAGGAACCCTGAAATGTGAAGAATGGCAGCAGTGAAGGGGAAAGGCCCTTGCTCAGCCTAAGGCCACTTTACATCCAGAGGGGCCACCCGATCTCTCCACGCTTAGCTCAGAGAGTTCATGAGGCATAGGATTTGGGGTGTGGCTCAAAGCCTGGCAAGTGGGAAGCCTCCCCTCTCCCCTCTCTCTCTCCTTCTCACTCCTCCTCTCCCCCCCCATCTCTCCAGGCGCCCTACCCTGGAGAGAGGAAAGGGGGAAGGAAGAGGGCCAGGGGGAGGGCAGGAGGGGAGATCCACAGGTTTTCCTCACTTGGTGACTATAGAAAGCTCTGGAAATCCTAAGAACGTCCCAAAGCTGCTTCTGCCTGGTTTAGTTATGACAGTCAAAAATCCATAAAAAATAACTTTATTTTTAAAAGGCAATTTGCTTTATTATGATAGAGGTGATATACAGAGAGATAACAATTACACGAGTCAGGCAATGAGTCCATTTCCTTTCACACACCGTCTTCTGCATTAAATAATTTCATTAACGGTCCTAACCTTTCAAAGAGTGTGTGAATCCTGCAGGGAACAGGCCTGGGACCGGGGCGTGGAGGGGCCGCTGGGCCTGGGCTGGAGCGGGCCGGGCGCTGTCCTGGGTGCTGAAGTTCCTATCCTGGCGCCCATGCGCTCCTGGTGGAGTCTCTCAGTCCTCTCGGTTTCACATTAAGTCCCCTGGAAACTGCTCATTCCAGCCATGCTCCAGCAGCCTCAGCTCCCCACAGCCTCACACGCTGCTGTGATCCCCCCGAGCCGAGCCTCACAGGGACGTCATGACCACCTCTGGCCTCTGGATTTGGACCTGGGAAGAGACAGAGCCAGGTGAGGCCTGAGGCCCCCACAACTTGGTTTTGGAGGCATCTGAGATGCTCATTTACAAAATGCATCTTGTTACATGGGGTAAACTACAAATACTGGCCTAACTGCACACCCAAGGGTGGGGGTTGCAGGCAGGCTGGCCACACGTCTGTTTCGTGCCCCTAAATCTCTGCAGGGAATCGCTCATCTGATGCCAGTATTTCTTCTGAGCCTCTAAGACACAGCTCCTGGTAGGTTGGGCACTAGTGGGGCTCATGGCTGTGATCTTAACCACTCAGAAGGCTGAAATACGGAGGATCACTGCTCAAGGCCAAATAAATCTGTGAGGCTCCATTTCCAATGAACCCAGCAAAAAGCTAGGTTTCAGGTATGGCTCAAGTGGCAGAGCATTAGCCAAGCAAGAAAGCCAAGCAAGTGGGTGGCCCTCCCTGAGTTCAAACTCCAGTACTATATTTTAAAAAATCCCAGCCTGTGATCCTCCTATTTGCATTTCCCGGAGTTACTGGAGATGACAGGCACATGCTTTTGCACCTAGCCATTGGTTGAGATGCAGTTTTGCTAACTTCCCCACTTCACCACCACCCCACCCCGGTTTATCTGGCCTCAAACTGTGATCCTCCCATGCTTAGCCTCCCAAGTAGAAAATACCCAATTCAAGATAAAAAGACCAAAGAAGGGCAACAAAAACCAATGAGTAAAACTGTTGTATCCATATATGAATGTTATAATGAGTGTTATAACGGATATGCTCCTGGAGCCCTAGGGGGAAATGGGATATTGGGTAATTTTAAGGAGTTACTATCAATTTATTGGGTGAATGACAGTGTTTGAGAAAAATCCAGGCAAGTGTTTAGGGAGCAAGTGTTAGAACATTTGCAACAGATGGTCAGGTGGTCCAGCAAAAACTGGATGGATAGACAGACATGCAGCAAGAAAATACAGCAACTGTTGAACCCCATTCTCTGCATAGGGCCTGTAAGTATGTACCATATCATAATTTTGACACTCATGTTTGCTTCCAAAATAAAATATCCTGGCAACACAGGCGTGCAAGCCCAGCACTCAAGACTCTGAGGCTGGACGATTGCAAGTTTGGGGTCAGCATGAGCTACATAGCAAGACCCTGTCTCAAAACTAAATGAATATAACAGCTAGACACAGTGGCTCATGCCTGTAATCCTGGCTACTTGGGAAATGGAGGGCCAAAGGATCATGATTTGAGGCCAAACTAGACAAGAAAGTTGGTGAGCCCACATTTCAGCTGAGGCTGAAAGCTAAGCACGGTGGTTCACGCCTGCCATCCCAGATGCAAGTGCAAATAGGAGGATCGTGGTCCAGGCTGGCCCAGGCGTGAGTGAGATGTTCTATCTGAAAGAAATACCTAAATCAAAAATGAACAGCTCAGGTGGTGGAGCCCCTGCCTAGCAAGCACAGGGTGCCAAGGTCAAACTCCAATATTGTCCAAAACAGAAGTTAAAAACAAAACAAATAAGCCACCAAGGACATACTCAAAGCAGAGAAGGAAGCCGCAGAGCCTAAAAGTTCAGGGGTGCAGGGAAGGCCGATCCCACCCCCACAATGTCCATTTTGTGGGTCCAGGGACCAGCCAGCTGTGCAGGGCTTTGATCCTCTGAAGGCAGAAGTTGAGGGGAGGAAGCATCAGGCTGGCCTCACCTTTCTTTCCAGGTCTATGTGGCTCAGGGAGGGCTGGAAGGTGCTGTACATGGAGTCCAGGTGAATGTAGTCTTCCCCTAGAGGAGGAGGGGGAAGGAAGACAGGGGGAAGAAGGGGAAGAGAAGGAGGGGGAGAGGGAGGTGGCCACACAAAGAAAGCTGGTTAGCAAGATAAGCTGGCCCCAGACTCCAAGCTTGCTAGGCAGGTGCTCCCCGACTTGAACTATACCTCGTTTTCAAATTTCATTTTCAAATAGGGTCTCACGCTTTTGCCCTGTTATTCCTAGAAGTTGAGGTTGCATTGGTTGTGAGCTGATTGTGATGCTTCTATCCCTGCCTCTGAAGTAGCTGGGATTATAGGCCTGCTCTATCCAGCTCAGGGCCTGACACAAACATGGTAAGGCTAGAAATTCATAAATATAGTGGTAGCTGTATTTTGACAGCAAGTAGCTCTGTGATAATCTATATCTAAGTATTTTCTTTCTTCTCTCTCTCTCTCTCTGTTTCTTTTTTTGTTGGTTGTGGGCCTTGAACTCTGTGCTTGGGCATTGTCCCTGTGCTCTTCAGCTCAAGGTCAACAATCTACCACTTGAGCCACAGCGCCACCTCCGGTTTTCTGGTGGTTAATTGGAGATGAGTCTCTTGGACTTTCCTGACTGGGCTGACTTTGAACCACGATCCTCAGATCTCAGCCTCATGAATAGCTAGGATTACAAGTGTGAGCCACTGGCACATGGTGCTCCAAGTATTTGCTGTCGCTATCATTTCTCGTTTGGTTCTTTCCTGTTTGTTTGGCCAGTCCTAGGGCTTGAACTTGGGGCCTGAGCACTGTCCCTGAGCTTCTTTTGCTCAAGGCTAGCACTCTACCACTTGAGCCACAGCGCCACTTCCAGATTTTTCTGTGTATGTGGTACTGAGAAATCAAACCCAGGGCTTCATGCATACTTTAGGCAAGCACTCTGCCACTAAACCATATTCTCAGCCTCTTGGCTAAGTGTTGTAGAAACTTAACTTTTTCTTTCCCAAAGAAACCCTTTGTGGAGCTGGGTGCTGGTGGCTCACGCCTGTTATTCTAGCTACTCAGGAGGCTGAGATCTGAGGATCATGGTTCAAAGCCAGCCTGGGCAGGAAAGTCCATGTGAGACTCATCTCCAATAAACCACTAGAAAAATCGGAAGTAGCGCTGTGGCTCAAGCAGTAGAGCGCTCGCCTTGAGCTGAAGAGCTGAGGGATAGTGCCCAAGCCCAGAGTTCAAGCCCCACAACTGACAAAAAAAGAAAAAAGAAACCCTGTGTGTGTGTGTGTGTATTGTTATTGTTATCACCGTCATTTGTCAGAAATATTTGTTATCAAGGTCTAAGTTTCTTGGATCATGGTCAGAAAATAGAGTCTGATGTAGGTAGTTTTGGGGAAATACATGGAAACTTTTTTGTGGCCTTGTACAAGGCTGTTTGTACAGGTTCTCTATGCCATGTTTTATTCATTTGTGTGAATTTTTTTCTATTTTTCACAAAAGATTTCCTTATTTTTCATGTGCCTTTCACCCATAAGGAACAGCTCAATCTTGTATAAATCATTTTCCTCTTTGTGTGTGTATGTGTGCGACTGTGTTCTAGGGCTTGAATTTAGGGCCTAGGCGCATCCCTGAGCTTTTGTTTTTGTTTTTGGTTGGTTGTGGGGCTTGAACTCGGGGCCTGGGCACTTTCCCTGAGCTCTTCAGCTCAAGGTGAGCGCTCCACTGCTTGAGCCACAGCACCGCTTCTGGTTTTCTAGTCGTTTATTGGAGATAAGAGTCTCACGGGCTTTCCTGCCCGGGCTGGCTTTGATCTGTGATCCTCTGATCTCAGGCTCCTGAGTAGCTGGGATTACAGGTGTGAGCCACCGGCGCCCGGCTTCCCTGAGCTTTTTGATTCAAGGCTGATGCTATACCATTTTAGCCACAGCTCCACTTGCTTTTTGGTGGTGAACTGAAGATAAGAGTCTCTCAGACTTTCCTGCCCAGTCTGGTTTTGAATGCAGTCCTCAGATCTCAGCCTCTTGAGTAGCTGGGATTCCAGGTATGAACACTGGTGCTCGGTTTATAATCCATTATTCGTATCCATTTACAGTTACTGTGTTTATTGGTGGATTGGATTACTTCCAGCCATCTTATTATTATCTCCCATTGTCCCAGCCTTTTTTTCCCTTTCTTCTCTTTCTTATGGGCTTATATGGGCTGACTGGACCTTATTCTCATTCTAATCTTCTCCTTCTTAGAAGTTAACATTTTTCTTCCAGAAATTTCCTCATGCCATGGTTTTCTGTCTTCTGAAGTTTTACAGACTTCACTGCTAGAAACTTCAATGTAGGGCTGGGAAGGTGGCTCAGTGGTAGAGCGCTTGCTTGCCTTGTATGCATGAGGCCCTAGGCTCGATTCCTCAGCACCACAAAGCAGAAAAGAAAAATCTGGGAGTGGCGCTGTGGCTCAAGTGGTAGAGCGCTCGCCTTGAGCTGAAGAGCTGAGGGACAGCGCCCAGGTCCAGAGTTCAGGCCCCACAACTGGACCCCCCCCCTCAAAAAAAAAAAGAAAAGAAACTTCAATGTACGCTCACACTGAAAAAGCCTAACGCTGATCTCTTGGCTGAGATGAAACTCACCTGTGAACCACCTCACCCATGATGGGCTCAGCACTTATGATCTAGAATGATCTAGAATGATCTAGAACCACAATGCTCCCTGTAGGCCCTGTGTTGGTGCCTCATTCCTTGGTGTTGCTGGAGCCAGTTGAGGAAATGGGGTTTCCAGTGTGGGGGCATGCTTCTTCCCTCCCCTCCTCGGAGCCCCATAATCTCCCCATGTGCCCTCCCACACACAACTTGAGTCATTCTGAGTCCCGATGGGATTGCCCATACCTTCTGACACATCAAAACCAATGTTCTGGAAGGTTCCAGGAGCTGCTCTACCCTCCTCTTCATTCCATTTGTATAACTGCGACACTTTGAGCTTTTGCCTGTTGGAAGACATCCCACACCCACAGTGAACCCCTTTTGATCAAGGACAGGGTGTGGAGGGGACGCAAGTGGACCCTGCTGTCTACACCTCATCCTCCACTTGGCGGGCTCCAGGAGGAGAAGGATCACAGGGACGGAGGGGGGGCGGGTGTTGGAGGACGGATGTGGGGGTGGCTCACCTTTGGGCCTTCCTCTTGAAGCGGAAGGTGAAGAAGCCGAGGACAACGAGGGCCACCAACACCACCACGCCTGCTGCACCCACGAGCGCGAACACCAGGCTCTTCTGGATGCCCCACTCGCAAGTCTCCCCTTGGTACCAGTGCGTGTCGGTGTTCAAACAGCTGCAAGAGCAGAGGAGAGCAGTCAGCCCGCAGCCCTGGGGAACTGCAGGATGGGGGCTCCAGGGCACAGGGCATGGGCAGGGCGCAGGCTCCGCCTCCTCAGCTGGTCTTCCAGTGAGCCCAATGCAGAGCCTCAGGCCTCAGGACATTGGCTCAACCCTGGGGCTTGGCCGGCCAGGTGGATGGATTTCCAGTTTCCCACCCACCTCCCAACCCTGGACCCCAGCTCCTGCCCTGCCCTGAAGCTCTTCCTCTCCCTCCAGCCCCTCTAAAATCCCTTTCCCAAGGCGGGCACCTGAAGCTCCCACTTGTCATCCTGGCCACTCAGGAGGCTGAGATCTGAGGATTATGGTTCAAAGCCAGCCTGGGCAGGAAAGTTCATGAGACTCTTATCTCCAATAAACCACCAGAAAACTGGAAGTGGCACCACCATGGCTCAAGTGCTAGAGCATCAGTCTTCTGTTGTTGTTGGTGGTGGTTGTGGGTCTTGAACTCTGGGCCTGGGCGCTGTCCCTCAGCTCTTCAGCTCAAGGCTAGCACTGTACTGCTTGAGCCACAGCACCTCTTCCGGTTTTCTGGTGGTTTATTGGAGATAAGAGTCTCATAGCCTTTCTTGCCCAGGCTGGCTTTGAACCATGATCCTCAGATCTCAGCCTCCTGAGTAGCTAGGATTATAGTTATGAGCTACCAGCGCCCGGTTTAGAGCATCAGTCTTGAGTGAATAAAAGCAAGGGACAATGTCTAGGCCCTGAGTACAAGCCCTGGTACCTTGTCTAAGGCCTGGTCTAGAATGACCCCTCAGGTCTCAGCTAGTGCACGATTCTCTGCTACAACTTTTGCTCGGTAGAGTTATCTCTGTTTTATTTATTAATAATTAATTTAATTTTTGTGTGTGCCAGTAATGGGTCTTACACTCAGGTGCTGGGCATTGTCCCTGAGATTTTTCCCTCAAGGCTGGTATTCTACCACTTGAGTCAAAGCTCCAGGTCCAGCTTGTTGCTGATTAATTGGAGATAAGAGTCTCATGGACTTTCCTACATGGGTTGGCTTTAAATTGTGATCCTCAAATCTCAGCCTCCTGAGTAGTAAGGATGACAGCCACCAGTTCCTGGCAGGATCATCTCTCTTTAAGTCAATTGTAAATTATTTGAGACAGAGTCTTGCTATGTAGCTCAGACTGGCTTGGAACTCAGGAGGCTCTGGCAGGAACCTCCTAAGAGCTGGGATTACAGGCATGCTACTGTGGCTGGATGTGTGTTCACAATGAGTGCCTGTCTTGGCTCTCAACCTGCCCCATTAGAGGCTGAAGGCAGTGGGGAGATGGAGCCAGGGGCGCCCCTGGCTCCTGGGGTGGTGGGTACTCACAGGCAGCGGGGCCCAGAGCGCTGGAGCTGGCACTTTCCATAGTGACAGTCCTTGGAGAAGTTGAAGCCGGCCATGCAGGGCGTGACGCAGTACAGCTTGCCCTTCAGGAACTCCACCCGGAAGTAGGGCGCAAAATCCTCCCCAGCCTTTTTCTGGCATTCCTCTGAGGGAGGGAACAAGAAGAAGCCAGGGAGGAAGGGGGGGTGCAGGGTGCTCCAACCCTGGTCACCCCCACCAGCCCTCCTCCGCTCCACGGGGAACCCTACCTTCAAAATTGTTCTCAGCAACAGTAAAGTTTTGCACCACGGTGGCAGTTGAATTGAAGCAGAGGAGGGCTGGGAGAGACAGGAGAGGTTGTGATGGCCTTGTTCAGCACCCTGGGGTGAGGACTCGGGGCTGCACTGGGGGACTGGGAAGCTGGCTGGTGCCAAGGTGCAAGGCCAGACTCCCTCCTAGCTCCCCGAATCCACCACCCTCCGTGTCCCGGGGCTCCCTGGTTCCTTTTCCCTCTCCCCTCCAGCCCCTAAAACGGAATATTTGCAGTGTCATGCTGAGTCACACTGAGCCTCGCTGACTCATGCTGAGGTCACGCTGAGTCATGCTGAGGTCACCCAGAGTCTTGCTGAGTCATGCTGACTCATGCTGAGGTCACCTGGAGTCTTGCTGAGTCACCTTGACTCTTGCTGAGTCATGCTGACTCATGCTGGGGCACACTGAGCCTTGCTGAGTCATGCTGACTCATGGTTTTCTAGCAGACCCAAGGTCCTGGACCCCTTAATATGGGTGAAGGGACTCTGCAGGACCTCTGCAGGTCTTCTGCATCTCTACTTGTCTTTAAGTCCCCCTTTCCAGGGTTCAGTTGGAATAACCCATTCCAGGGATGGGGGGGCACTAAGCTCCATCCTCTCCCTCCTCCCCTCTCCCTCCTCCCCTCTCCCTCCTCCCCTCTCCCCTCCCCCTCCTCCCTGCCCCTCCTCTCCCCTTGCTTACAGGAGCAGGACTCATTGACGCTTATCTGCTGTTGCGTTGCAGTCTGGATTTTTTCCTCTACTTCCGCTTTGGCCTTGTTGAATACTTCCTTGTAATCTGGGACGTACTGGACCTTCAGGATGACTTCGTGCTCCACCACCACACTGCCAGACCTGAGGGCAGAGGGATAACTCTCACACACCATGCCCGGCTGCCCAGCCTCCTCCCCAACCCCGCAGCTGTGGGGAGCCATGGCCAATGCTGTGTTCCAGGCCTGCACTTAGACCTTCTCCAGTCCTCATGAAAACAAATGATTGAGCCTCTAAAACTCCCTCCATATAACAGTTAGGCTCTGGAGCCCATCACCAGTGACTCACGCCTGTCAGCTCAGCTCATTAGGAGGATGAGATCTGAAGATCGAGGCTCAAATCCAGATGGACAAGAAAGTCCATGAGACTCTTATCTCCAAAAAACTACCAAAAAGCCAGCACACGCGCACACACACACACATTTAAAAAATCACAGCTATTAGTGTCGAAAAATTAAATAGACTTTGCCAGAGAATCACGCAGACATCCAGGCACAGAGAACAAAGAAAGGTTTATTGCTGGAAAGGGGACGGGCAAGACTCCTTCCCACAAGGGAGATGTGAGAAGAAGCGCCGGCCATTGTCTGAGGTGATCTATAGAACCTAGGAGGTTTAGGAGGGGCTAGAAGGGGCGAGGAGGTGGAGACCCCGGTGTGGACGTGTGGGCCAGGGGCTTCATCATGGCGGACTAGGATTCATGGCTGCTGCCCAAACAGTAGATAAGGGGTCCTGCAGCTGCCCAGACCTGAAGGTCACTGTAAGGGGCTCTTGTTGGCTTCTATGGTGGTAGCTGCCCCGGAGAGGGGGCTGGAAGTTGATTATTTACTGCCTTTACTACAGGGGCCTAGTGTTGCCTAGGAAGGGAGCGTGCTGAGCGCTGGAGAAGGCAAGGGGAGTGCTAAGCCATGGGAAGGGAGCTCATTTTGTTAACAAGTGTAATTTTATTTCTTTATTTTTGTTATACTGGTCCTGAGGCTTGAACTTGGGGCCTGGATACTGTCCTTGAACTTTTTCTCTCAAGGCTAGCACTTGAGCCACAGATCCACTTCCAGCTTTTTGGTGTTTAAGAGATAAAAGTTAAGCCAGGCATCGGTGGCTCATGCCTGTAATCCTACCTACTCAGGAGGCTGAGCTCTAAGGATCACTGTTCAAAGCCAGCCAGCCTGGGCAGGAAACTCCGTAAGACTCTTATCTCCAATAAACCACTCAGAAAACCGGAAGTGGTGCTGTGGCTTAAGTTGGTAGAGCGCTCACCTTGAGCTGAAGAGCTGAGGGACAGCGCCCAGGCCCAGAGTTCAAGCCCCACAACCGACAAAAAAAAAAAAAAGATAAAAGTTGCGTGGACTTTCCTGCCTTGGTTGACTTTGAACTACAAACCTGTTCTCAGCCTCCTGAGTAGCTGGGATGACAAGTGTGAGCCACTGTACCCAGCCTATTTTTGTAATTCTTTTTTTTTTTTTGGTCAGTCGTGGGGCTTGAACTCTGGGCCTGGGCGCTGTCCCTCAGCTCTTCAGCTCAAGGCGAGTGCTCTACCACTTGAGCTACAGCGCCATTTCCGGTTTTCTGGTGGTTTATTGGAGATAAGAGTCTCACGGTCTCTCCTGCCCGGGCTGGCTTTGAACCATGATCCTCAGATCTCAGCCTCCTGAGTAGCTAGGATTACAGGCGTGAGCCACCAGCGCCCGGCTGTAATTCTTTTTTTAAAATAAGTTTTTTATTGTGAAAATACTGTACAGAGGGGTTATAATCACTTGAGTAAGGTAATGAGTACATTTCTTATCAAGCATTGTTGCCTCTTCCTTTGTTTTTCCCCTACCATCCCTTCCCTCCCATCTCCACAACTACATTCCCCCTCTCCCACCCCCACCATTTTAGTAATTCCAAAGTGACATCTGATATCTAAAAGGCTGACATTTTAATCAAAAGTCTCAAGACTTAGAGTCAGAACTTTCACAAGAACCCAGCCTCAAGATCTTTGACAAGACGTTTCTCTATCTCAAGATCTTCCTGTTGCCACCTAAGAACTAGGGTTAAAGCTTTGTGCCACTATACCCAGTCCTATCTATCTATCTATCTGTCTGTCTGTCTGTCTGTCTGTCTATCATCTATCTAATAGAGATATATCTATTCATTCACTTATTTTGACATAAGGTCTCACTATGTTGTTCAGGTTTGGCCTCAAAATCCTGGGCTGAAGCAATCCTTGTACCTCAGCATCCTGAGAATCTGTTACTCCAGGCACACACCACCATGCCTGGATTCTTCCACATACTTGAAATCATCTCTAGATTATGTATCATATGGAACATGAATGCTATGAAAATAGGTATCATTCTATGTTGTTTAAGGAATTATGACAAGGGGAAAAAAGAAACTTCTGTATATTCAGTCTAGATGCAAGTATTTTTTTTTTGGGGGGGTGAGGTTGTGGGGCTTGAACTCTGGGCCTGGGCACTGTCCCTGTGCTCTTCAGCTCAAGGTGAGCACTCTACTGCTTGAGCCACCAGCGCCCAGCTAGGTGCAAGTATTTTTTCCCCAGAACATTTTCAATCCACAGTTCACTGAATCCATAAATATGACACCAACAGATATGACTGTACATCCATACAGCATACACAATGAATCCTAGAGCTAGAAGAACTCGTGGAACAAAACAACATGGGATTTGGAAAAGACCAGAGGGAATTTTAAGTTCAAGGCTATCTTTCATTAGAAAGAAGTGGTTAGGGCTGGGAAGGTGGCTAAGTGGTAGAGTGCTTGCCTTGCATGCATGAGGCCCTGGGCTCGATTCCTCAGCACCACATAAGCAGAATAAAATAGAAGTGGTGCTGTAGCTCAAGTGGTAGAGCACTAGCCTTGAGCTGAAGAGCTGAGGGACAGTGCCCAGGCCCAGAGTTCAGGCCCCACGACCAGCAAAAAAAGAAAGAAAGAAAAAAAGAAAGAAGGAAGTAATCCCATTATACCCTCTTGGTGGTGACCCTGGGCATTGACTAGGCAACACCAATGCCTTCTTCTGGAGTGGAGCTGGGGTGGGTATACTGGCCGTTGCCCTCAATGGCAAGGTGGCCATGGACAAGTCCATAAGCCTCCTGGAGGCTCAGTTTCACTGCGTGTGGAAAGACCTGGCTTCCATCCCATACTTAGCCTGGAGCTTTTCCAGGATGTCTGTCTGTTCCCAACAGTATTTTTGTTTTGAGTTTGACTCTACCATTTTATGATCTTTGGGGAAGACTCCATGGGCCTCTGAGCCTTGGCTCCCATGTCCATGCCATGGGGACAGTCATGCAACGTGGCTTGCTCACACACTGCTTCTGTACTCTTAGAGGGAGAGCTCCCTTCTGGATTTGGACAGTTAAATTTGTTTTGGGGGGGGCAGTCCTGGGCTTCAACTCTGGGCCTGGCTACTGTCCCTGGGGTTGTTTTGCTCAAGGCTAGTACTGT
Organism: Dipodomys ordii; assembly: GCF_000151885.1. Classification (NCBI taxonomy): domain Eukaryota; kingdom Metazoa; phylum Chordata; class Mammalia; order Rodentia; family Heteromyidae; genus Dipodomys; species Dipodomys ordii. The sequence continues at coordinate 2,787,296 of NW_012267359.1, forward strand.
GCCACTTGAGCCACGTCTGGCTTTTTCTGAGATTAATTGGAGATGAGTCTCACAGACTTTCCTGCCTGGGCTGGCTTCCACCCCCAGTCCTCAGATCTCAGCCTCCTGAGTAGCCAGGATTACAGGCAGGAGCCAAGGTGCCTGACCAGACAGTTAATCTGATTGTCAACTTTGTCAACTTGATTCTCTTCTCCCCTCTCCTTCCCTTTCTCCTTCTCCCTTACCTCCCACTTCCTGGCTACTATGAGGGAAAACACTCCCCACACCTGCCTTGATGGACTGAAACCTCTGAAAAACTGAGCCCAAACAAATCCCTCTTTCCTAAAGTCCATTGTTAGGTATTTTGCCCCTGTGATGGAGAGTCTGACCACGTTAAAACTATGACAAATCCCCTCCCCTCCCCAGGCCCGAGGCTCTGGCCACCCTTGGAAATAAGGCCTTTGAACATGACAAAGTCAAAAGGAGGCTGTTGAACCTCTGACCTAATGTGTGTTCTCCTAAGAAAAGGAAAGTTAGGCTGTACTCCCAGCCCTCAGGAGGACTGTGAGTTCAAGGCCAGCTTGGGTTGCATAGTAAGACTACATCTTGAAAGAAAGAGACGGGGGAGAGGGGGAGTGAGAGGAAGGGAGGAAAGGAAGGAGGGAGGGAAGAGAGGGAGGGAGGAAGGAAAGAAAGGTGGACAAGGAGTAGGGATATTCACAGAGTGGAAGGGGCCCAGCAAGGGGGTCTGGCAGCACACTCAGGGGAGTGGCTGCAGGACGGAGCAGCACTACAGGTACCTTGACCTCAACTAGCAGCCTCCAGATGTGGACAGTCATCTCACAGCACCGCAGTGTTCCCAGCAGAAATGAAGACCTACTAAGCTCACATGGGCCTTAGTAACTGTGACTACTGTTCTCATCCTAAGCCTTCCCATCCCATTCACCTCAGCCTTGTGATGTTCACTCCTCCATACTCGGGGATACCGGCGTAGATCTGGTCCATCTGAAAGACAAGGGGCCATTGTGTCAGGCCAACATTCCCCCTCGGTATCTGCTGGAACTTTCCATGGAGTGGTGGCCTATCCCTGCACTGCCCCTGTACCAGAGATATGCGGACTACATGGGAGGCCCATTCCCAGAGGCCAGCCCCACCTGGCTCCACAGACCAGCTTCGCCTCATCCCCCTCTCCCACACCAATCCTGAGAATTTAGGCAATCTGGGCAAGTCGTTTTCTAACAATCCTTCAGTTTCTGCCTTTCCTTCTTCCCTCCCTCCCTTCCTCCTCTTTCCTTCCTTCCTTCCCTCTGTACCCATCTGTCTGTTTTTTTCTTGGTCCTGGGGCTTGAATCCAAGGCCTCAGCACTGTCCCTGAGGTTTTGTTGTTGTTGTTGTTGGTCGTGGGGCCTGAACTCTGGACTTGCGCGCTGTCACTCAGCAATTCTGCTCAAGGCTAGCGCCCTACCACTTGAGCCAAAGTGCCACTTCTAGCTTTTTCTGCTTATGTGGTGCTGAGGAATCGAACTCAGGGTCTCATGCATGCAAGGCAAGCGCTCTACCACTGAGCCACCTTCCCAGCCCCAGTTTTACCTGTTTTGTGAAGGTCTCATTGAACTCCTTAAATCTCTTGGAATTCCGGTCCTCTAGCTCACTGCTGAACTGTTCAGTGGTGACTGTCACGGACAGATCTACCTGGGCAGAGACGGTCTGTTCTGTGGGAGACAGAAGCACTACCCAGTGAGAACACACCCCTTCTCAGCTCCCTGCTATAGAGATTGGCACCCCCATAACCTTACCCTGGGTACAAGGGTGACTGGAGCGGGGGGTGGAGGAGCTCCCGCTCTCCTCTGGAGGGAAAAAGAAGCTTGCTACACTCTTCAGGGCTCATAGATGGAGCCTAGGGGAGCTCAGAACTTCCCAATGAATTGCAGGCTTGCTCCTCCACTGAATGCAGATGGTCCTCGACTTACGATGGGGTTACAGCCTGATGCACCCATCGTAAGTTGAACTTTTTTTTTGTCAGTCGTGGGGCCTGGCACTGTCCCTCAGCTCGTCAGCTCAAAGCTAGCGCTCTACCACTTGAGCCACAGCGCCACTTCTGGCTTTTTCTGCTTATGTGGTACTGAGGAATCAAACCCAGGGCTTCATGCACTGAGCCACCTTCCCAGCCCCGTAAGTTGAACATTATAATTGTAACAATGCTTTTCATCCATCTAGTCCACAGAAGACCATAGATCAGGAGCATAGCTCATGAAGAGGGAGGACGCAGTTGAGCTGAGCACTGTAAGGAAGGATGGTGCTAGCCTTGGAGCAAAACCAAATTCCAGATCTCAAGTATGGTTTCTAATGGATTTGTCTATCATTTATACACAATCGTTAACACACACACACACACACACACACACACACTCCTGCCAGCCAGGTGCCAGTGTGTGAACCTGTCATCCTATCTACTCGGGAAGCTGAGATCTGAGGATCAAGGTTGAAGCCAGCCTGGGCAGGAAAGACCATGAGACTCTTATCTCCATTGAACCACTAAAAGCTGGAAATGGAGCTGTGGCTCAAGTGGAGAGTGCCAGCCTTGAGTGACAAAAGCTCAGGGATAGTGCCCAAGCCCTGAGTTCAAAATCTAGTACCAGCACCAAGATGATGATGATGATGATGATGATGATGATAAAAGAGAGAAAGACAAAAGGAGAATGAAAAAGGAGAGAAGAAAAAAAAAAAGGAGGCTAGATTCCTGGCTATGTACCATGAGGGACAGCAGGCTTTCTGGCTGCATCATGCTGGGCCTGGCAGAGGGTATGAGAGGCCAAGATTACTCACCTAACTCGATACTCTCCACCACGTCCTCACACCTTGGTCCGTAGAAGAGGCTGGTACACTGGCACTTGAGCCCGTCCCAGGAGCCGCCATTTTGGCAGATAATGACAGCATTCTGACACCGATCTCCCGAGAAGCCCACAGGACATTCACACACGCCTCCAACCAACAGTCCTCCATTCATGCATTGAACTGAAAGAGACAAGATCCTGATCAGCCAGGTATGTGCGTGAGAATGAGTGCAAACAGTGCTCAAGAGGTAGAGCACCAGCCTTGAATGATAGAAAGCTCAGACTCAGTGCTGAGGCCTGGAGTTCAAGTCCAGGACCAGCATATATACACATATACAAAAAGATGACACAAAATGAAAATGGGCGCTGGCACATAAGACCCCTGGGCACCTATGATTGAGGTTGATGGTATTATATTGTGAAAAAACTGGAATTCACACTTATTGGGGGAGAAAGGAGAAAGCCCATGAAAATCGGAGAAAAATATAAAAGAAAGACACAGAGCTAATGACCTTATGACAGGGACAAAAGTAACACAGGAGAGACTAGCAGGGAATAGGAAAGAAGGACCAGGACAGAGATGGTTCCTAGGGATCTCACCTGCTAAGAAAATAAGTGTACCATTTTCTAAGAAGAAAAACAAGAAAGGACTGGAAATAACAGAGTGAGTTAGACAATTCAGAAGTAGGTGATTACAAAAGATGGACAAAAAAAAACACAAACAAATAGAAAAAGAGCAGTGAAAGAAAAGATCAGTAGAAAGCACAAAAACATGGAAAAGAATACACAAAGAAATGGAGATTAAAGCAAACATTTAATTTTTATTTATTTATTTATTTTTGCCAGTTGTGGGGCCCGAACTCTGGGCCTGGGCACTGTCCCTCAGCTCTTCAGCTCAAGGCTAGTGCTCTACCACTTGAGCCACAGCGCCACTTCCAGCTTTTTTCTGCTTATGTGGTGCTGAGGAATCGAACCCAGGGCCTCATGCATGCAAGGCAAGCGCTCTACCACTGAGCCACCTTCCCAGCCCCTAAACCAAATATTTTAAAAGGTGCTTACCTGGTGTGGTGGTTGGGAGAGTAGAGGTGATGATAGTGGTAGTAGCTGTGGTTTAAAAAAAAAAAAGTACAAATGAAAAAAAAACGAACACCAGAAAAAGAACATTGGAGGAAAAGATTAGGTAACACATACACACATGCACACACACACACACACACACACACAGAAATGGAATATCAAAAGAAATGGAGATTAAAGCAAATATGATTTAAACATACACTTACCCTGTGTGGTGGTTGGAAGCATGGAGGTGGTAGTGCTGGTGGTGATAGTAGTGGTGGTGGCTGTGGTAACAGATGAAGTGGTTGTAGTCACAGGTGTGGATGGAACAGTTGGAGTGCTGGGGGATGTGGTGGGTAGGAGAGAAGTGCTAGTGGCTGAAGAGGTAGCAATGAGGGGTTGGGAAGAGGTACTGGATACAAGGGTAGTTGGAAGAGGAGTACTGAGCGTAGAAGGGCTGCCTACATGGGGACTTGTGAAAGTCACAGTTGAAGGAGCTGAACTGCCCATGGAAGTGGTGGTTGGACGTGTGTTTGGGTGCACGGAAGAAGAGGAGTGTGTGCTAGACTCAGGTAAACTGGTCACAGGAGTGCTGGAGACCAAGGTGGTAGAGAAGGTCGTACTTCCGTAAGTAGGTGGAAACACAGGAGTGGTAGTAACCGGCATGGTTGAAGCTGAAGTGATTTCTGGAGTTATGGTCACAGGAGTGCTTGTGTCCTCTGGAGGGAGGGAGAATGAGGTGGTATAAGAAGTACTTGTCACTACTGTGCTTGAGGACAGGCTTGTGGATGATGGAGTACTTCCTTCTTGTAGTGTGGAAACAGAGGTGGTGGTGACCTCCACAGCTGAAGATGAACTGACTTCAGGAATTATAGTCACAGGTATGGTTGTATCCTCTGGGCTGAAGGGCAATGTGGTGATACCAGGAGTACTTGTCACTACTGTGCTTGAGGACACGGTGGTGGAAGATGTAGTAGTTCCTCCTGGTGGTGTGGAAACAGGGGTGGTGGTGACCTCCACAGGAGATGAACTGACTTCAGGAGTTGTACTCACAAGTGTGGTTGTGGCCTCTGGAGTGGGAGACAAGGTGGAGATACCAGAAGGACTGGTCACCGTTGTGCTGGAAACTAAGGTGGTGGATGATGGAGAACTTCCTTCTGGTAGTGTGGAAACAGGAGTGGTGGTGACCTCCAGAGGAGAAGATGAAGTGATTTCAGGAGTTGT
>NW_012267359.1:2795271-2796543 GCF_000151885.1 Dipodomys ordii
TGGTGATACCAGAAGGACTGGTCACCGTTGTGCTGGAAACAAAGGTGGTGGATGATGGAGAACTTCCTTCTGGTAGTGTGGAAACAGGAGTGGTGACCTCCACAGGAGAAGATGAACTGACTTGTGGGGTTGTAGTCAAAGGTGTTGTTATGGCCTCAGTGGTGAGGGGCAAGGTGGTGATATCAGGAGTACTGGTCACTGATGTGCTTGCCGACAGGGTGGTGGATGATGGAGTAATTCCTTCTGGTTGGTTAGAAACAGTGGAAGTGGTGACCTCCACAGTTGAAGATGAACTGATTTCTGAGGTTGTACTCAAAGGTGTGGTTGTGGCATCTGGAGTGGGAGGCAAGGTGGTGACACCAGAAGGACTGGTCACTTTCGTGCTGGGAACTAAGGTGGTGGATGATGGAATACTGCCTTCTGGTCGTGTGGAAACAGGAGTGGTGGTGACCTCCACAGGAGAAGATGAAGTGATTTCAGGAATTGTACTAACAGGTGTGGTTGTGTCCTCAGTGGTGATGGGCAAGCTGGTGATATCAGGAGGACTGGTCACTGATGTGCTTGAGGACAGGGTTGTGGCTGATGGAGTACTTCCTTCAGGTTGGGTAGAAACAGTGGTAGTGGTGACCTCCACAGTTGAAGATGAACTGACTTGTGGGGTTGTAGTCAAAGGTGTGGTTGTGGCCTCAGTGGTGAGGGGCAAGGTGGTGATATCAGGAGGACTGGTCACCGATATGCTTGCGGACAGGGTGGTAGATGATGGAGAACTTCCTTTTGGTGGTGTGGAAACAGGGGTGGTGGTGACCTCCAGAGGAGAAGATGAAGTGATTTTAGGAGTTGTACTCACAGGTGTGATTGTAGCCTCAGTGGTGAGGGGCAAGGTGGTGATATCAGGAGGACTGGTCACTGATGTGCTTGAGGACAGTGTTGTGGATGATGCAGTACTTCCTTCTAGTGGGGTCGAAACTGGGGTGCTGGTGACCTCCACAGTTGAAGATGAACTGACTTGTGGGGTTGTAGTCAAAGGTATTGTTATGGCCTCAGTGGTGAGGGGCAAGGTGGTGATATCAGGAGTACTGATCACTGATGTGCTTGCGGACAGGGTGGTGGATGATGGAGAACTTCCTTCTGGTAGTGTGGAAACAGGGGTGGTGGTGACCTCCAGAGGAGAAGATGAAGTGATTTCAGGAGTTGTACTCACAGGTGTGGTTGTAGCCTCAGAGGAGAGGGGCAAGGTGGTGATATCAGGAGGACTGGTCACTGATGTGCTTG
>NW_012267359.1:2797745-2799429 GCF_000151885.1 Dipodomys ordii
CTGTCGTGCTGGGAACTAAGCTGGTGGATGATGGAGAACTTCCTTGGGATAGTGTGGAAACAGGACTGGTGGTCACCTCCAGAGGAGAAGATGAAGTGATTTCAGGAGTTGCACTCACAGGTGTGGTTGTGTCCTCAGTGGTGAGAGGCAAGCTGGTGATATCAGGAGGCCTGGTCACTGATGTGCTTGAGGGCAGGGTTGTGGATGATGGAGTACTTCCTTCCGGTTGGGTAGAAACAGTGGTGATGGTGATCTCCACAGTTGAAGATGAACTGACTTCTGGGGTTGTAGTCAAAGGTGTGGTTGTGGCCCCAGAAGTGGGAGATAAGTTGGTGACATCAGGAGGACTGGTCACTGTTGTGGTAGAAACCAAGGTAGTAGATGATAGAGAACTTTCTTCGGGTGGTGTGGAAACAGAGGTGGTCGGGACCTCCACTGTTGAAGATGAACTGACTTCAGGAGATTTAGTCAGAGGTGTGGTTGTGTGCTCTGGGCTGAGGGGCAATGTGGTGACACCAGGAGTACTTGTCACTACTGTGCTTGAGAACACGGTGGTAGAAGATGGAGTAGCTCCATCTGGTGGTGTGGAAACAGTGGTGATGGTGACCTCCACAGTTGAAGATGAACTGATTTCTGAGGTTGTAGTCAAAGTTGTGGATGTGGCCTCTGGAGTGGGAGACAAGGTGGTGACACCAGAAGGACTGGTCACTGTCGTTCTGGGAACTAAGGTGGTGGATGATGGAGAACTTCCTTCTGGTCGTGTGGAAACAGGAGTGGTGGTGACCTCCAGAGGAGAAGATGAAGTGATTTCAGGAGTTGTACTCACAGGTGTGGTTGTAGCCTCAGTGGTGAGGGGCAAGGTGGTGATATCAGGAGTACTGGTCACTGATGTGCTTGAGGACAGTGTTGTGGATGATGGAGTACTTCCTACTAGTGGGGTCGAAACAGTGGTGCTGGTGACCTCCACAGTTGAAGATGAACTGATTTCTGAGGTTGTACTCACAGGTGTGGATGTGGCCTCAGTGGTGAGGGACAAGGTGGTGATATCAGGAGGACTGGTCACTGATGTGCTTGCGGACAGTGTGGTGGATGATGGAGAACTTCCTTCTGGTGGTGTGGAAACAGGGGTAGTGGTGACCTCCAGAGGAGAAGATGAAGTGAGTTCAGGAGTTGTACTCACAGGTGTGGTTGTAGCCTCAGTGGTGAGTGGCAAGGTGGTGATATCAGGAGGACTGGTCACTGATGTGCTTGAGGACAGTGTTGTGGATGATGGAGTACTTCCTTCTAGTGGGGTAGAAACAGTGGTGGTGGTGACCTCCACAGGAGAAGATGAAGTGATTTCAGGAGTTGTCCTCACAAGTGTGGTTGTGTCCTCAGTGGTGAGGGGCAAGGTGGTGATATCAGGAGTACTGGTCACTGATGTGCTTGAGGACAGTGTTGTAGATGATGGAGTACTTCCTTCTAGTGGGGTCGAAACAGTGGTGCTGGTGACCTCGACAGTTGAAGATGAACTGACTTGTGGGGTTTTAGTCAAACGTGTTGTTATGTCCTCAGTGGTGAGGGGCAAGGTGGTGATATCAGGAGGACTGGTCACTGATGTGCTTGTGGACAGAGTCGTGGATGATGGAGTACTTCCTTCTGGTTGGTTAGAAACAGTGGTGGTGGTGACCTCCACAGTTGAAGA
>NW_012267359.1:2800425-2805297 GCF_000151885.1 Dipodomys ordii
GGAGAACTTCCTTCTGGTCGTGTGGAAACAGTGGTGGTGACCTCCAGAGGAGAAGATGAAGTGATTTCAGGAATTGTACTAACAGGTGTGGTTGTTTTCTGTGGGCTCACTGGGGAAGTGATGGAATTGGTGGAACTGGTCTCATCAGCCCTGGAGATCAGTGCAGTTGATGAATGATTCCTTCCTTCTGTAGTGGAAGAATCAGCAGATTTAGTGCCTTTCTCAAAGAATGTTGTGCCCTGACATCTAGTGATGCAGTTTCCTCTTGTGAACATGGGAATTTTCATCGTGGGCTGGGGAAGTGCTGCCTAGCTGTGCTGTTGTTGTTTGTTTTGTTTGTTGGTTTTGGCACTTGAACTCTGGGCCTGAGCCCTGTCCCTCAGCTCTTCAGCTCAAGGTGAGTGCTCTACCACTTAAGCCACAGTGCCACCTCTAGTTTTCTAGTGGTTTATTGGAGATATGTGTCTCACAGACTTTCCTGACCAGGCTGGCTTTGAATCACGATCCTCAGATCTCAGCTTCCTGAGTTGCTAGGATTACAGGCGTGAGCCAGCAGTGCCAGGCTGAAATCTGCGCTTTCCCTCCCCCCACCATTCTGCCATTCTCAGTGCCAGGGTGTCAGCAAAGCATGGAACCGACTGATACATCATCCACTCTCCTGTCCTGAGATCGAGTTTACGTGTCATGTTGTTCTTGTAGACTACACATTTCCTCAGAGAAGTGATGTGTTTGGATCCTTTCTCTAATCGCACAGTAATGCATCATCTCCTTTGCTTTTCCTCCTCCTGCCCTTTCTGCTAAAAGGGCTAAGCTGTTGAAATCCAGCTGTGTCTGGATCCTTTCTTTGTCCATGAAAGGTCCTCACTCAGCTTCAAGCCCAGCCAAGAAGCCTGTGAAGTCTGGCATGCTTTGGGTTGAAGGAGAGACCCTTTCCTGTGCAAAGGTGGGCACTCTGCTCTGCCCAGGGCTGTATGGTGATTTACTATCATTCACAGGCCATATAAAATGGCAGATGGCTGTGGGCGGCCAACAAGAAGTATGCCAGAAGAGCATAGGTGTCTTTTTCTGTCGTGTGGCAATTTTTTAAAGGCTTTTAAAAAATTCTCTCTCTCTCTCTCACTCTCACTCTCTCTCTCTCTCTCTCTCTCTCTCTATATATATATATATATGTAGTAAAGGTGATATACAGTGGGGTTACAGTCACATAAATCAAGTAATGAGTACATTTCTTTTCGGCCAATGTCACCTCTTCCCTCACTCTCTCCCAATTTTTCCCATCCACAAGCTGTATAGTTCATTTTCAACCTAAGAGTCTAGTGAGTACCACTGCTGCATTTGCTCACCCTTTGTCCCATCCTTTCTGTGCCCTGCCTTACCCTCCCAAAGACAGATTAACAAACAAGACAAAAGGTAAAGAAAACAAAAACAGGGGGCTGGGAAGGTGGCTCAGTGGTAGAGCGCTTGCCTTGCATGCCTGAGGCCCTGGGTTCGATTCCTCAGCACCACATAAGCAAAAAGAAAAAAGCCGGAAGTGGCGCTGTAGCTCAAGTGGTAGAGCGCTCGCCTTGAGCTGAAGAGCTGAGGGACAGCGCCCAGGCCCAGAGTTCAAGCCCCACGACCAACAAAATAAAATAAAGTTCTACACAGTGTGTCAGGTGCTGGTGTCTCACACTTGTCATGCTAGCTACCCAGGAAGTTAGGATCCAAGAATCATGGTTCAAAGCCAGCCCAGGCAGGAAGTCCATGAGACTGTTATCTCCAACTAACCACCAAAAAGTGGTAGGGCACTAGCCTGGAGGAAAAGAAGCTCAAGGACAGCTCCCAGGACCTGAGTTCAAGCTCCAGGACTGGCACACACCAAAAAAAGATAGGCTAAAAGGCGTGGCCTGGCAGCAGGGCTTCCTGAACTAGCCCTCCCTGGTCTCCGCTTCCTTCTGTACTGAAATACAGGAGCCCAGGGGCCCATGGTCAGCATCTCCTCCCCTCCGCAAGGGACTTGACCCCTACTGCCCCCTGGGGTAGGAAGGAAGCTCTACTGTGTAGATGTGAGGGCTCAGATGAGAGAAGGGACCAGGCCCTGGACAGGCTGAGACCACTGGGATGACACATTCTCAGGTCTCAGTGACCATTGGCAGGGTTTCGCATGGGTAGTCATTTGTTTGTTGGTTGGTTTTATTAGTGTCAAGGGTGGAAGAAGCCATACAGAAACAACACAGGGGGTTGGGAAGGTGGCTCAGTGGTAGAGCGCTTGCCTTGCATGCCTGAGGCCCTGGGTTCAATTCCTCAGCACCACATAAACAGAAAAAGCCAGAAGTGGCTCTGTGGCTCAAGTGGTAGAGTGCTAGCCTTGAGCTGAAGAGCTGAGGGACAGCGCCCAGGCCCAGAGTTCAGGTCCCATGACCAAAAAAAAAAAGAAACAACATAGGCATTATGGAGAGAGGGGGGAGACAGAAGAAGAAGAGAAAAAAGGAAGGAAGGAAAGAAGGAAGGAAGGAAGGAAGGAAGAAAGGAAGGAAATGATGGGCCAGGCACCAATGGCTCATGCCTGTAATCCTAGCTACTCAGGAAGCTGAGATCTGAGGATCACAGTTCAAAGCCAGCCTGGGCAGGAAAGTCCATGAGACTCTTATCTCCAATAAACCACTAGAAAACTGGATTGATTGCTGGGATTACAGAAGTGAGTCACTGTGCCCACAGTTCAACGGAAATGATTAACACGGGCCCTGGGCTGAGGTGACGTATCCATACAAAGTGGAGCCAGTTAAACACAGACATGTACAAAAGAGAACATGCCATGGGAAGAGAAAGACAGAGATCAGGGTAATAGACGTACAAGCTAAGATGCACTATGTGTCCCCAGTAACCACTATAGGCTGCGACAGACCCTTTACAGTAACCATGGCCCCTTATCCCGAACTGTGACCAGATACATTCCTTGGGTTCCAAGGCTCTAGCTTCCTTGTTCCAGCAGCCCCAGAGGCCAGATGGTTATAGAAGTGAGGGAGGAATAAAATAACTCAGGCCGGGTGAGGAGACATGTGCAGTGGACAGGTGACAGAGCCCCAGGCTGAGTCACATTCGCTGGGGGGGGGGGGGGGGGGGGGGGGGGGGGGGGGGGGGGGGGGGGGGGGGGGGGGAGAGGGCTACTGCCAGGGTTGGGCTAGCCCAGAGGATATTGTGTATAATTGATTTGTCATATATTCTGAGACATGAGATCAGGATGGGTGTCTTCTAGGAAGGGCCAGGCTGAAGCTCCTACATTCCTTCTCCAGGCCCACACCCTGCCCTGGCACCCCGGGTCCAGTGGCCTTGAGAACAGGTGAGGCTCTGGGTTCCTGGAAAGGAGACTACTCAAAGCCAGCTAGGACCCTACAAGACCAGCTGATGCCAGGCTCAGAGAGGGTGGAGAGACTCCAGAGTCCTACTGAGCAAGAGCAGAGAGTCTGAAAACTTCCATTTGACAAGAAAGGACACACTGAGTCAGAGGGGACACACTGAGTCACAGCATGTGGGGACAGGTCAACAGGGATCAAGGAAAAGGTGAGGGGGGAGGAATTGCTGGGCATTGGTGGCTTACACCTGTCATTCTAGCTACTCCAGAGACTGAGATCGGAGGATTGTGGTTCAAAGCCAGCCCGGGTAGAAAAGTCTGTGAGACTCTTATCTCTAGTTAATCACCAGAAAAGCAGCAGAGGAGCTGTGGCTCAAAGTGGTAGAGCAAGGATGGGAAGGTGGCTCGTGGTAGAGCGCTTGCCTTGCATGCATGAGGCCCTGGGTTCGATTCCTCAGCACCACATAAACAGAAAAAGCCAGAAGTGGTGCTATCACTCAAGTGGTAGAGCGCTGGCCTTGAGCTGAAGAGCTGAGGGACAGCGTCCAGGCCCAGAGTTCAGACCCCATGACTGACAAAAGAAAAAAAAAAGAGAGAAGAGAGCAGAGGAGAGGGAACCCAGAAAGAGAAAAAGAAGTTGGGCCCTATAATCCTAGCTACTCAGGAGGCTGAGACCTGAGGATCATGGTTCAAAGCCATACTGGGCAGAAAAGCCTATAAGACTCTTATCTCCAATGAGCCACCAAAAAGCCCTAAGTGGAGCTGTGACTCAAGTGGTAGAGTATTAACCTTGAATAAAAGAAGCTCAGGGACAGTGGCCAGGCACTGAATTCAAGCCCCAGGGCCAGCGTGCGCGCACGCACGCACGCACATACAGAGAGTGTGTCAAGATGCTCTTCTCTTACTGAAGCCCTAGGGAGGTTTTCATGGCACTACTAGAGGCTGTGAGGCTCCCACCAGTTTCTCTGGGAGTGGACCCCATGCTCTCCGCCCAGACCTAGCTGCATACACAGTCACAGACTACTTTTGCCTCTAGCACAGATATTACAAGGATGCCCCCTCTCCCGTGAGGGAGGTGGCTGGCAATAAACTGCTTTTCCCATGTGACTGTGTCCAAGTGGTCTTCTGGGACGGCTGCTTTCATTGGTACCGTCACTTGGATGATTTCCCCCCCCCCGCCCCGCTACACCCCCTCCCCCCCCACACACACACTGTGAGTTTGCTCTCCCTGGCCTCCCTGGGAATTCAAGCTTCCCTGGGGATCTTGTGCCAGTCTCAGGCCCACCCAGAGGACTGCTGAGGGGGTAACTTCTCCTCACTGAGTGCTCTACTTCCGTCCACCACAACAATGGCCGATTTGCCCCTCTTCCTAGGTGCCCACTTACAGTAAGCTGGGGACTCAGAATCCTTTTCCATCAGGTCTGTGACAGGGAGAAATTTGGCACCAAGTTTTTTGTTTCTTTTTTTTTGGGGGGGGGGTCTGGTCGTGGGGCCTGAACTCTGGGCCTGGGCGCTGTCCCTCAGCTCTTCAGCTCAAGGCT
>NW_012267359.1:2805347-2822984 GCF_000151885.1 Dipodomys ordii
CTCTACCACTTGAGCCACAGCGCCACTTCCGGCTTTTTTCTTTTTGCTTATGTGGTGCTGAGGAATGGAACCCAGGGCCTCATGCATGCAAGGCAAGCGTCTACCACTGAGCCACCTTCCCAGCCCCTGGCACCAAGTTTTGAGCTCTATTCTAGGAGCCTAGACCACCGACCACAGGTCAAGGGATTCAACAATTGCGGGCGAAGACCCCTCTTGCTCCCTTTCCATGTTAGCTTAACAGAGCACTCCTTGGGGACGCTTATGGTAGCTCTAGTGTCAGCTCTGTTGATCACTCATCATGGGTGGGCACAGTCTAAAATTCCTCAGTACACAACCCCAAACCACTCAAGTCAGAGCCCAGTTTTAAGCCTCACAAACATATATGCTTATACAATCAAATTTGGCCCCAGATGGGCGCCAGTGGCTCACGTCTATAATCCTAGCTACTCAGGAAGCTGAGATCTGAGGATCAAGGTTCAAAGCCAACCCTGGCAGGAAAGTCCATGAGACTCTTATCTCCAATTAACCACCAGAAAGCCAGAAGTGGCACTGTGGCTCAAGTGGTAGAGTGCTGGCCTTGAGCTGAAGAGCTCAGGGACAGTGCCCTGGCCCCACAACCAAAACAAAAAAAAAGCTAACCAAAGTCTAGTTAATTGCTCTGCCCCTCAGCTTAACTGTGGGTGAAGTCACAGTTACTTTCCTTGCGGCAGGATAAAGGAAAGAAAAAAAGGTCAGTTTTAAATTCAAACCGCAGAGGAGTTCATCAGATTTGGGTGCAAACAAATGTGTCTAAGAGTTAATCCAAAACACAAATTAAGGGGGGGTGGGGGGAGGATGGGAAGGGATGGGAAGGGGAAACAAAGGAGGAGGCTATAATGCTTGATAAGTAATGTACTCATTGTCTTGCCCATGTAATTGACCCCTCTGTACAGTATTTTCACAATAAAAAAACAAAACACAAATTAAGGATTTGGAAGGTAAAAATAACCTTACAAACCCCAAAAGGTTCAAATATGTAGCAGACAGAGCTTATGAGTAAAGTTGGTATGTGATGAAGTTGGCTATAATTTAAATAAGATCAAGATTAATACACTAATGTAAAACCAGCATGTCATTCTTTATGTCCATCTATGCTATTAAGTTTGTCAAATTTTTAATATAAGTTTTCCAAGTATGTAAGATACCTTGGATACAGAGCTGACGATAGTTTCTATCTTAAGTAGTATCCTAAAGTGCTATAATCAGTTAATCAGCTGGTGTTTTTAAAAACTCTCATCACATCTATGGAGTTTTGTCATTGCAAATTGTAGATTTTACTCTCCGTAATGGCCAGGCCCACAGAGAAATAACTCTGGTTAAGTATCTGCTGGTCAACTCTTAACAAGTTACAGGTAAGCTCTGCTTATTATTTCCATTGGTCTCCTTGTTGCGTTAATTGGAAGTAAAAGGGGGTTTTTGTGGCAAAGATTCGTTTGATCTGAGGATTGCAGTTCAAAGCCAACCCCGGAAAGACTCTGAGACTCTCTCTCTCAACTAACCAGCAAAGAGCCAGGCTAAAGGCATGGCTCAAGAGACTCTTAGGTCTCATTAACCAGCCAAATGCTGGAAGTGGCGCTATGGCTGAAAGTGGTAGGGTACTAGCCTTGAGCAGAAATGCTTCGGTACAGTGCTCAGGCCTTGAGTTCAAGATGCCAACTGGGACAAGCCATCCCAGCAATGAGCACCTAGACCCCCAGGAAGAGATCAGTCCTGACCATGAGGAATCATGGAGAGGAGTAAGAGGGGATAATGTCACATTCTAAATGGAGTCACTTTGTGCTTGCCCTTTTTCAAAATTAACCAGAGCCTGGAAATCTCCAGCTAATGTCCATATCTGTCTACCTTCTAACATTCTTCCCTTTGTTACTTGTTATTCATATTTGTTACTTGCTATTTGTATTTATAGTAAGTCTTAGACTCATGACAGTTAGCCTTGTCAGATCCTGGGTTTCCCATACATACTCTATAATCCCTCCAGGATACGGGGACTCAGGTACCATGCTATGTCTCCAAGATGGAGAAGGCACTGTCAAGTCTTTGATAGCCCCTTTGTGGGATCAATCACTCCCTGGCCTATGCCTCTCTTGGGTCCACTAGCAGCAACTTTTTTGCCTTTAATTAATTGTGCCTTGCATTTTAGATACCTACAAAATATTCTCACAAAAAATTCTCACCCTTAGCAACCAAATTGTCAACCAAAAAAGCTTCTAGAAGGGTACCTGGTAGAATGACAAATCTGGGACCTGTGACTACTTCCCCCCTTTACAGCAGGAAGTAGCTCTAGAAGAAGCGACCTCTGCCCACAGGTACCCGTACTTATTAAACAACAAAGAAGGGAAGGTTAGCAGCACTTATCTCTAGCCCCAAGCTGCCTCAGTGGAACTCCCTCCACCCAGACCTGAACTCCACTCTGCCCTTCACAAAGAGAGAACTCTCCCTGGGGCTCCTGCCAGTTTCTCTGGGATCGGTCCACGTACTCTCTGCCCAGACCTAGCTGTGCACACAGAGTACCTCTTGCCTCTAGCCCCAAGGTTATAAGGATGCCCCTGAATAGGGAGAGGCACCATTTCTCCCTGTCCCATGGGGGAGGTGGCCTTATCAGCCTTGGCTGGCAATAAACTGCTTTTCCTGTGTGTGAGACTGTGTCTGCGTGGTCTTCTGGGATAGGTGCATTCAGAGGCCCCAGTCAAGAATGATGCTTCTAGACCCCATATTCTTAGAGCGCAGTTATGGAGGGTGATGGCCCGTGGCCAGGAGCTCCCGCCTTTCCTGGCAAAGCAAGCACAGGGCCGGGCAAAGTCCAGATGGGATGTGCTGCGATGTCACCTCAGGGATGGCTGGAGGTAGCTCATCTTGGGACAAAGGCTCCTTTCTTTCCACCCAGCCCTTTCCAAGGTGACATCTCAGGGCCTGAGGAAGAGAGGGCCTGGGGACAGGTGAGGGACAGGAGGAGGTTCTGGAGGGGTCCAGTTGTTGGGGTCCCTTGGCATCTCTTCTACGTGGAGTCCTGTCTCCACGTAGCCGGGCTCCTGAAGCAACTAAGGTGAAAAGATCCATAGACATCCCAGCCCTTGTCTTTTTAAGGGAAAAACTGAGGCCAGTGAGGAACAAGACAGCCCAATGGCACTCAGCTTGTTAGCGGAGGATTAGAATCTGAGGCTCCTCAGAAGTGGAGGTGTGGCTCGAGCCTTGAGCAGCAGAACCAAGCAAGAGAGGGAGGCCCCTAGTTTCAAGCCCCAGTACTAGCAGACACACACAGGAAAAAAAAAAAAAAAAAGAGGGGGATGGGCTAGGAGGTGTGTGTTGGTGGCTCACACCTGTAATCCCAGCTACTCAGGAGGCTGAGATCTGAAGATTCTGGTTCAAAGCCAGCCAGGGCAGAAAAGTCTATAAGACTCTCATCTCTATTGAACTACTAAGAAGCCAGAAGTGGAGCTGGGACTCAAGTGGTAGAGAGCCAGCCTTGAGCATTAAAGCAAAGGGATAGCACCCAGGCCCTGAGTTCAAGACCCAGTACCATCGCGCGCGCACGCGCACACACACACACACACACACACAGAATCTGAGGCTCCTGAAGTCCTGTCTTGGTCAGAGAGCTGCAACATGGTCTGAGGACCGGATCATGTTGAAATTGCCTGGACAAAAGAGTTTGAGGAGACAGAACTTGGAGGCTAGGGTCATACACTTTGAAAGGAAGTCCCTGCGTTAATACTGGGAAGGGAGATGGGGGATTGGAGGGGAACACCCACTGGGTAAAGATGGCCTTGGTTGGCTATGGGCTAGAGTGTCTGGGGTGCGATGGGGGGGGAGTGAGGGCCGGCTTTGCTTAAGATTCCCACAAAGCAGATCCACTCTCACAAGCTGGAAAGCAGTCTGGAGGCAGAGAAGAGCTTGAGGCTGGGCTCCAGGTGGGAAGCAACCGCATCCAGGTCCCTGGGGAGCAGGGAGACACCACCCCTACCCCCCACCCCCGGGGAGGGGCAGTCACTTACCCTTTTCCGCAGCGTTACACTGAGGCAGGAGCTGGGGCACCAGAGCCAGCAGGCACAGCGCTGCTGCCAGCAGCCTCGGCATTGAGGTACCGAAGCCTACACCCATCCTTCGCTGGCGCTCACAAAGTTAAGTATCAGCCAGGGAACGTCAGAAATATAAGGCCCCAGAGACCTTTGGTCCCTATGATACCACAGTTCTGGGGGCCAATCTGAACCTAAGGCCAATCGGGGAGCTTCCTTTGTGACTAGGGGGTGTAGACCGAAGGGTGGTGGGAGGGGCTCCCCTCCCTGGCCAGACAGCACCCAGACATGTATATAACCAGAGCTGTCACCCCAATGTAGGGGCAGTGTAGGGCCCTGAGGCAGACAGGGAACAAGCCCCAGGTAAAGAGGTGACCAGTCCAGCCCAGCCTGAGCCTGAGCAGGAGACCAAGACATTCTAATTGGTGTTTTGTGCCAGTCCTGGGGCTTAACCTCAAGACCTAGGCTGTTTTTTTAGCTTTTTCACTCAAGGCTAGCGCTTTACCACTTGAGCCACAGCTCCAGTTCTAGTTGTTTTTATTTTTTATTTTCTGGTCGGTTATGGGGCTTGAACTCTGGGCCTGGGCGCTGTCCCTCAGCTCTTCAGCTCGAAACAAGCGCTCTACCACTTGAGCCACAGCACCACTTCCAGTTTTCTGAGTGGTTTATTGGAGATAAGAGTCTCACGGACTTTCCTGCCTGGGCTGGCTTTGAACCGAGATCCTCTGATCTCAGCCTTCTGAGTAGCTAGGATGACAGGCGTGAGCCACCAGCGCCCAGCTTGTTTTTATTATTATTTTTTTCTGTATGCTGGTTAATTGGAGGTAAGAGTCTCATGGACTTTCCTGCCTGGCTGGCTTTGAATCTCGGTCTTCAGATCTCAGCTTCCTGAGTGGCTAGGATGACAGATGTGAGCCATCAGCACCCTAGCTTTGATCACAGCATCTGGGAAAGAGATCCCCTTCCTTGAGTCCTTCTCTGCTCCCTGCTCCTCACTCCCAGTATATAGGGTGTAGGCGTGGGCACACCTGGGCCAGTAACCAGCCTCAATGGATCAGGCTTTATATATAAGGGAATCACGCTCTCCCATCCCCTTCCTGTGGCCACCCGGAGTGACCTTGTCTGCCTCCAAGGTCAGCCAAGCCAAGGGTTTACCCCCCCCCCCCGGCCTTCTGGGAGGTCCCATGGACCTGATCTTGAGGCTTGCGTGCTGTACGACCACAGGCCGAGGAGGGCCGTCCCTGCCCTGCTGGGCCTGGCGAGAGCACATGTCCAGGCACAGGGGTACCCTCCCCAACGCCCAGAATGGCCCCTCCTCTTCCAGCTCACCTCCCCAAGCCCCTTCAGGTAGTGGGGAAAGACAGCCTCTGAAGTCGCCTTGCTCTTTAAGAATTGCTTTTTATTGTAGGAACGTTGCAGTCACCCACAGTCACCCAGAGCCAACCAGGATGTGGGGCCCCTTCTGCCCCTGGATGGAGGGGCGAGGCTGGGGCGCGGCCACCCCCCTACCCCCTCTTCAGCAGGGCCCACCAGCCAGACACATCACTGCCCAGTGAGACTGTAGGACCTCCACGCCTGGCACCCAGCTTCTGGGGGTGCCCCTGGGGGTGCTCTGCCACTTGTGGTCCACATCTGGAGCTCTGGGCCTTAGAGGCTGGCTTTTACCACTTTCGGCCTTTGAATGTGGACCTGAGGTAAGGGGAGAGAGGGAGAGAAAGAGGGAGAGAGAGAGGGAGAGAGAGAGGGGTGAAGGGGCAGCCCTGGGGTGGGGGGCAGCCCCAGGGGTGGGGGACAGCTCATAGTTGAGTCACCTCTCTGCTTGGGTCCACATTTTCCAGGGAGGGCTGGAAGTGGCTGTACCCCGTCTCTAGGCCAAATCTGTCTTCCTTTAGATCCTTGCCTGTAAACAGAGGCGTGGGATGAGGGGAAAACCCAGGGATGGGGGAGTGGGAGATTCTAGATCATTCTTCCACTGTTCAGTTCTTAGTGGTCCTCAGGGGCGGGGGAGGAGAAGGGGTGCCTGCCCTCCCACCTCAGGACCGGGGCAAAAGTCACAGTCCAGGGCCTGGGGTGGGCCTGGGCGTGAGACACCAGCTGGGCTGGGTTGGGACAGAAGGCATTTACCTGAGTCACAGGGGCCCGGCCCTGCCCAGCCCTGTAGCAACAGTAACCACAGCAGATAGGGTCCAGATTCTTCTATTACTTCCTGAGTCCTGCAGACCCTGCCTCCCTCTTTTCCTGACCTTCAGGCCTGGGGCTCCTTCCCTGTCCCCTTCCAGGGTCTCCTGCCCATCCCCCCACAATGCCTACCCCCATGGAGCCACTGTGAGACCACAGGCCCCTCCCCCACTGCACCCCTCCCAGGCACCCCCCCCACACACACATTCTTTTTCTCCTGATACTAAAGGCCTGCCCCTCAGTACCTTCCCACACACCGGTGTTCCGGAAGCTGGTAGGGTGTCTCTCCCTCTGCCATACTCCATACACATCATAATCTTGCCTGTGAACAGAAATGTCTTGAGTGGATGGAGGTGGGCGGGGCAGGAGGGACCTCAGTGGGTCCTGACCGCCCCTCTTCCTCCAGTTCTGCCCTGGGTGGGTTGGGGGGGAGTAAGAGCAGAGAATGAGGAGCAAAGTCCCCAGGGCTCCCCATCCCTGAAGGCCAGGCTTCTGAGCCAGGGCCCCCCCTCTTCCCCTTCGTCGATTTCTGTTTGCTTGTGTGGAAAGTCAGGTGGGCTGCGGATCATCTCCCGATGTGGTTCACAGGTGCCTTTCATCTCCGCTGTAGCGGGAAATGGGCCCCACACGGCTTTCTCTCAGCTTCCTACACTGAAGCCACAGGAATGATAACAAAGCCAGCTAATCTCCTCCCGGACAATAATTAATTTCAGAGACTCTTTGGTTTCAATTCCTGGGCCACCGGGAGGTAGCCAATGGTTTCCTTATCAGAGGGCCTGTGACCCTTGGCCACACCCACAATTAGAGGGTATAGACCACTCTTCAATGGCTAGGCTAGAAGAGCCCCACCTCCATGGCAGACAAACTCTTTCTCCTCATCCCCCCCCCATCTCCAGGCCCACGGTGTTGGCTCGGGATCTCACCTGTGGAGTTTCCTTCGCGATCGGCCAAGGAAGAAGGCCAGGACCACCACCACCACCAGCAACACCGCGACCACGGCGCCCACCACCCCGTACACCAGGGCCTTACTGGTGTTGTGCTCGCAGCTGTCCCCCCAGGACCAGTGCGTGTCCGTGTTGGGGCACCTGAGGACATAATGCAGGGTCAAGCTAGGTAGCCCTGACACCACTCTACCCCAGAGCACGGTGGGGGAAAGTAGGGACACCCGCCCCTGCAGGGAGGGAGGGGCTGGATCAAGGGGAGCGGGGAGAGAGGCACAGAGCGCAGGGCAGCAGTGGGGAAGGAACAGCGGTCCCCGGGATCTGGGGAGCGGGAAGGCCTCACCCCACTCTCTGAGGTTTCCTTATCTAATCTCCAAACAGCTGGCACCCAGAGCCTCCTGTTTATCCTGGTTTATATTTCATATTTAATTTATGATCTTGGAACTGAAGTGTCTAGGCCACAAACCAAAGCAATGACAGCCCGGTGGCTTGGGGGGAGAGAGAGAGATAATAGGGCAAAACTGATGACCTGGGCTTTCTCAGGAAAGGTTTGCCTAGGCTACAGAAGGGCTGCGGGTCATTCTTGCTGTGTGGGGAGCCATGGGAGGTACAGGGAGGAGGAGGAGGAGGAAGTGCCCTCTGAGCTCCGCCCCCTGGGGGGGATGAGAGGGGGGTGGGCCGGGCCCTTCCACGGAACTTACAGGCAGCGGGGACCGCTGCGCTGCAGCTGGCACTGGCCCTGGTTACAATTGAGCTGCGACTTGGTCCCTGTTGTACACTGAGTCACGCACGTCAGCCTTCCATCCAGCTCATCCACATAGAAGAAGTGGGCAAAGTCCCGGGCAGCTTTCTGGGTGCATTGTTCTGAAGAGAGGAGGTGAAGGACAGGCACCACCTATCAGCCTGGCTGAAGTTCTCCTAGGAACTCCCAGTGCCCCCCCCCCCCGGCCTGTTCCCAGCTCACCCTGTGGGTCAAAGCTCAGCTTTATATCTTTCTCCACTGTGGTGACATTTCCATTGTAACACAGTGTGGAATCTGCCAAGGACAGATGGGAGATTAAAAACAAGAAGCTGGGTGCTGGTGGCTCACACCTATAATCCTAGCTACTCAGGAGGCTGAGATCTGAGGATCGCAGTTCAAAGTCAGCCCGGGCAGGAAAGTCTGTGAGACTCTCAGCTCCAATAAACCACCAGAAAACTGGAAGTGGTGCTGTGGCTTAAGTGGTAGGGCACTAGCCTTGTGCTGAAGAGCTGAGGGACAGGGCTCAGCCCAGAGTTTAAGCCCCACGACTGACAAAAAAAACAAGGGCCTGGCACTAGTGGCTCATGCCTGTAATCTCAGCTACTTGGGAGGCTGAGATAAGAGGATTGTGGTTCAAAGTCAGCCCAGACCTTATTCGTTGTTGTTTGTTTTGGTCAGTCATGGTACTTAAACTCAAGGCCTGGGCACCATCCTTGAGTTCTTGTGTTCAAAGCTAGCACTCTACCGCTTTGTGCTACAGCATCACTTCCAGTTTTCTGCTGGTTAATTGGAGATAGAAGTCTCACGGGAACTTTTCTGCATGGACTGGCTTTAAACTATGATCCGCAGATCTCAGCCTCCCAGGTTAGCTAGGACCACAGGTGTGAGCCACCCATGCCGGGCCTACCCAGACTCTGATCTCCAATGAGCACCAAAAAACTGGAAGTGGAGCAATATAGTTCAAGTGCTAAAAGTACCAGCCTGCCCAGTTCAAGTCCCAGGACTGGCACAAAAACAAAAACAAAAAAAACCCAGAAATGTTTCTCTCCCTCCTTTCTCCATACCACACCTTCCACAGCAAGTCAATACTGATGGGGTCTTTACCCTGTGAGCGGGCTCCAATGAGCACATCAGAAGAATGGAGGCACAGGGAAGGGGCCATGCCCGCTGGTGACAAGAGCTTCCCGGGGACCTACCTCGGCACTTGGCTATGTCATCTGGAATCATGCTGGTCTTGTTCTTGAGTCTGGCCTGCACAACATCCCTGAGATGGCCGAACAGCTCACGGTACTGCGGGGTGTAGTTGGCTGCTAGGTGGACAGCATTTTCCACCACAATGCTGCCATTTCTGGAAGCAGGAGATGTTTTGCCATTTATCCAGGTCTCTCTCTCTCTCTTCTCTCTCTCCTTCACCCCGTCTCTGTCTTTCTCTGTCTCTGTCTCTGTTTCTCTCTCTCTCTCTCACACACACACAGAGGAAGGGCTCAGGAAGCAAGGGGGGAAGTGGAGGCAAAGCAGTCCTATGACCCAGAGGTAGGAAAGAATAGTAGAGCAAGACATGGACATTCTAGAAACTTCTGTGGTGGCCATAATTGCCTAAGAATGAGATTCACCTCTTCAGAAGCCCTCAGTGAGGAGACACATGGATGGAAATGCGTGTGCACTGTGGGCAGGAATTAAAACAGTGTAGCTGCTGCAGAAAACAGTATGGTGGGTCCTCAAACACTTACACATAGCCCAGTGTAGGGTCTCCTGCCTGTAATCCCAGTATGTAGGAGGCTGAGGCAAGGTGACCAAGAGTTTGAGGCCAACCTAGACTGCATAGCATAGAAGAAGGAAGAGGAGGAGGAGGAAGAAGGGAAAGAGGAAGAGAAGGAGAATGAAGGAGGCAGAGGAAGAGAAAGAAAAAGGGGAAGAAGAGGAAGAGGAAGGGAAAGAAAAAGATGAAGAAGGAATAAAGGGAAGAGGAGAATAAGGAAGGAAGAAAATAGAAAGAAGAGAAAAAGGAGAAGGAGGAAGAAAAGTAGAGGAGGAGAATGAAGATGGGAAAAATGAAGAAGGAAGCAGAGAATAAGGAAAAAGAATGAAGAAGAAAGAAAAGGAAGAAGAGGAAGAGGAAAAGGAAAAAGGTGAGTGGAAGAGGAAGGAAGGAGAAAAAGAAGGAAGAGAAGTAAGGGAAGGAAGAGGACGGAAAGGAGGAGGAGGGGGAAGAAGAGAAGAAAAGGGAAGCCGGGTGTCAGTGGCTCATTCCTGTAATCCTAGCTACTCAGGAGGCTAAGATCTGAGGATCATGGTTCAAAGCCAGCCCGGGCAGGAAAGTCCATGAGACTCTTATCTCCAATAAACCACCAGAAAACCGGAAGTGGCGCTGTGGCTCAAATGGTAGAGCACAAGCCTTGAGCTGAAGAGCTGAGGGACAGCGCCCAGGCCCAGAGTTCAAGCCCCACAACCAACAAAAGAAAAAGAAAAAAGACAAGGGAGAAGGAGGAGGGAGGAGGAGGGGGAGGAAGGGAACAAGGGGGAAGAGGAAGGAGAAGGAGGTGGAAGGAGAGAAAAGAGCAGGAGAAGGAGGGGAAAGTCCGTTAGAAGCTCCTCACTGTAGGGCCAGGGATCTGGTGAAGGATCCACCTTGAGACAAGATGGAGCCATTTCTGTCCTTTTAGAGGAGCCACAGGCCGCCCTGCTCCTCTGATTCTCATCCCAGCCCTTGCCACCCTCCCTCGGTCCCCCACAGCCAGTCTCATGGTCTCCTGGGCTGGTCTTGCTTTTTTGAATCCTCCACACCAGGCCCCTTCCTTCTACGTAGTCACCTCTGGTCCTCGCCAAAACCCAGCTGTCTCCATGGCAACCCAGATGCAGCTCACCAACTTGGCACGTGCCATCTGATCAACCTTTGCTCCTCCTGGCACTGCTCTGCCTGCCTGCAGTTGGCACCTGGCCTCCTCCTCTCACCTCTAGGTTCTCCGGAGTCTCTCCCCCTCCTTTCCCTCACCTCATTCCCCCACCTTTTGCTACACTCCTATTAATTATCACTTGATAATGAATTCTCAGCACAAGCCTGCTTTGGGGACCTCTCTACCCATGAAACCCCATGCAACAGCCATGGTCTCCGCTAGGCTCTGCCTCTCTGAGCTCCAGGAAGACTGCACTAGGTGAACCCAGGATCTAGCCCAGGGATGGCTTTAATTACAAGTTTGGTGAGTGAGTAAGTAATGGATGAATGTATGAATGAGTGCATGAATGAAATAGTAATAGAATGAGTGAATGTATGAATGAGTGAATAAGTGAAAGAATGAATAAATGACGGAATGAATGGATGGATGGATGGATGAATAAACATGATGCATTAACTCTGTGTGTGTGTGTGTGTGTGTGTGTGTGTGTGTGTGTATGCCAGTCCTGGGATTTGAACTCAGGACCTGAGCACTGTCCCTGAGCTTTTGTGCTCGGGGCTGATGCTCTATCATTTGAGCCACAGATCTATTTCTGGCTTTTTTTGCTTGTTAATTAGAGTTAAGAGTCTCACAGAGGGCTGGGAATGTGGCTCAGTGGTAGAGTGCTTGCCTATCAGGCATGAAGCCCTGAGTTCGATTCCCCAGTACCACATATACACAAAAAGCCAGAAATGGCTCTGTGGCTCAAGTGGTAGAATGCTAGCCTTGAGCAAAAGAAGCTCAGGGACAGTGCCCAGATCTTGAGTTCAAACCCCAGGGCCAGCAAAATAATAATAATAATTTTTTTGGGGGTCCGGTCGTAGGGCCTGAACTCTGGGCCTGGGTGCTGTCCCTCAGGTCTTCAGCTCAAGGCCAGTGCTCTACCACTTGAGCCACAGCGCCACTTCTGGCTTTTTTCTTTTTGCTTATGTGGTACTGGGGAATCGAACCCAGGGCCTCATGCATGCAAGGCAAGCGCTCTACCACTGAGCCACCTTCCCAGCCCCAATAATAATAATTTTAAAAAAGAGTCTAACAGACTTTTCCTGCCCAGACTGGCTTTGAACTGCGAGCCTCAGAACTCAGCCACCCAAGGAGCTAGGATTACAGATGTGAGCCACCAGCATCTGCCATGATGGATAAACTTTGACAAATTAACTGAAGAAAATGATGAAGGAGGGCTGGGAAGGTGGCTCAGTGGTAGAGTGCTTGCCTTGCATGCACGAGAGCCTGGGTTCAATTCCTCAGCACCACATAAGCAGATAAAGCCAGCAGTGGCGCTGTGGCTCAAGCGGTAAAGTGCTAGCCTTGAGCTGAAGAGCTGAGGGACAGTGCCCAGGCAGAGAGTTCAGACCCCATGACTGGCAAAAAAAAAGGAAAAGAAAATGAATGACAAAGGGATTAAACAACATCACAAATGAACATACAATGGTGCATGAGTAAACATGATGAACAGATGGATGGATGGCAGAATGAATGAATGGCAGCATTTATGACCTCGGGCCCTCAGGTCTGTCCCAAGCAAGGTAGAAATAGCGCAAGCGTTCACCCCAGAGTGGGGGAGGGGCTCCCCTGGTACTCACAAAAGTCTGTTAATGGTCACCCTTCTGTACTGGGAAAGGTCACCGAAAATCTCATTCATCTGGAAAAAAAAAAATCGAATCAAATCAAACCCAGTTGTGGCTACACTGGGCTGGAACGCACAAAGAGAGCCCTCCTCCCCGACCCCCACATCAGGACAGCTCCCTGCTCCTGCCTGTGGTGGCTAGAGAAAAGGGAAAGGGCAGGTACCAGGATGGAGTGGGCAGGGCTTGAGGGTGGGAGTGCAGAGGATCCCCTCAGGAGTCAGGGGCTGAGGGGTTCTGGGAGTCAAACTCAGCTGAGCCCTGCGTCTCCCTCGCACTTGCTGGGGACCCCGTGTGCTTACTTGTTCGATGAACTGCTGAGTGAAGTTCTTGTAGGCTTCGGAGGACGGGTCTTTCAGGTCCTCTGTGAAGTTCCTGTGGATCACCTTCACCACCGCGGTCACGTTAGCGGTGATGATCCCGGGGATTTCTGGGGGGACACCAGGCATGAGACGTGAATGTCTACCAGCTCTGCCTCTTGGTCTCATGGACGTGAGGGTGGGACCAAGGACAGATAACACTCAAGAGTCAGGCGGACTGGGTACCAGTGGCTCAGGCCTGTCATCCTAGCTAGTCAGGAGGCTGAGATTTGAGGGTCAGGTTCAAAGCCAGCCTGGAGAGACAAGTCCATATGAGCCTCTCATATCCAATTGACCGCCAAAAAGCCAGAAATGCAGGTGTAGTTCGGGTGGTAGGGCACGAGTCTTGAGCAGTAAAGCTAAGCGAGAGCACTCAGACCCTGAGTTCAAATCCCATTACAGGTAAAGAAATGTCTATTCCTGCCCCTTAATACCATGCAGAATTTGTGGTCGTGGTCAGGGTGGCAAGCCAGACAGAATTAGATGGTGTGTGTGTGGTGGTGGGGCGGGGGGACCTTCAAAACTCCTGACCTTGAGGACACACTCCTGCCTGAGTGTGGCCTGGCCAAAAACCGCATGGCTTCTGAGTGAGGAGTGGGAGGGGCTAACATTTCCAACATGGCCGCCTGCTCTGAGGACCCAGGGGCAGGGCTGCAGAGACCAGGTCATTACCTACTGGAAAGGAGATCAGGAGAGACTCGCAGTCCAGACCTGTGAAGCCCTGCTCACACACGCACTGATTCCCAGTCCAGTTTCCATTGTGGCATTGCCCTGTGGAGGGACAGAAGTCACAAAGGTCAAAAGACAGGAACACTGGCTCCGACCCCACTCTCATCATCAACATGCTGAACTTTACAAGAACCACTAGAGCCCACAAAGCCATGCATTCGAGAACCATCCATTCCCAGCCCAGCCCCAGGAACGAGAGTGGTAGAACAGGAGAAAATTGGTGAGTAAAGAAATAAAACACACAAGAGAACTCAGGCACTGGTAGCTCACGCCTGTAACCCAAGCTACTCAAGCAGCTGAGATCTGAGGATTGCCATTAGAAGCCAGCCCGGGCAGGAAAGTCCATGAGATTCCAATTAACCAGCAATAAACCAGAAGAGGAGCCATAGACAACATGGTAGAGCACTAGTCTTGAGTAAAAAAGCTAAGTGAGTGCCCAGGCCTGAGTTTAAGCCCACGTACTGCCATGCGCGTACACACACACACACACACACACACACACACACAGAACTGCCCACAGAACTCAGAGAGTAACCCAGATGGATGTATACACAACTTACTTGGTGACAAAGAGATTGGCTGGGTAGTCATCAATGTGGTGGGCTTACTAGAGACCCCAGGATGAATGGCAGGACTGCTGCTGAACCCTGAGACTGGATACTGAGTAGAGGAAGGTAATGTATAGAAGTCAGAAAAACTGTTAGACGTCGTGAGAGACCAAGGGTCAGATACCAGTAAGGCAGAACTGGAGGCCGCAGGAGGGTGTGTGGTGTAGGGATTGTCGGCTGACACTGTCCGGTGTGACATGGTTGCCTGTGCAGATCTGGTGCTCCCCAGGGAGGCTGTGGGTTCTCCAGGTAGGACTGTGGTTCCATGGATGTTTGATGGCAGAGAGATAGGTGACGATCCAGGTGTTCCTGACCAAGTTGTGGGTTCGTCAACCACTGGAGTGGTTGTATACATCTCTGGTGACATTGTAGTGTGGGCTGATCCTGGGCTGCTCTGGGAAGTGGTAGATTCTTGAGTCAAAGAAGACGATTGGAAAGTACCAGAAGGTTTGGTTGTGTGTGGTATAGCTGAGCTCGCTGAGAAGGTGGATGGATCTTCAGAGTTGACTGGACTTGGGGAACTCTCAGGGGGCACTGATGTACGTTCTGAAATTGGGTTGGTTGGGAAGGTGGTAGATTGTCCAGGCAGGACTGTGGTTTGGTGGGTGTCTGATGGTCCTAAGGAGACTGAAGAACCAGGGCTACTGGACCAGGCTGGGGATTCTTCAACCATCAGTGTGGGTGTGGATGTGTCTGGTGGCAGTGAGGTGTATGATGATGTAGGGCTGCCTGGTGAGGCTGTTGCTCCCTCAGTCAGGACTGTGCTTGGCCAGCCTGCTGTGGGCCCTGTGGTGTAGGCTGAGCTTGGGCTGTGTGGGCTCCCTGTCCACCCTTCATCCACAATGGTGGTCGGGGCACTTCCGGTGGCCACTGATTCCTGTATTGGACTTGGGCTGCTGGGGAATGGAGATTGTCCAGTCAGGACGGTGGATTGGGCGGTGTCATCTGGAAGAGTGGTGTGTGCAGGTCCTGAGCTGCTAGATATGGGTGTTGTTCCTTCCACCGGGACTGTGGATGGGGAGCTGTCAGGTGGCACTGTTGTGTGTTCTGGTCCTGGGCTGCCTGGGAAGGCTGTGGGTCCCTCAGTCAGGAGAGTGATGTGGTGAATGTCTGATGTCCCTACAGAAATTGTTGAAACAAATGTGCTGGGTGATATTGTCGACTCTTCTATCAAAATTGTTGTTGTGGAGATGTCTGGTGCCATTGTAGTGTATGCTGATCCAAGGCTGCTCAGGGAAGTTGTAGATACTTCACTCAAGGGAGAGGTTTGGAAAGTACTTGAAGGACTGCTTATATGTGGTACAGCTGAGCTCTCCGTGGAGATTGAAGGTCTTTCACTCAGGACTGTACGATGGGAACCCTCAACTGGCACTGTTGTGTGTTCTGAACTTGGTAGGCCTGGGAAGATTGTAGAACTCTCAGTGAGGACTGTGGTTTGGTGGATGTCTGATGGTTCTGACATGGGTGATGAACCAGGTGTACTTAACCAGACGGTGGGTTCTTCAACCAGCACTTTGGTTGTGGAAGTGTCTTCTGACATGGTAGCATGGGCTGATCCTGGACTGCTCACAGAAGTTGTAGAGTCTTCAGTCAAGGGAGTGGTCTGAGGACTGTGTGAAGGACCTGCAGTGTGTGTTGATTCCGGGTCACTGGGGAGTACTGAGGTGACCTCAGTCTGGACAGTGTGTGGAGAGCCAGCAGGAGATGTGCTTGTGCCAGCTGCATCTGGGCTGCCTGGGAGGCTGTTGCTCCCTCAGTCAGGACTGTGCTTGGCCAGCCTGCTGTGGGCCCTGTGGTGTAGGCTGAGCTTGGGCTGAGTGGGGTCCCTGTCCACCCTTCATCCACAATGGTGGTCGGGGCACTTCCGGTGGCCCCTGATTCCTGTATTGGACTT
The DNA here is from genome assembly GCF_000151885.1 of Dipodomys ordii. Taxonomy (NCBI): domain Eukaryota; kingdom Metazoa; phylum Chordata; class Mammalia; order Rodentia; family Heteromyidae; genus Dipodomys; species Dipodomys ordii. The sequence goes on from NW_012267359.1 coordinate 2,821,409, forward strand.
GGACTGCTGGGGAATGGAGATTGTCCAGTCAGGACGGTGGATTGGGCGGTGTCATCTGGAAGAGTTGTGTGTGCAGGTCCTGAGCTGCTAGATATGGATGTTGTTCCTTCCACCAGGACTGTGGATGGGGAGCTGTCAGGAGGCACTGATGGGTGTCCTGGCCCTAAGCTGCCGGGGGAGGCTGTGGGTTCCTGAGTGAGGACAGTGGTTTGGTGGATGTCTGATGTCCCTGTGGTGGTTGCTGAACCAGCTGTGCTGGGTGTTATTGTGAATCCTCCACCCACCATTGTCGATGTGAAGATGTCTGACAACTTTGTAGTGTGTGTTGATGCTGGGCTGTTCAGGGAAGTTCTAGATTCTTCAGCCAAGGAAGAGGTTTGGAAAGTACCCCAAGGCTTGGTTGTATGTGGTACAGCTGAGCTGTCTGTGGAGGTTGAAGGTCTTTCAGTCAGGACTGTACTTTGGGAAATCTCAGCCAGCACTGTTGTGTGTTCTGAACTTGGTCGGCCTGGGAAGATTGTAGAACTCTCAGTGAGGACTGTGGTTTGGTGGATGTCTGATGGCTCTGACATGGGTGATGAACCAGGTGTGTTTGACCAGACGGTGGGTTCTTCAACCAGCACTTTGGTTGTGGAAGTGTCTTCTGACATGGTAGCATGGGCTGATCCTGGACTGCTCACAGAAGTTGTAGAGTCTTCAGTCAAGGGAGTGGTCTGAGGACTGTGTGAAGGACCTGCAGTGTGTGTTGATTCCGGGTCACTGGGGAGTACTGAGGTGACCTCAGTCTGGACAGTGTGTGGAGAGCCAGCAGGAGATGTGCTTGTGCCAGCTGCATCTGGGCTGCCTGGGAGGCTGTTGCTCCCTCAGTCAGGACTGTGCTTGGCCAGCCTGCTGTGGGCCCTGTGGTGTAGGCTGAGCTTGGGCTGAGTGGGGTCCCTGTCCACCCTTCATCCACAATGGTGGTCGGGGCACTTCCGGTGGCCCCTGATTCCTGTATTGGACTTGGGCTGCTGGGGAATGGAGATTGTCCAGTCAGGACGGTGGATTGGGCGGTGTCATCTGGAAGAGTTGTGTGTGCAGGTCCTGAGCTGCTAGATATGGGTGTTGTTCCTTCTACCGGGACTGTGGATGGGGAGCTGTCAGGTGGCACTGTTGTGGGTTCTGGTCCTGGGCTACCTGGGATGGCTGTGGGTTCCTCAGTCGAGACAGTGGTTTGGTGGATGTCTGATGTCCCTGTGGTGGTTACTGAACCAGCTGTGCTTGGTCCTTTTGTGGATCCTTCAACCAAGATTATGGTTGTGGATGTGTCTGATGACATTGGAGTGTGCGCTGATTCTGGGCTGCTCTGAGAAGTTATGGATTCTTCAGTCAAGGGAGAGGTACCGTAAGGCTGGGTTGTGCTTGGTACAGATGATCTCTCTGAGAAGGTGGAAGTGTCCTCAAATGGCACTGTTGTGTGTTCTGAAACTGGGTTGCTTAGGAAGGTTGTTGATTGTCCAGGCAGGACTGTGGTTTGGTGGATGTTTGATGGCTCTGAGGTGGGTGACAAACCAGGTGTGTTTGGCCAGGTGGTGGG
>NW_012267359.1:2827254-2827579 GCF_000151885.1 Dipodomys ordii
GAAAGTACCCCAAGGCTTGGTTGTATGTGGTACAGCTGAGCTGTCTGTGGAGGTTGAAGGTCTTTCAGTCAGGACTGTACTTTGGGAAATCTCAGTCAGTACAGTTGTGTATTCTGAACTTGGTCGGCCTGGGAAGATTGTAGAACTCTCAATGAGGACTGTCGTTTGGTGGATGTCTGATGGCTCTGACATGGGTGATGAACCAGGTGTACTTGACCAGACTGTAGGTTCTTCAACCAGCACTTTGGTTGTGGAAGTGTCTTCTGACATGGTAGCATGGGCTGATCCTGGGCTGCTCACAGAAGTTGTAGAGTCTTCAGTCAAG
>NW_012267359.1:2827728-2846190 GCF_000151885.1 Dipodomys ordii
CCAGGTGTACTTGACCAGACTGTGGGTTCTTCAACCAGCACTTTGGTTGTAGAAGTGTCTTCTGACATGGTAGCATGGGCTGATCCTGAGCTGCTCACAGAAGTTGTAGAGTCTTCAGTCAAGGGAGTGGTCTGAGGACTGTGTGGAGGACCTGCAGTGTGTGTTGATTCCGGGTCACTGGGGAGGACTGAGGTGAGCTCAGTCTGGACAGTGTGTGGAGAGCCAGCAGGAGATGTGCTTGTGCCAGCTGCATCTGGGCTGCCTGGTGAGGCTGTTGCTCCCTCAGTCAGGACTGTGCTTGGCCAGCCTGCTGTGGACCCTGTGGAGTAGGGTGAGCTTGGGCTGAACGGGGTCTCACTTGACCCTTCATCCACAATGGTGGTCAGGGCACTTCCGGTGGCCACTGATTCCTGTATTGGACTTGCGCTGCTGGGGAATGGAGATTGTCCAGTCAGGACGGTGGATTGGGCGGTGTCATCTGGAAGAGTTGTGTGTGCAGGTCCTGAGCTGCTAGCTATGGGTGTTGTTCCTTCCACTGGAACTGTGGATGGGGAGCTGTCAGGTGACACTGTTTTGTGTCCTGGCCCTAGGCTGCCTGGGGAGCCTGTGGGTCCCTCAGTCAGTTCAGTGGTTTGGTGGATGTCTGATGGCTCTGACATGGGTGATGAACCAGGTGTACTTGACCAAGCTGTGGCTGTGAAGCTGTCAGATGACATGGTAGCATGGGCTGATCCTGGACTGCTCACAGAAGTTGTAGAGTCTTCAGTCAAGGGAGTGGTCTGAGGACTGTGTGAAGGACCTGCAGTGTGTGTTGATTCCGGGTCACTGGGGAGGACTGAGGTGACCTCAGTCTGGACAGTGTGTGGAGAGCCAGCAGGAGATGTGCTTGTGCCAGCTGCATCTGGGCTGCCTGGTGAGGCTGTTGCTCCCTCAGTCAGGACTGTGCTTGGCCAGCCTGCTGTGGGCCCTGTGGTGTAGGCTGAGCTTGGGCTGAACGGGGTCCCTGTCGACCCTTCATCCACAATGGTGGTCTGGGCACTTCCGGTGGCCACTGATTCCTGTATTGGACTTGGGCTGCTGGGGAATGGAGATTGTCCAGTCAGGACGGTGGATTGGGCGGTGTCATCTGGAAGAGTTGTGTGTGCAGGTCCTGAGCTGCTAGATATGGGTGTTGTTCCTTCTACCGGGACCATGGATGGGGAGCTGTCAGGTGACACAGTTGTGTGTTCTGGTCTCAGGCTGCTTGGGGAGGCTGTGGGTCCCTCAGTCAGGACAGTGGTTTGGTGGATATTGGATGTCCCTGCAGTGGTTACTGAACCAGCTGTACTTGGTGTAATTTTGGATTTTTCAACCACAGTTCTTGTTGTAGAGCTGTCTGATGACATGGTAGTGTTTGCTGAGCCTGGGCTGTTCATAGAAGTTGTAGATTCTTCAGTCAAGAGAGAGGTTTGGAAAGTCCCTGAAGGCATGGTTGTATGTGGTACAGCTGAGCTCTCTGTGAAGGTGGAAAGTCTCTCAGAAACAACTGTACTTTGAGCATTTTGAGATGGCACAGTTGTGTGTTCTGAAATTGTGTTGCTTGGGAATGTGGCAGTCAGGTCCGTGGTGTGGTGGATGTCTGAGGGCACTGACATGGGTGATGAACCAGGTGTACTTGACCAAGCTGTGGCTGTGAAGCTGTCAGATGACATGGTAGCATGGGCTGATCCTGGACTGCTCACAGAAGTTGTAGCTTCTTCATTTCCAAGAGTGGTCTGAGGACTGTGTGAAGGACCTGCAGTGTGTGTTGATTCCGGGTCACTGGGGAGGACTGAGGTGACCTCAGTCTGGACAGTGTGTGGAGAGCCAGCAGGAGATGTGCTTGTGCCAGCTGCATCTGGGCTGCCTGGTGAGGCTGTTGCTCCCTCAGTCAGGACTGTGCTTGGCCAGCCTGCTGTGGGCCCTGTGGTGTAGGCTGAGCTTGGGCTGAACGGGGTCCCTGTCGACCCTTCATCCACAATGGTGGTCTGGGCACTTCCGGTGGCCACTGATTCCTGTATTGGACTTGGGCTGCTGGGGAATGGAGATTGTCCAGTCAGGACGGTGGATTGGGCAGTGTCATCTGGAAGAGTGGTGTGTGCAGGTCCTGAGCTGCTAGATATGGTTGTTGCTCCTTCTATGGGGACTGTGGATGGGGAGCTGTCAGGTGGCACTGTTGTGGGTTCTGGTCCTGGGCTGCCTGGGGAGCCTGTGGGTCCCTCAGTCAGTTCAGTGGTTTGGTGGATGTCTGATGTCTCTGTGGTGGTTGCTGAACCAGCTGTGCTGGGTGTTATTGTGGATCCTTCAACCACCATTGTCGATGTGAAGATGTTTGACAACTTTGTAGTGTGTGCTGATTCTGGGCTGTTCAGGGAAGTTGTAGATTCTTCAGTCAAGGAAGAGGTTTGGAAAGTACCAGAGGGCTTGGTTGTGCTTGGTACAGCTGAGCTGTCTGCCAAGGTAGAAGGCTTCTCAGATATAACTGTACTTGGAGAATTTCCAGATGGCACCATTGTGTGCTCTGAACTCGGGTTGCTTTGGATGGGTGTAGAACCTTCAGTGATGACCATGGTTTGGTGGATGTCTGATGGCTCTGACATGGGTGATGAACCAGGTGTACTTGACCAGACTGTAGGTTCTTCAACCAGCACTTTGGTTGTGGAAGTGTCTTCTGACATGGTAGCATGGGCTGATCCTAGGGCTGCTCACAGAAGTTGTAGAGTCTTCAGTCAAGGGAGTGGTCTGAGGACTGTGTGAAGGACCTGCAGTGTGTGTTGATTCCGGGTCACTGGGGAGGACTGAGGTGACCTCAGTCTGGACAGTGTGTGGAGAGCCAGCAGGAGATGTGCTTGTGCCAGCTGCATCTGGGCTGCCTGGTGAGGCTGTTGCTCCCTCAGTCAGGACTGTGCTTGGCCAGCCTGCTGTGGGCCCTGTGGAGTAGGCTGAGCTTGGGCTGAGTGGGGTCCCTGTCGACCCTTCATCCACAATGGTGGTCTGGGCACTTCCGGTGGCCACTGATTCCTGTATTGGACTTGGGCTGCTGGGGAATGGAGATTGTCCAGTCAGGACGGTGGATTGGGCGGTGTCATCTGGAAGAGTGGTGTGTGCAGGTCCTGAGCTGCTAGATATGGGTGTTGTTCCTTCCACTGGAACTGTGGATGGGGAGCTGTCAGGAGGCACTGTTGTGTGTTCTGGTCCTGGGCTGCCTGGGGAGGCTGTGGTTACTTCTGTCACAACAGTAACGTGTGAGCTTCCGGAGAAGAGGGTGGTGCTTGTGGATTCTGAGTGGAATGCCGATGCCCCACCCGGGGCAACGCTTGCTGAGCCGGCAGCTGTAACAGTGGTGTACGATGTGGATGTGCTGGTCCGGGGGACCGTGGATCCCCCCAGCTGTGGGCTGATATTGGAGATCTGAACTGTGGTAGTTGGATCCCCTCCTTTCGTGCTACCTGGGGAACTTGAGGCTGCACTCTGGAAGCCTGTGCTCCAGGAGCTGCTGGGTGATGGGGTGGTGGCACCCCATCTTTGGTTGCTTAAAATGTGGGAAGTGTCCGATGGCTGTGTGTGAGTGGAACTTGAAGTGCTTGGCGGTGAAGTCTCTTGGGTTCCCTCTGTGGCGTTTGGGCTCTTGGCTGACCCCGTGGAGTCTCTTGTTTCTGCACCACTGAAGGAGACTGCAGATGAGACGGGTGCTGGGCTGGGTGTTGACCCCGGGCTGTGTGAGCTGACAGAAGCCGCATACACAGTGGAAGGACTGAAGGAGTCGCTTGTATTGGGTACAGGGGTTTCAGTTCTACTGGTTTCAGTTGACCCAGTGGTATTTAGGTCTGCATGGGAAAAAAGAAATCAGAGAAGATGGTATGGTTGATCATTTTCTCATGGAGTTGCTCACTCTTATTCCTGAGGCAGGTAGGCTGGGAGATAGCTAGGTAGGCCAGGAAAGTAGAATCACGTTGTCCTTTCCCTCCGATGGCTAGGTAAACCTGTAGGCTCCATCAGATTTCCAGTGGCATTGTACACTCTTTTCCTGTTTGTGGAACTTAATAACATTCTGAGCCAGGCACTGAAGGCTCATACCTATAATTCTCCAAGGCTGAGATCTGAGGATTGTGGCTTCAAACCAGCCAGGGCAGGAAAGTTATCTCCCATTCACTGTAAGGAGCCAGAATTGGAGGGTGGCTCAAGTGGTAGCATGCTAGACTTGAGTGGAAAAAGCCCTGAACCTCTGTAACGGCAGTAAATGAATAGATGACGTTTTGTCTAGTAGTTATGCTGTTACTAATTTCCTGGCATTTGATTGTTATTTGTGACTTGAATTATTTGTAGTGTGGTTGTGGGTTTTGACAGATCTGTGGTGTGTGTGTGTGTGTGTGTGTGTGTGGATGTGTGTGTGGATGTGGATGTGCATGCTGGTCTCGGGGCTTGAAGTCAGTGCCCAGACTCTGCTTGAATTCAGGACCAAGGCACTGTCCCTAAGCTTTTTTTTCTTTTGGGTCCGGTCATGGGGCCTGAACTCTGGGCCTGGGCGCTGTCCCTCAGCTCTTCAGCTCAAGCCTAGCACTCTCCTACTTGAGCCACAGCACCACTTCCGGCTTTTTTCTTTTTGCTTATGTGGTGCTGAGGAATCGAACCCAGGGCCTCTGGCATGCAAGGCAAGCGCTCTACCACTGAGCCACCTTCCCAGCCCCCTAAGCTTTTTTTTCTCAAGGCTGGCACTCTACCATTTGAGCCACAGTTCTACTTCTGACTTTTTGTTGGTTCATTGGAGATAAGAGTTTCAAGGACTTTCCTGGCCAGGCTGGCTTTGGACCATGACCCTCAGATCTCAGCTTCCTGAGTAGCTGGGATTGCAGGTATTAGCCACAGGTGCCCGGCTATAAACCTGTGTGGTTTTATGGAACTCCGTGGATTTAGCCTCCACCCAGGTCCACCTGGGCCCTTTCCCATAGTACAACAGACGTGCTCATTGACTTGAGTACTCTGGCACAAATTCTCATGACATGTGCACTCCAGAGCTGCAGGACACAGTCCACATTCTGTGATTTATATCTCACATTGTCACTTCATATACTCTGGTTTGTACTCATTCTGACAAATTCCCTTTTTATTTTATTTTTTTCCAGTGCTAGGGGCCTCACACTTGTGTGCCTGGTTTGACTCTGCCACTTGAGCCATGCTTCTAACCCAGCTTTTTTTGTGGATTCATTGGCATTAAAATCTCGCAGACTTTTCTGCCCAGATTGGCCTTGAAACACAATCCTCTGTATCTCAGACTCCTGTGTAGCCAGGGTTACAGGCATGAGTCCCAGTGCTCAGCATCTTCCCCATCTTTATCTCCTATCTCAGACTCTCAAATGCTGGGATTACAGGCACGTACTACCACACCTGGCCTGTTTTGTTTCTTACTGGGGAAGTGCTCTACCACTAAGATATACCCAGGCAGCATCTGTGTCTTTGTTTAGAAGTCCATATGTTTGGTTTAGTCCAATTGTTTCTCCCTGAGCTGAATGCTAACTATGGAAGGAAGGAAGGGAGGGAAGAAGAGAGACAAAGGGAGAGAGACAGAAGAGGAAACAGAGGGAGAGAAAGAGATACAGACCAACAGACAAAAGGGAGAGAGAGAAAAAAACAGAAGAGATAGGAGAAAGAGACAGGGAGATAGACAGAGAGAGACATAAATGCAGATAGATGGACAGAGGAGAGAAACAGAGAGAAGACAGAGAGACAGGAGAGACAAGGAAAGAGAGATATAAATACAGATGGTCAGAAGAGAGACAGAAACAAGAGGACAGAAGAGAGAAAGGGAGTCAGAAAAGACAGAGACAAGGAAAGAGATGGAGAAAGAAACAGAGATACAGGTAGAAGAGAAAAAAGACTGAAGAGAGGGACAGACAGGCAGAAAAGAGAGAGACAAAAGACAGAAGAGAGGGGCTGGGAAGGTGGCTCAGTGGTAGAGCGCTTGCCTTGCATGCATGAGGCCCTGGGTTCGACTCCTCAGCACCACATAAGCAAAAAAGAAAAAAGCTGGATGTGGTGCTGTGGCTCAAGTGGTAGAGCGCTAGCCTTGAGCTGAAGAGCTGAAGGACAGCGCCCAGGCCCAGAGTTCAGGCCCCACAACCGGACCCAAAAAATAAATAAATAAATAAAAAGACAGAAGAGAGAGGAGAGACAGAGGGAGTGTCAGCAAAATGAGGTCGCTTCCCATGGCTTAGCACTCCCCTTGCCTTCTCCAGCGCTCAGCACGCTCCCTTCCTAGGCAACACTAGGCCCCTGTAGTAAAGGCAGTAAATAATCAACTTCCAGCCCCCTTTCCCTTGGGATGGTACTTCTCTGGGGCAGCAACCACCATAGAAGCCAACAAGAGCCCCTTACAGTGACCTTCAGGTCTGGGCAGCTGCAGGATCCCTTATCTACTGTTTGGACAGCAGCCATGAATCCTAGTCCGCCATGATGAAGCCCCTGGCCCACACGTCCACACCGGGGTCTCCACCTCCTCGCCCCATCTAGCCCCTCCTAAACCTCCTAGGTTCTATAGATCACCTCAGACAATGGCCGGCGCTTCTTCTCACGTCTCCCTTGTGGGAAGGAGTCTTGCCCGTCCCCTTTCCAGCAATAAACCTTTCTTTGTTCTCTGTGCCTGGATGTCTGCGTGATTCTCTGGCAAAGACTTATTTACTCTATCAGGGAGAGGCGTGATAGACAGGAGAAAGAGAGAGATAGAAAGAGGGGGGCAGGGAGGGGGGCAGATGTAGAGGGAGGGAAGGTGTACAAATGCAGCTATGGCACTCAGTGGACATTCTGTGGAAAATGAACTGAGCAACTGGTGCACAGGGATGGGAGGAGGAAGGGGGGAGGAAGTGAAGGATGGGGTGACACTATCCCAAAATATTTTGCTCATTGCCTGACTTATGAGAGCCACCCCTCCATCCAACACCTTAATAGTAACAATAAAATTATATTTAAAAGAAAGAAAAAAGGGGCTGGGCCAGGCGCTGGTGGCTCACGCCTGTAATCTCAGGAGGCTGAGATCTGAGGATCTCGGTTTAAAGCCAGCCTGAGCAGGAAAGGCTGTGAGACTCTTATCTCCAATAAACCACCAGAAAACCAGAAGTGGCATTGTGGCTCAAGTGGTAGAGTGCTTGCCTTGAGCTGAAGAGCACAGGGACAGTGCCCAGGCCCAGAGTTCAGGCCCCATGACCAACAAAAAAGAAAGGAAGGAAGGAAGGAAGAAAGAGGGGCTGGGAAGGTGGCTCAGTGGTAGAGTGGTGAGGCCCTGGGTTCGATTTCACAGCACCACATAAGCAGAAAAAGCCAGAAGTAGGACTGAGGCTCAAGTGGTAGAGTGCTAGCCTTGAGCTGAAGAGCTGAGGGACAGTGCCCAGGCCCAGAGTTTAGGCCCCATGACCAACCAAAAAAAAAAAAAAAGAAAAGAAAAGAAACAAAGGGGCTGGGACTGTGGCTCAGTGGTAGAGCACTTGCCTGGCATTCATGAAGCCCTGGGTTTGATTCCTCAGTAGCATATAAACAGAAAAAGCTAGAAGTGACACTGTAGCTCAAGTGATAGAGTGCTAGACTTGAGCCAAAGAAGCTTAGAAACATTGCCCAGGCCTTGAGTTCAAGCCCCAGGACCTGCAAAAAAGAAAGGAAGGAAGGAAGGGAGAGGGGGGGGAGGGAGAGAGAAAGAAAAAAAGAGAGAAAGAAAGAGAGAGATAGAAAAAAAGAGAGAGAGAGGGAAAGAGCTAGAAGAGAAAAAGGGACCAAGAGAAACTGAAGAGAAAAGAGACAGACAGAGTATTCTCATTCACCTGAAATAGAGGGAAACAGAGGGACGTGGGCCCCCCATCTCTGTCTGCCCCTGATCAGCCCCCTCCGCAAGGCACCCTGGGAGCCAGCACAAGCCACACCCACTAGCCTTCATGGGGAGATCACTCCTCAACTTCATGCCCACACAGTTCAGTTGTGCAGGACCGCAGGACCCAGGCCAGGCCCTGGGATGCAGGACCGCAGCCCCCCAGCCCCCTGTGACCCCTGTCCTTTGTGAGGTAGGAGAGATGGACCCAATGAGAGGCCTGTGAGGGTCCATGGAGGGCGGTGACAGGCCCCTGCGGCTGGGGGAGGAAGTAGTAACTAAGTTAATCCTACTTCCCTCTTCCTCTGTTTTGTTTTGTTTTGTTTTAAGGAGTTTCTTTAATTACTCATAAATTTTACTGGAATTTTTACATTATAACAGTCACAACACTTGTGATGACCAATCAAGCAATAAAATGGAATATAAAGGCAGTTTATAGTCATCATTCCAACGGACTCAAAATGAACAGGGCCAGGAGAAGCCAAATGACCAACTGCTCCAAAGGCAGCCATTTCTGCCCCTGCCCATGTTATCACAGCTTCGTAATGGCTGATGCCCCATGACATCATTGTAAGCCCATGGAGATACAAAATGTTCAACCGCCCCAACGTAGATATTTAATTTTTTTTAATTTCCTTTTGAGGAAATTCAAATAAAAACAACACAGTGAGAATACCCCAGTCAGAATGGCCCACATCCTAAATTCAGCCAACGACAAATGCTGGAGGGGATGCAGAGAAAGAGGAACCCTATTACACTGCTGGTGGGAATGTACACTTATACAACCACTTTGGAAAGCACTCTGCTGGGTCCTTAGAAAGCTAAAGATTGACCTCCCTTATAACCCAGTCATACCACTTCTCGACATCTATCCTGAACAACAGGAACCAGTATACAAGGACACGTGCACCTCCATGTTTATTGCAGCACTGTTCACAATAGCCAGGATACCGAAACAACCTAAATGTCCCACCACAGATGAATGGATCCAAACATTGTGGTATTTATGCACACAATGGAATATTATGCAGCCATTATAAAGGACAAAATAATGGCATTTGCAGGGAAATGGATGGAACTAGAGCAAATTATTTTGAGCGAGGTAAGCCAAGAACAAAGAGACAAACGGCACATGGTCTCCTTGATATGTGGATGCTAAAGCCAAAATCTAAGAAGATATGACAAACAAGACTTGAGAAACAAAGGACAGCCACTCATTTTGTTGTATCATTACTAAATGACTCCATGTTCTTGATCATATGCAGGGTAGATGTATGCACGCCATGGAGGAAAGCCAGGAGGAACAGAATCAGTGGGAAATGGAACAATATACAACAAAGAGGCCCATCAGCTGCACTGGACATAGAAGAAGAACTAAGCAACCCAAAGACAGCGATGGGAAGGGAGGAGTGAGAGGGAAAGAGGGAACAGCTTACACTAAACAAAAGGAAAGAAATGTAATCATCACCCGATGTGGAAAAAATAATTTGTATTGTCAAAGCTCATAGAATTCACAAACTTTATAGACCATGATAATGACAATTTGCTTTGTGAAGGTTAAAATGTGTTTGTGAGGGCTGGGAAGGTGGCTCAGTGGTAGAGCGCTTGCCTTGCATGCCTGAGGCCCTGGGTTCGATTCCTCAGCACCACATAAGCAAAAGGAAAAAAGCCGGAAGTGGCGCTGTGGCTCAAGTGGTAGAGTGCTTGCCTTGCATGCATGAGGCCCCAGGTTCCATTCCTCAACACCATATAAGCAGAAAAAGCCAGAAGTGGCACTGTGGCTCAAGTGGTAGAGCACTAGCCTTGAGCAAAAGAAGCTCAGGGACATCACTCAAGCCCTGAGTTCAAGCCCCAGGACTGGCAAAAAAAAAAATCAAAAGAAGAGTCTCATAGACTTTCCTACTGAGGCTGGCTTTGAACCAAAATCCTCTGATCTCAGCCTCTTGAGTAGCTGGGGTGACAGGTGTGAGCCACAGGCACCTGGCTTAGAATAATCTTGTGTTCTACAGTTTGACATGACCCAATCCTGGGTGCATCCCCACTCACCCTGGCCCACAGGGATTTGGTGGTGTGGTTCTGTGTCCTGTGTCATTTGTGCCAGGCGCAGTGACAACAGTGACTGAGACAAGGCTGCCTGCTCTCTCCCAATCCTCTGTCCTCTAAGGCCATGCAGGCATGCCAACAGGAAGTGCCACCTGTGCCCATGCCATGGCCTCCTTGAAGGCTGGAGTCTCTGATTGCTTCCAAAACACGGCACAGAGCACCGCACGGCCCCGGCCCTAAGCTTATCAGAGCCCTGAAGAAGGCTGCGGGAGAAGAGGAATGTTTAATTGCCTATAAGGTTTTTGCAGGTATAATTCAGTGCAGCCTCTCATGATCAGATTTTGGGTGGGCCCTAAATCTAAATACTGATGTCCTTGTAAGTGAGTTCCATTCCCATACCATGAAATGGACTATAAACTTTTTATTTGCCCTGCCTTCCCAGAGCACCTGCTCATACAACTGTGTGCGTGAGGTTTCATACACACATACACACACACACACACAAACACAGAGTCAACTGAGGCAGGCGGTGGCTTGGTGCTACCAAAAGCCAAGCAATGTCTGCAAGATGCTACCAGAAGCTGGAAGAGGCATGGAGTTATCCCTGTACCCTGGAGTCTTTTTGGGGGGAGGTACCCCACAAATGATGCCTTGATTTCCGTTTTCTGATGTCCCTAATTTAAGAGAATACATTTTTGTTGATTTGAGTCACCAAATTGGGGTGATCTGAGATTCCAGTTATGAGTAATAATAGTGAAAAGCAGTAATTAAAAAAAAAACCTGGAGGGGGGGGTTGGCTTGGTGGTAGAGTGCTTGCCTAGCATGCATGAAGCCCTGGGTTCAATTCCTCTGTACCACATAAACAGAAAAAGCTAGAAGTGATGCTGTGGCTCAGTGGTAGAGTGCTAGCCTTGAGCAAAAGAAGCTCAGGGACAGAGCCCAGGCACTGAGTTCAAGCCCAGGACTGGCACACACACACACACACAAACTGTAGCCAGGGCTATGGGTTCAAATCCTGACTCCTCAACATGATGGATGGATGGATGGATGGATGACCCTGAATAAATGATTGATCACCTTTGTGTCTCCATTTATCCATGAGTGAAAACAAAAATTAGCCAAAGTCCTACCTGGGGTCATTGTAAATGTTACATGTGGGCTGGAAATATGGTTTAGTGGTAGAGTGCTTGCCTTATATTCATGAGGCCCTGGGTTTGATTCCTCAGCACCACATAAGCAGAAAAAGCCAGAAGTAGAGCTATGGCTCAAGTGGTAGAGAGCTAACCTTGAGCTGAAGAGTTCAGGGACAGCACCCAGGCCCAGAGTTCAGGCCCCATGACCAACTGACAGAAAAAAACAAAGTGACATGTGATCGTTGTTATTTAGAACAATGCTGACCACTGAGTTCCAAAAGGAACAGTGGTGCTTTATTTTTTTTATCATACCCATACCCAGGGTCTATGTGGCTTCCTTGGTCCCAGGAAATCTGTTTATCAGAATTCCTATCCTAGCTTGCCAGGCACTGTTGGTGGCTCACGCCTGTCATCCCAGTTACTCAAGTGGCTGAGATCTGAGGATTGGGGTTTGAAGCCAGCTCTGGCAGGAAAGTCCATGAGACTGTTATCTCCTATGAACCATCAAAAAGATGGACGTGGAGCTGTGGCACTACTAGCCTTGAGTGAAAAAGCCAAGCAAGACAACGTGTGTTCCTGCGTTCAAGCCCCAGTCCTGGCATGAAATAAAAGAATAGAAAAGTATTCCAGTTTTCCCATGGCCATCAGGGCTTGGCTGTACCGAGAGTCATCATGGAATTCTCTCCTTACCATCGGCCTGCGGGCTGCCTCTCCCACCTCCCCCAGGCCTCCAGGGGCCAGCCAGGGGATGGGGGGAGGGTCCCCCCAAACCCAGGCTGAGTCACACTTTTTGTATCTTGTTAAATCATCGATAAGCATTTTATTCACCCAGTCTTCCGCACAGCTGGGCCTCAATCTTGAGTGTTTGCTAAGCAAGTTTACAACTCTGTATAAAACAGAACTTCCTTTACACTGTTTTCAGTTGACATCCGTAGTGTCAAAGGTTGTCCCTTTGTCTATTGTGACAAATCTGTTCTCACTCCTCCACGTACACATGTACACACACGTACACACACACCACATCCACACACATCCACTATTGTCTAATCCTTCCTTACCACACTATGATACTTTGCATCCGCAAGACAGAACACAAGTCTCAACCTTATGTGGATTTCTTGTATTTTCTGATCCTTGAGTGGACCAATCTAGACTGTGCGCCCCTGGAGCTCCAGGCAGAGCTCCACATGAAACTCCATGACCACCCTCAAACGCAGCAAGGCCCAACTGGAAACCCTTGCCTTCCACCAGAAGGGCACCTCTGACTCCCCCACAAAGTTCATACCCCCTCTTGGACCACCCGGCACCTTGGCACCCACCTGGAGGTGGAGCCCCACAGTCCAGGAGCTGGGCGTCCAGCTGGACCCACACGCTCATTCCAAGATGGCGCTCACAGTCTCTCCACAGGCCTCCAAGACCCAACTGCCCCGGGCATCCTCAGCCCTGCTTCCTCCAAGGGTCCAAAATCCCTGGCTGGGGATGGCTCACATCTGTCAGGAGGCTGAGATCTGAGGATTGTGGTGCCAAGCCAGCCTGGGCAGGAAAAGTCCATGAGACTCTTATCTCCAATGAACCACCAAAAAGGCCACAAGTGGAGCTGTGGCTCAAGTAGTAGAGCACCAGCCTTGAGCAAAAAAGAAAAAGCTCAGGACAGCAGCCAGGCCCTGAGTTCGAGCCCCAGGACCCACACACACAAATAAACAGTCCTGGCTTGGTTTTTCTATTCTTCAAACTCTGGCCCTGTCTTGTCCATATCGCCTTACCTTCCAGAGCCTTCTTATTCCCAGGTCCCCTGCACACCTACGGGTGGATTTGTCCTCCCGTCTCAAGTGAGTCTCGCTTCTTCCTTCTCCCTTCTCAAGACTTGTCCAACCTCCCAGTCCTCCTTGTCAGCTGGAGTCCCAGATGAGGGGGGGATGAGGGGACAAGCCCCAGAAAAGACAGCCATGCCAACTGAGTGGTCCCTGCCTGGCCTCGGAGATGTTCCCCAGAGATGCCTCCTCAGCCCACCCCGCCTCACCTGTTACCGCCCTTGGCACAGGGAGACAGCGGCTTCCCAGGCTTCCTCACCCCAAGGGGATCGCTTGTGTTTCTCTCTGACTACTGTAAACACTCAGGGAAGAATCTGTGGCCGGTTGGTCAGGGCGTCTCATGTTTGATTCTGGTTGGATTTTGTGTGTGTGTGTGTGTGTGTGTGTGTCCACCCACGTCAATCCTGGGGCTTGAATTCAGGGCCTCACACCCTCATTTTTAGCTTTTTTACTCAATGTGCTCTACCACTTGAACCACATCTCTATTCTAGCTTTTTGCTGGTTAATTGGAAATCAGAGTCTCACAGACTTTCCTATCTAGGCTAGCTACAAACTGCCACCCTCAGATCTCAGCCTCCTGAGTAACTAGGATGACAGACCTCAGTCGCTGTACCCAGTCACAGAGACAATGTTGATGCTTAGCCCTTCATCTTCACCATCATCATCACCATCATCCTTCTCCTCAGATAATCTGGGGAGAGGTCACAGTTCCACTGAGACCCCCAGGCCTGGGAATCAGGGACAAGAGGACCCCTCCTAAGATGGGCCCCTTGTCTGTTGTTCCTTACTCTTGTCATATCAGATAATGCCCCCCAAATCCCCAAGCTCCCTTCAGGGTGTCTGCCTGGGAGAAATGAGGCCTGGGGAGACAAGGTCCAAGAGATGAGGCCTGCCAAGAGCTTACTGAGCTGGGTGATCTTTGAAGGCCTGAGTGTCTGCCTGCAGACATGGAGCTTCCCAAGGGGTTATCTGCCGGCCGGCCTGCATACCCACAGTCCCTTGACCCCACAACTTCTGCTTCTGTCTGTCTTCCTTGTACTCCTGGCCTTCAACTCAGTGTCTCCCTTCCTCCTCAGGCCCCTCCACCACCACCACCCCCAACACACACCAGCTCTTCCAAGGCTCTCCCCTAACTCAGGAGAATCTGAATCTGAGCCTGCATGAGAGCCAGGCACCACTGCTCACGCCTCTAACCCTAGCTACTCAGAATGCCAAGGACTGTGATTCAAAGCCAGCCCAGGCAAGAAAGGCTTTGGGATGTTTAGCTTCAATGAACCACCAAAAAGCTAGAAGTGGAAGTATGACTCAAGTAGTAGAGCACCAGCCTAGTGATAAAGCCAAGCAAGAGCACAAGCCCCTGGGTTCAAGCGCTAGTACTGGCACATGTGCATGTGTGTGTGCGCACACACACACACACACACACACACACACACACCAGCTAATAGCCAGCCCCATCCCAGGTATGAGATGATAAAGCTTAACAAGGGTCCCCTGGAGCCTGTGTCCCCCACTCAGTCCCTCGGTCCTCCCTAGCTGGAAGGGCTTTCCCAAGCACCCACTGACTTCCCCCAGCTGAAAAGGAAAAGATGAACCAGGCATGGTGGTGCACACCTGTAATCCTGGTACGCAGGAGGCTGCAGAAGGAGGAGATATCACAAGTTCCCAGGCCAGCCTGGGTGACCTAGCAAGCCCCTGCCTCAATAAAAATTGAACAACAAAATAGAAAGATGGGCAGGATGCAGACCCCACACCAAAGTTGCCTGCTTTCCTGCCAGCATCCTACAACCCCCTGGGCACCAGCTTCGGAGCAGGCACAGCCTCAAGAGAGCAGGAGGCAGGGGTCCCGAGGAAGCCGCTGGTCTTGCAGGGGCCGCGGGGGCTGAAGAGCAGGAGGCCTGGATGTGGGCCACTCCCCAGCCCACCAGGATGCTGGTCACACCCCCAGCACCAAAATCACAGGCCAAAACAGATGAGCTTCTGGCACTGCTCTGCCAGAGGGCCGGGGTTTGCTTACCCAGTGTTGTTGTTGTGGATGAGTTGGCGGACGCCGAGAGCTGGACAGCCAGCAGCAGCAAGCCGGTCACCAGCATCTCCTGGGGGAGTGGGCCCTGGACGGAGGGTCTGCCCTCTCCCAGAAGGGCCCAACAACTTAGACGTTTCTGGGAAGTAAGCTGCTATATAAAGGACCCCAGAGGCCCTTGCTTTGTGGAAGGGCAGGTGGGGGGGGGGCAGGGGAATGGCCCAGGGTGGGGGCGCAGTGACCATGATCACAGACAATTGGCCAAAAGGTGGCCGGGTCCACCCTCCTCCCCGTCTCCGCCCTGGGCCAGCTACGGGTCATCGGAAGTCAGGCCCTGAATGGGTGGGGCAAATCGAAGGGAGGGGCCAGGAGGTGGCTTCAGGTGGGTAGAGCCCCAAAAAGCCAAGGAAAGGGAATTCTGGAAAGAGGGGTATCAAGACCCCAAAGTGGGTGTGTGTGGGGGACCACAGGCAGCAAGCCAGGCAGGGGGAATAAGAAGAATCCGTCACCCCAGGGAAGCTCTCTTTTCCTCTCTGCTGCCCACCTAAAAGTGACCTCTGTAAGACTTCTAGTGCTTTCCTGTCAGGTGGGGTACCCGCTCTTCCTGTCAGGTGGGGTAACTGCTCACACCTCAGACTTTTATGGCCTGCTATCCAGCCCTGGCCAGAGTCAGAGGTGAGGGGACACATGCCAGTCCCTGCCCGGGACAAAGGTCTGGGCTCCTCCCAAATCCCCACCCACCCAGCCATCCGGCCAGCCATCCCCAACCATCCCAGCCCCAGGCCCCAGGCCCCACACCTCAACACTGGCAACAGGAAGTTCCCAGGGTGAGAATGTGTTTCATAAAGGCTTGGGGCCCGTGTCAGTGGCTCACGCCTGTAATCCCAGCTACTCAGGAGGCTGAGATCTGAGGATCACAGTTCAAGGCAGCCAGGGCATGAGAGACTATGAGACTCTTATCTCCAAAAAGCTGGAAATGGCTCTGTGGCTCAAAGTGGTAAAGCACCAACCTCTCATGAAGGAGCTCAAGGACAGTACCCAGGCTCTGAGTTCAAGCCCCACCAACAAGGAGGAGAAGGAGGACGAGAAGAAGGAAAAGAAGAGAGAGCTATTTCTTTTTTTAAGGTATTTTTATTAGTGTACATAGTTGTACAAGGGCATTTCATTGTGACAATTCTGCACAAGCACATAACACCTCCCCCCCACACCCCACCTCACCCCCTTCCCCGTCCACCCCACCCCTCTGTCACCCTCTCTTGGCCCTTCCCAGGACAGTTTCAAGTGGAGCATACATTGTTCCAGCTCCACACAGGCCTGGAGAATAGAGAATCAGCAGAAATCTGGCGGCTCATGCCTCTCATCCCAGCCATTCAGGAGGCTAAGATCTGAGGATCACGATCTGAAGCCAAGAGAGTCTGTGAGACTCTTACCTCCAATGAACCTCCAGAAAACCAGAAGCAGAGTTGTGGCTCACGTTGTAGAGCACCAGCCTTGAGTGAAAAAGCTCAGGAACAAGCGCCAGGCCCTGAGTTCAAGCCCCAAGGCTGACAAAAGCAAATCTCATGTAAGGGTTCTGTTTGGATGCCAGGATTGATGCACACGAACCTCTCCATTCATCCCCTTTACAGAAGGGGGGCTGAGGACGTCCAGTTTGGGGTGATGGAAGAGGGAAGTGTGGAGGGGGGGTCCTTAGGCTCTTGGTAGGGGTTCTGCTTCTGAGCCCTCCCACCCCCAGCCTAGCCCTCTGGTCATCTGGGTTCTCCCAACCCCAGCCCTGGAGACACAGTTACAGGGGAGCGGGGCTGCACCCCTCCGCCCCTCCCCGGCTTCTCTCAAAGCCTCAGAGCCAACAGCCTCACCCCTGCCCCCTAGGAGGGAGGCCACGTCGCCCCAGTGGGGCGGGGCAGGCAGAGGCATGCACAGGGCACGCAGTTCCCACAGCTGCCCAGCTGAGGACTGAGCAGCTTCACCTTTGACCCGCCCCTCCCTCCTCCCCTTCCCCTGCGCCTGGACTCAGCGAGCGGGAAGAGGTTAGGATGCTGCCCACTCAGCTCCCCGCCCCCCTCCCCAGGCCTGGACCTCTGCAGTCTGGAAATTTCCTCGTTTACTGTCAGCCCCTCTACTGGGGGAGCCTGCTCCCCCTCCGGTCCTTCAGGCCAGGCCCAGCTGTGAGCATGACTACCACCACCCCAGCCCAGCAGCTTCCAGAGTAACACAGTCCTTTCCCTAGCTGAAGACGGACATCTCACCATGGAAACAAACAAAAATAAAGCTATGGTTTCCTTCTAGCTACTCAGCAACGGCTCAGCTTACATCTGGCCAGCAGGGGCCATGGCCGGCTGAAGACTGACAGTCCCTACACAGCCAGCACCGTGGAGATGGGTTGGGTTGCTGGACACTGGAGCTGGATTGGAGCTGGGCGCTGGTGGCTCACACCTGTCATCCTAGCTACTCAAGAGGCTGAGATCTGAGGATCACCGTTCAAACCCAGCCCAGGCAGGAAAGTCCATGAGACTTTTTTTTTGGTGGGGGGGGTCTGGTCGTGGGGCCTGAATTCTGGGTCTGGGCGCTGTCCCTCAGCTCTTCAGCTCAAGGCTAGCACCCTACCACGTGAGCCACAGCGCCACTTCCAGCCTTTTCTGCTTATGTAGTGCTGAGGAATTGAACCCAGGGCTTTATGCATGCTAGGCAAGCGCTCTACCACTGAGCCACCTTCCCAGCCCCCTATGAGACTCTTATCTCCAATAAACCACCAGAAAACCGGAAGTGGCGCTGTAGCTCAAGTGGTAGAGCGCTTGCCTTGAGCTGAAGAGCTGCATGAGGCCCTGGGTTCTATTCCTCAGCACCACATAAGCAAAAAGAAAAAAACCGGAAGTGGCGCTGTAGCTCAAGTGGTAGAGCGCTTGCCTTGAGCTGAAGAGCTGAGGGACAGCGCCCAGACCCAGAGTTCAAGCCCCACAACTGACAACAAAACAAACAAAAACAAAGCCAGCCTAGGCAGGAAAGTCCATGAGACTCTCATCTCCAACAAACCACAGAAAAAATAGACGTGGAGCTGTGGCTCAAGTGGCAGAGCACCAGCCTTGAGCAAAAAATCTCAGGGACAGCACCCAGACCCTGAGTTCAAGGCCAGGAATGCCAAGATCAACCCTACCCTGTGTTCAAGACACACATAGGAGCCCAGTTGTGGAACTGAACCAGGTACTCAACAATGGAGGAGTGGATACAGAAGTGTATGCATGCATGTATATACACATACATACACAGTGGAGTACTACTCAGACAGAAAGATGGAATCGTGCCATTTGTAGGAACATGGATGGAATTGGGGATCACCATATTGAGTACAAGGAGGCAGGCTCAAAAAGCCAAATGTCACATTTTCACTCAAACGCAGAATCAAGGTCTACAACAACCTTTAAAAATAACAATAACGGGCTGGGAAGGTGGCTCAGTGGTAGAGCGCTTGCCTTGCATGCATGAGGCCCTGGGTTCTATTCCTCAGCACCACATAAGCAAAAAGAAAAAAACATGATGCTGTGGCTAAGTGGTAGAGTGCTAGCCTTGAGCTGAAGAGCTGAGGGACAG
>NW_012267359.1:2846493-2857205 GCF_000151885.1 Dipodomys ordii
ATAAGCAAAAAGAAAAAAAGCCAGAAGTGGCGCTGTTGGTCAAGTGGTAGAGCGCTAGCCTTGAGCTGAAGAGCTGAGGGACAGTGCCCAGGCCCAGAGTTCAGGCCCCACGACCGGACCCAAAAAATAATAATAATAATAATGATAACAAGCTGGTGATGGTGGCTCACACCTGTAATTCTAGCTATTCAGGAGGCTGAGATCTGAGATCCAGCCTGGGCAGGAAAGACCATGAGACTCTTATTTCCATTTACCCACCAGAAAATGGGAAGGGGCTCAAGCAGTAGAGCGCTCCCCTAGAGCTGAAGAGCTCAGGGACAGTGCGCAGGCCCAGAGTTCAAGGCCCACAACCAACCAAAATAATAATAATTACAACAATAACAAGGCTGGGAATGTTGTGCAGTGGCGGAGTGCTTGACTAGCAAGCATGAAGCCCTGGATTCAGTTCCTCAGCACCACACAAACGAAAAAAGCCAGAAGGGGCACTGTGGCTCAATTAGAGTGCTAGCCTTTAACAAAAGAAGTTCAGGGTAGCCAGGCGCCAGTGGCTCCCACCTATAATCCTAGCTACTCAAGAGGCTGAGATCTGAGGATCACAGTTCAAAGCCAGCCTGGATAGGAAAGTCCATGAGACTCATCTTCAATTAACCACCAGAAAACCAGAAGTGGTGCTGTGCTCAAGTGGTAGAGCGCTAGCCTTGAGCTGAAGAGCTGAGGGACAGCGCCCAGGCCCAGAGTTCAGGGCCGACAACTGGACCCCCCCCCAAAAAAAATAAATAACTAAAACAAGGCAGAAGTCTTATGGATTGGATTTGACTGACCAAAAGTGGAAAAGACCAACAGATCTGAAAGGCAGGCTTAATGAAGTCACTGAAAATGAACTTAAGAAACACAACAATAAAGATGATTGATGGAGCTGGGCGCTGGTGGCTCACACCTGTAATCCTAGGTACTTGGGAGGCTGAGATCTTAGGATCATGGTTCAAAGCCAGCCCGGGCAAGAAAGTCTGTAAGACTCTTATCTCCAATAAAAACCACTAGAAAACCGGAAGTGGCACTGTGGTCAAGCGGCAGAGCACTTGTCCAGAGTTTAAGACCCAGGACTGACAAAAAAAAAAAAAAGAAATAAAAAAGATGATTGCTGGATATGCATTAGAGGCAGGTTTATTAAGTACTTCAAAAAATGTTGCCTGGCCTACTGCATTGTTGGTGGGAATTTAAACTTGTTCAACCACTTTGAAAAGCAGTATGGAGGCTTCTCAAAAAACTCCACATAGAGCTCCCCTATGACCCAGCAATCCCGCTTTTGGCCATTTACTGAAACAATCACAAACAAGGCTATACTAAAGCATTATTTATTATAGCTAAGCTATGGAACCAACCCAGATGCCCCTCAGTAGATGAATGGATCAAGAAAATGTGGTATTTTGCCGGGTGCTGGTGGCTCACGCCTGTAATCCTAGCTACTCAGGAGGCTGAGATCTGAGGATTGCGGTTCAAAGCCAACCCCGGCAGGAAACTCCGTGAGACTCTTATGTCCAATAAACCACTCGAAAACCAGAAGTGGTGCTGTGGCTCAAGCAGTAGAGCGCTCATCTTGAGCTGAAGAGCTGAGGGACAGTGCTCAGGCCCAGAGTTCAAGCCCCACGACCAACAAAAAAAGAAAAAAGAAAAGAAAAGAAAATGTGGTACATATACACAATGGAATTCCATGCCTCCATCAGAAAGAATGACATTGGCCCATTTGTTTGGTAATGGAAAGACTTGGAAAAAATTATATTAAGCGAAGTAAGCCAGGCCCAAAGAACCATAGGTCCCATGGTTCCCTTATTTGCAATAACTAGTATATGTCTAGGACAAGCAGAAAAGGTCAAAAGCTATGTACATATAACCATATAAGATGATGATAAGTGAAATGAACCCCAAGATAGGGACATAAGTGGTTTTTTCTTACTATTGTTTTTAACATAATGTACTATGTGATTTTTTTTTGTTTCTTTTGTATGTTATTCCTCCCTGGTATAACCCCTGTTTTCTGTATTTGATTCTGGTGCACTGCATCTTGTATACTTTTCTAATTTGGGGAGGGGAAGGTAACAAAATGCTTAAATAGGGATAAAGGTTGATCCATTGTAACAATGAGATGTACAAGACACTATGTTGAAAATGAACTTTACAACTTGTGGGGGGAGGGAGGGAGGAGTTGGGGAGGTGGGGAGGGAAGAGATGGTAGGGGAAAAACAAACGAGGAGGTAGCAATGCTTGATAGGAAATGCACTCATTACCTTACTCATGTAACTGTAACCCCTCTGTACAGTATTTTTACAATAAATAATGTATTTAAAAAACAATAAAGAAAAGTCCTAGAGACTTTTCATCTCCCCCACAAAAAAAGCCAGGGCTGGAGGTGTGGCTTAAGTGGTAGAGTACCAGTTGTGAGCAAGCAAGCTGAATGCATTTTCAAACTATTTCCATATGAGTTTTGTCCCAGGTGAAGTTTCTCAGAACAAACTCTGTCTCTGTCTCTGTCTCTGTCTCTGTCTCTCTCTCTCTCTCTCTCTCTCTCTCTCGCTCTCATTTTATAGATATGTAGAGATAAAACTAGAATAAAGTCAACTACTTAAGAGCCAAACTTACAGTAAGATCCCCGGGAAGTATTTCAGCATAACCTGTTTTTGCCATTTTCCTTTTTCCAATACTGGGACTTGAACTCAGGAACTTGAGGCTTGTGTATAGTTTTTTTTGGGGGGGGCGGTCGGTCGTGGGGCTTGAGCTCTTGGCTTGGGCTCTGTCCCTGCGCTCTTCAGCTCAAGGTGAGCGTCTACCGCTTGAGCCACAGCGCCACTTCTGGTTTTCTAGTGCTTTATTGGAGATAAGAGTCGCACAGACTTTGCTGCCCAGGCTGGCTTTGAACTGTGATCCTCAGATCTCAGCCTCCTAAGTAGCTAGGATGACAAGTGTGAGCCATCAGCGTTCAGCGGCATTTTTTTCCCCTCAATGCTGGAGCTCTACCACTTGAGCCACAACTTCACTTCTGGCTTTTTCCTGGTTAATTGGAGACAAACGTTTCACTGATTTTCCTTCTGGGGCTGGCTCAGAACCTCAGTCCTCAGATCTCAGACTCCTGAGTAGCTGGGATTATAGGCGTGAGCCACCAGCACCCAGCAGCTGTTCTTGACTTTCTTATAAGCCCTGTCATTTCTGAGCACTTCTTAAAGCCAGTGTCTCCAGCTTCCCCAGGGGGGGAGGGGGGGCCTTGAGGCAGGTTAGGTGCTGGCAAGCTGTTTTGCCAGGCTATGACTCCTGATTCTAATGAGGGTTAATAACCTTTCAAATGTAAATATGGAAACAAATGCCCTCATTAAGCTGCAGTCATTAATGGTATGATTTATGGATTTATAAGGCTGGGGCAAAAAAAAAACTCCAAGAAGGCTTGTGCAAACATTTATCCTAGGGCTAATTGGTTTCTTGTTTTGTTTTTTTTAAGATGGTGTAGAAGATGTTTTCCTCCCCTCAGGTCTAGCACAGAAAAGGGCACTGGGACAACTTGGTCCTAATTCTCTCTGCCATTGATTTTTTTTTTCTCTATGACTGACTTCTATGGAGAATCTGGGGCATACAAGTCCTATGGACACCAGCCTGCACCATCGAGCCAATCTGGGGGTGACAGGGGTCCACTACCCAAGCAATAACCCTCACAGAACCAAGCTGGAGGCTTTGGGCCAAAGGAAAAGGAACTGAGGCCCAGGCTGGGTGGCTGAGACTCAAAGCTACCGGTCTCTGATTGATTTTTTTTTTAACTTTCTCTTCACGATAACCTTGCAGCTTCTAAACTCGTTTTTTGGTTGTTTTTCTGATTGCTTAACTGGCATTTTTTTTTCAAAGTGTGTATTTGGCCGGACACCAATGGCTCACACCTGTAATCCTAGCTACTAAGGAGGCTGAGATCTGAGGATCCAGTTCAAAGCCAGTCCAGGCAGGAAAGTCCATGAGACTCTTATCTCCAATTAACCAGCAGAAAATCAGAACAGAGCTATGGCTCAAATGGTAGAAAGCCAGCCTTAATTGAACACAAAAGCTCAGGGACAGCATCTAGGCCCTGAGTTCAAACCCTAGGACAGGCATGTAATCCTAGTTACTCAAGAAGCTGAGGTCTGAGGATCATGGTTCAAAGCCAGCCTGGGCAGGAAAATCAGTGAGACTCTTATCTCCAATAAACAACCAGAAAACCAGAAGTGGCAGTGTGGCTCAAGTGGTAGAGCACTAGCCTTGAGCTGAAGAACTGAGGGACAGCACCCAGGCTCTAGAGTTCAAGTCCCACAATCAACCAACAGTAAATAAATGAATAAATAAAGCCAGTCTGGGCAGGAATAGCTGTGAGACTCTTTGTCTCCTATGAACCACCTAAAAGCCAGAAGTGTAGTTGTGGCTTAAAGTGGTAGAGTGCTAGCCTTAAGCAAAAAAAAAAAAAAAAAAAAAAAAACCTCAGGGACAATGCCCAGGCCCTGAGTTCAAGCAACAATTAAAAAAAAGTAGGAAATTCTGACACATGCTCAACTCAGTGAACCTTGAGGTCATGATGCTGAGTGATGCGGCAGAGTCGTGAGACAAATACTGGATGACTCCACTTCCATGAGCTCACTGCCGGAGTACTTAGAATCATAAACAGCAAGTGTTATTGTTATGGAATGGGGGTGGAGGAAGGCAGGGGGAGGGGGGAGCTGTAGTCACTGTTTAATGAGTGGAGAGTTTCAGTTTACTCAGGACAAAAAGTTGTGAAGATAGGTAGTGTGGCGGTGGTACAATCTTTGGAATGGAATTCATGCTAATGAATGGTATACTTCAAATAGTTAAAGCCGGCCACGCATGGTGGCTCACGCCTGCAATCCTGGCTATATCAGGAGGCTGAGCTCTGAGGATTGCAGTTTGAAGCCATCCCGGATAAGAAAGTCTGTGAGTATCTTATCTCCAATAAATCACCAGAAAGCCACAGTGGAGCTTGGCTCAAGTGGTAGAACACTAGCCTTGAGTGAATAAAAGCTCAGAAACAGCATCGAAGCCCTGAGTTCAAGTCCCAGAACTGACGGGACTTAAGATGTTAAGTTAAGCTTAAGATGTTAAGTTTTATGATGTGTGCATTTTAGTATAATAAAAAGCCGAGGGGGCGGTGGCTGGGCACCTGTTCTGCTTTTGTTACCCCAGCCCCTTCCCCATGCCCCGCCTGAAGTTTTCTGCCTCTCTGTTCCTGGCACACTCTTGGCAGCTACAGGTGCGTAAAACCTCTGTGCAGTCAGCACAGAGACGTGAACGACACAGACCAGATGGGAGCTGCCGCTCCGTCCTTCCTGAGTGCCCGGCTTCTATGTTCCTGTGCCTGGGCAGCCACCTGGTGAAAATGGAATAAACGTCTGTTTAATGAATAAATAAATGAGCTGGATGCTGGTGCTCACGCCTGTCATCCTAACTACTCAGGAGCCTGAGACCTGAGGCTCCTGGTTCAAAGCCAGCTAAGGCAGGAAAGTCCATGAGACTCTTTTTTTTTTTTTTTTGGTCGGTCGTGGGGCTTGAACTCTGGGCCTGGGCGCTGTCCCTCAGCTCCTCAGCTCAAGGCGAGCGCTCTACCACTTGAGCCACAGCGCCACTTCCGGTTTTCTGGTTGTTTATTGGAGATAAGAGTCTCACAGACTTTCCTGCCTGTGGCTGGCTTTGAACCACGGTCCTCAGATCACAGCCTCCTGAGTAGTTAGGATTACAGGCGTGAAGCCACCGGTGCCCGGCTTCCGTGAGACTCTTATTTCCACTTCCTTAATCACCAAAAGGCTGGAAGTGGAGCAATGGCTCAAGTGGTAGAGTACCAGTCTTGAGCAACAAACTCCTGAGGGACAGTGGCCCTGAGTTCAAGTCCCAGGACTCATGTGTGCATTTGTGTGCATGTGCACAAGCACATGCATGCCTGTACATGCGCACGCACACGCGAGCGTGCATGCACGCACACACACACACACATACACACAAGGGATTTGGTGAATTTTTCTGCCCTCCAGGCTGACTTCCAACTAGGATCCTCCCAATCCCAGACTCTCAGGCTCTAAGGAGCCACCAGTGCCTGGCTTACACTGTAATCTTTTCACAGAAAGGAAGTGGAGGGCAGTGGTAGAGTATATGTGCAAGGCCCTGGGTTCGATAGAGGGGAGAGGAAGAAGCAATGTAATGGAGACATTGTCAAACTTGACAGCAGAAAAAGTAATACTGTTTGGGGGCTGTGAATGTGGCTTAGTGGTAGAGTGCTTTCCTAGCACGCATGAAGCCCTGGGCTCGATCCCTCAGTGCTACAGAAATAGAAAAAGCCAAAAGTGGTACTGTGGCTCAAGTGGTAGAGTGTTTGCCTTGAGAAGAGTCTCAGGGACAGCACCCAGGCCCACAGTTCAAACCCCTGGACCAGTAAATAATAATAAGGGGCTGGGAAGTTGGCTCAGTGGTACAGTGCTTGCTTCACATGCATGAGGCCCTGGGTTCGATTCCTCAGCACCACATAAGCATAAAAAGCTGGAAGTGGCGCTGTAGCTCAAGTGGTAGAGCGCTAGCCTTGAGCTGAAGAGCTGAGGGACAGCGCCCAGGCCCAGAGTTCAAGCCCCACGACAGGACCCCCCCCCCAAAAAAAATATTGTTTGTTGGACAGGGAAAGTAGGTAAGAAGGTATTTAAGTGTGCTGCCTTTCTCACCTTTGCAAGCTGATTAAGCAAGTAATAAATGCATTAAAATATTTCAAGTATAAAGGTAAATACTTATCACGATAATAAAAGCAGGAGGGAGGGAGGAGAAGGAGCTCGGACGGGAATGTGTGCTGGCCCCATTATCACAGCAAGAGTCAGCTGACGGCCCTAATAAAATAGAATAATTACTTAATGGATGCTAATAGTAAAAGTTAAATACAAGGGACTGGGAAGGTGGCTCAGTGGTAGAGCGCTTGCCTTGCATGCCTGAGGCCCTGGGTTCCATTCCTCAGCACCACATAAGCAAAAAGTAAAAAAAGCTGGAAGTGGCACTGTGGCTCAAATGGTAGAGCGCTAGCCTTGAGCTGAAGAGCTGAGGGACAGTGCCTAGGCCCCAGAGTTCAGGCTCCTCGACCGGACCCCCCCCCCAAAAAAAGCTGGAAGTGGAGCTGTGTCTTAAGTGGTAATGCACTAGCTTTGTGCACAAAATCTCAGTGACAGCACTCAGTCCTTCAATTCAAGCCCAGCACTAGCCCCCCCACACACAATCACACAGACTGGGAGGGGTAATGCAAGCTTATAATGCCAGCTGTGAAGAAAACACAGATAGAGGGGTTGAGGTCCAAAGTTGGCCCAAGCAAAAGCACAAGAGTCTGAAAAATAACTAGAGCAAAAGGGAGTGCAGTGTGGATTAGGGGGTTGAGTATCTGCTTAGCAAGCACAAAGTCCTGAGTTCAAAACCCAGTGCTATCAGGGGGGAAAAAGGCAAGGGCAGAAACTGCCTTCTGCTGCACCACCATCTGAGGTTTGGTTTTGTTTTGTTGCCAGTCCTAGGGCTTGGACTCAGAGCCTGGGCACTGTCCCTGAGCTTCTTTGGATCAAGGCTAGCACTCTACCACATGAGCCACAGCACCACTTCTGACTTTCTCTGTTTTTGTGGTACTGAGGAATCAAACCCAGGGCTTCATGCACGCTAGGCAAGCAAGCACTCTACCACTGAGCCACATTCCCAGCCCCTGAGTATGTCATAAAGAGGTTTGTTTTGGCTCAAAGTTCTTTTCCAAGGTCAAGAGACTACATCTGGCCACAGGATTGTGCGTGTGTATATGTGTATACACAAGTGTGTGTACACGGTGTGTGTGCACATGTGTGTGTGTGCCTGAACCCTGCTCTTGAAAATGGGCACGAAGGGTGAGGAGGGTTGGACATTCCTCTCCCCCAAGTCCCTGTGGCTGCCTTGTTTCCCCAATTCCTCCAAAAAAGGGAGTCCCACCCAACCCATGAGAGACATAAGCCCCAGGAAGTGGTGCATTGTGGGTGGAGGGCAGGGGCTGTGGGCCAGCTCTGTAAGGAGGTTTAGGGTCAGGAGGGCCCAGGCAGTGACAGCTGGGGCTGAGCGGGGAGGTCTGGCCTGTGAGCCCAGAGCAGGAGGTAGAGACTGGCAGCCTGGGGCCCTGGCCATGGAACCCGCTGGGTGCTCTGCCCTCAGGCTCCAGGCTGGGGCTCTGGGTCTGGGGAGAAGAAGAGACGTGGAAACTGGAGGACCTTCACCTGTCCTTGGTTCCCTAGGATTGGGGATCCTGTGCCAGCTCTCCCATGAAGCACAGGGGCCACTAATCTCCCCAGTCCAGGATGGCTGGGCTGGGTTCACCCAGTGAGGCCTGAAAGAGGAAGATGGAGATGGAGAGACAGACAGAAGGAGAATGGAAGGGAGGGAGGGAGGGAGGGAAATCCCCCAAAGATATAAGATAAACTCTTGCAGAGACCCACACACCCCTCTTCAGGAGAGTCTGGGAGACTTAGGGAGTTACTTTTCTGAAGTCAAGAGGAGGGTGCATGGTCCTAAAGCACCCCATCTTGTTCAAAGGTCACTTCCAAAGTCCAGGCCCTCCCACGAGCAGGAAGAAAACCCGCATCTGCAGATAAGTCCCCCAGGGATCTGGCATGCTGCCTGTTCCATTGCCCAGATAAGGCAGATGACCTTTCGGGGAAACTGTGAGCCAGAATAGGGTCTGGCACAGAGAGCCCAATGTCCTGGGCGTGGCTTGCACACACACACACACACACACTGTCTTAATGGGGAAGTTAACACTGGATCCAAGCCACTCACCAGCCCGCCCTCATGTCCATCCTTGCCAGGCAGCCAGGGGCTCCAGCGGCCCCTGGCCAAGCTCATGGCCAGTCCTCAGGGTCCTCAGGCCAGGGGGGGGGGGAAGGGGGACTCCCACACAGCCCACCTACTCTGTATCACCCTCACCATTTCCAGAGTCCCTGGGCACCCTCAGGACCGCCAGGAAGGAGTACCTTCCTCCGGGGGTGGAACTCAGATGGCAGCTGTGTTTCCAACCAGCTCATCCAAGCTGCAGAACCTGTGTGAGCACTAGCTGCGGCCTGTGGAGCCCAGCTGGAGCACGCAGTGGGCCACAGCGGGGAGAGGGAATCAGGCTTTCCCCGGACAGATTTTTTTTAAAGAATCCTTGAGTGCTAGTGCTCACGCCTGTCATCCCAGCTACTCAGGTGGCTGAGATCTGAGGACTGAGGTTCGAAGCCAGCCGGGGCAGTAAAGTCTGTGAGACTCTCATCTCCAATTAACCAGCAATAAAAGAAAGAAAAGGCCAGAAGTAAAGAGGTGGCTCAAATGGTAGAGCACCGGCCTTGAGTGAAAAGGCTCAGGGACAGCGCCCAGGCCCTGAGTTCAAGGCCCAGAGTACCCTCACAGCCAGCCCTGGACACTGCTCCTCCAGGCACCCACAGCGCCCAAATGGCGCCCTCTAGTGGGAAGCTGACACCAGTGTTGGCAAAAGGTTGAAATTCTCTCCATTTTTATGACCAAGGTCAAATTCGGAGCCACCTGGTATCCTGGTTGGCTCTAATACCACAGCTCCCCTGTCGGTCTCAGCGGCCGGTGGCCCCTCAGAAGGGCAGCCTTGGACTCGCCCTGACCACTTTGTCCAACAGCTCTCTTCCTGTCGTCTTCAAGGCCACCCTCCTGGGATGCCCTGAGCACTTGCTAAGAATGCAGGTTTCAGAGCCAGGGGTGGTGCACATGCCTGTAATCCCAGGATTCTGGAGACTGAGGTAGGAGGATCATGAGATCAAAGTCTGCCAGGGCTACACAGAGACACTCTCTTTCAAAAAGAAGAGGAAAAAAAAATCAAAGGAATTCAGACTTAAGACTTCCACTCAGCCAGGTGCCAGTGCCTCGGACCTGTAATCCCAGCTACAAAGGTGGCTGAGTGAGATCTAAGGATCACAGTTCAAAGCCAGCCAGGTCGGGCGTGGAAGTGGCGCTGTGGCTCCAGTGGTAGAGCGCTAGCCTTGAGCTGAAGAGCTGAGGGACAGTGCCCAGGCCCAGAGTTCAGGCCCCATGACCAGACCCCAAAAATAAATAAATAAATAAATAAGCCAGCCAGGTCGGGAAAGTCCATGGGACTCATCTCCAATGAACCACCAAAAGCCCAGAAGTGGAGCTGTGGCTCAAGTGGTAGAGCTCAAGGGCAGCTAGTCATCCTGAACCCAAGCTGAGGCTCACATGCGTAGGGTGCCCACGTGCCACACACAAGTCCACCGACCAACAGATTCAGCCCTTCATGGCTGTGTGGCCCTCATGATAGGTCCAGTCCATCACATGGCAGATGGGGAAATTGAGGCCCATACCAAGAGGGTGAAGAGTTTTCGCGGGTCTTTCAGCCACTTGAAGGCTGCTTGAGAGCAAGAAGCAGGAGTCAGCGAGCACCCAGTCTCTCCTGACTCCTACACCTGTTCTCAGGGAAGGGCATCTCCGACATTCTGCTGGTTCATTGGAAATAAGACTCAAGGACTTTCATGCCCGGGCTGGCTTCGAACCGCAATCCTCAGATCTCAGCCTCCTGAGTAGCTAGGATTACAGGCGTGAGCCAATGGTGCTGACATTATCCTAACAGCTCCTAATGACACCGGGGACCCCACCGGAACCCTTTGCCCAGCCTGTCCGTCTTTCCGTCCCTTCTTCCTGGCAGC
>NW_012267359.1:2859110-2888479 GCF_000151885.1 Dipodomys ordii
GGGGGGCCGAGGCCGGAGAGCCCTGCAGGGAGGAGGGGTGCGTGGCTGATGGGGATAGGCAGGTACAAACGCGTCTGGCGGCGGATGAGAAGGAGCAGGGTGTGGCAGCGTGTGGGGAGTGAGAAGGATTTGGGGTGCCCCAGGACCTGAAGTTGCCACACCTTGGACACCCAACCCATTGCCCCAGGCTACCCACACCTACACCCCATCCCGGCTCTGAGCCACCGTGGGGGGGACTGGGGCTCTGCCTTCCCCGTGGCGCCCGGGCTTGATGGACTGCAGCCTCTGGTTCCCCACACCCAAGCCACAGAGCCCAGGAAGGAAGGGGGGGGGCTTCCCCCTTGGAGGGTCTTATCTCTGATCCCCGAATGCGTGTGCGTGTGTGTGCATGCACGTCTGATCTGTGCCCTCCTGCCTGTGGCCTCGTCTCTGCCTGTCCCTCCCCTCGTCCCTCCTTCTCCTCATCCTGGCAGCCTGCTCCACCCCTGCTGCAGCTCCACGATAACCCTTGGGCAAGATTGTTACCTAATCTCCCTCCTGGCCCTCTCCAGCCTTCATCCGGCTTTCTTTCTCCCAGCAGACGCCCGCCCGCCTGGCCTGGCAGCCATGAGGCCCCCATGGTGTGGCCTGCGAGTGCGCTCCCGGCCTTCCCTCCTCCTCCTCCTCCTCCTCTCCCTCCTGGGTGGAGGACTGGAGGTGGAGGGGCGGGAGGATCCAGAGCTGCTGGTGACCGTCCGGGGAGGCCACCTGCGCGGGATTCGCCTGAAGGCGCCTGGGGGCCCTGTGTCCGCGTTTCTGGGCATCCCCTTCGCGGAGCCACCTGTAGGTCCCCGTCGATTTCTGCCACCAGAGCCCAAGCGGCCCTGGCCAGGAGTACTGGACGCCACGACCTTCCAGAATGTCTGCTATCAATACGTGGACACCCTGTACCCTGGTTTTGAGGGCACCGAGATGTGGAACCCCAACCGTGAGCTGAGCGAGGACTGCCTGTACCTCAATGTGTGGACACCGTACCCCCGGCCTGCAACCCCTGCACCAGTCCTCGTCTGGATCTACGGAGGCGGCTTCTACAGCGGGGCCTCCTCCCTGGACGTGTACGACGGCCGCTTCCTGGCGCGGGCTGAGGGCACCGTGCTGGTATCCATGAACTACCGAGTGGGAAGTTTTGGCTTCTTGGCCCTGCCAGGAAGCAGAGAGGCCCCAGGCAACGTGGGCTTACTGGATCAGAGGCTCGCACTGCAGTGGGTCCGAGAGAATGTGGCAGTCTTTGGGGGGGACCCGGCGTCGGTGACCCTGTTTGGGGAGAGTGCAGGGGCAGCCTCTGTGGGCATGCACCTGCTGTCCCCGCCCAGCCGGAGCCTCTTCCACAGGGCCATCCTGCAGAGCGGGACCCCTAACGGGCCCTGGGCCACTGTGGGGGTGGGAGAGGCGCGTCGCAGGGCCACGCTGCTGGCCCGCCTCGTGGGTTGTCCCCCAGGCGGCACCGGCAGCAATGACACAGAGCTAGTGGCCTGCCTGCGGACTCGGCCAGCTCAGGACCTGGTGGACCACGAGTGGCATGTGTTACCTCAAGAAAGCATCTTCCGCTTCTCCTTCGTGCCCGTGGTCGATGGGGACTTCCTCAGTGACACCCCCGAGGCCCTGACCACCACCGGAGACTTCCACGGCTTGCAGGTGACGTGAGGGTGGGGGAGCTGGCGCCTCTGGGTCTCACCTGGCCCCCTCCCTTCACCCCAGGGATCCAGGCATGAGGGCCCCTTCACACCCACTCTCAGTGGTCCAGACTTATGAGCCCAGGGCCACCTCCCCCCCCCAAAAAAAACCAAACACCAAACAAGGCTCAGACGGGGTGGGGGTAGCAGGAAGGAACTGTGGGTATATTTTCTCTTTTTTTTTTCCCCCATCCCTTCCCTGATCTGTTCTCTGCCTCCATGGTTCCAGGGCTATAACTTCATCTCTCTGGCTCTGTGTCTGTCTGTCTACCTGTCTTGTCTGTCTGTCTATGCTCCAACACCTCCCATCCTGTCCTCAACCCCCAGGTGCTGGTGGGGGTGGTAAAAGATGAGGGCTCCTATTTTCTGGTTTACGGGGCCCCAGGTTTCAGCAAAGACAACGAATCTCTCATCAATCGGGCCCAGTTCCTGGCTGGGGTGCGGGTTGGGGTCCCCCAAGCAAGCGACCTGGCAGCGGAGGCTGTGGTCCTACATTACACAGACTGGCTGAACCCGGAGGACCCAGCCCGCCTGCGAGAAGCCATGAGCGCCATTGTGGGCGACCACAACGTCGTGTGCCCCGTGGCCCAGCTGGCTGGGCGGCTGGCTGCCCAAGGCGCCCGCGTCTATGCCTACGTCTTTGAGCACCGTGCCTCCACGCTGTCCTGGCCCCTCTGGATGGGAGTGCCCCACGGCTATGAGATTGAGTTCATCTTTGGGCTCCCCTTGGACCCCGCGCTGAACTACACCATAGAGGAGAGAGTCTTTGCCCAGCGATTGATGAGATACTGGACCAACTTTGCCCGCACAGGGTCAGCAGCACTCTGGGTCAGAGGGAGGGCAAGGGATGGGCTCTTGTAGAAAGGCAGAGAAGACAAGAAAAAGGAAAGAACACAGGGATGGAGAAGCCACAGACAGGCATGGAAAATCCTGAAGAGACAGGAGCAGCCTTAGAGGAAGAGCAGAAAAGCATTTTGCCTAGCATGCTTGGGAACTTGGGTTCTATTCCCAGCAAGGGGGGAAGAATAGAATAGTGGAGGAAGAGATGAAAAGAGTCAAAGGAGTCTGTAATCAATCCTAGCTATTCAGGAGGCTGAGATCTGAGCAAAGTCCATGGGACTCTTATCTCCGATTAACCAGCAAAAATCCAAAAATGGAACTTTGGCTCAAGTGGTAGAGCACTAGCCTTGAGCACAAAAGCTAAGGGACAGCACACAGGCCCTCCCTGAGTTCAAGACCCAGGGCCAGTGCAACACAGGTGTGTGGGGAGCTGTAGTTGGGAGTGGCTGTACAACTGGATGAAGCTGTTGAGCCAGCAGAGGTTTATTTATGGTCTCTCTCTACCCACATCCACACATAGCTGTACCCGTCCAAAACGGGGACTAATAAGTGCAGCATCAGATAGATACCACCCCAAATAAGGGTGATGTGCAAAGGGACCAGACAGCTCCTGGTTAAGCCGTAAAGGCTCAATTGTAGCTTTTTTTTTTTTTTTTTGGTCCGGTTGTGGGGCCTGAACTCTGGGCCTGGGTGCTGTCCCTCAGCTCTTCAGCTCAAGGCTAGCGCTCTACCACGTGAGCCACAGCACCACTTCCGGCTTTTTTTTTCTTTTTGCTTATGTGGTGCTGAGGAATCGAACCCAGGGCCTCAGGCATGCAAGGCACGCGCTTTACCACTGAGCCATCTTCCCAGCCCCTCAATTGTAGCTGTGTGTGTGTGTGTGTGTGTGTGTGTGTGTGTGTGTGTGTGTGTGTGTGTGTGTGGATACTGGGACTTGAACCCAAAAGTTTTGTACTAGGTAGATGGGAACTTAATTGCAGTACAGCAATTAAAGCGGGACGCAAACAAAAAGACCAAGGAGAGGAAGAAAGAAAAGGGACAGAGAGGAAGGGCAGGAGGAGAGGAAGACCCCCCCCCCCGATGATGGGGAGCCCTGCTGCGGGAGGGAGATGAGGCTATTGGGGAGCTGAAGCCACCACCAGCGCCCCCCCCCGCCCCCCTCCGGTCAAGAGGCGGACCCTGCACCTCCCTCATTCCCCCGGGAAGCAGGGCTCCGAGGGGCTGAGCCTTCCCTCTCCTCCCGCAGGGACCCCAATGACGCCGGGGACCCCACGGCCGCGCAGTGGCCGCCCTACACGCCGGGCGCGCAGCAGTACGTGGGCCTGGGCCTGCGGCCGCTGGAGGTGCGGCGCGGGCTGCGCGCCCAGGCCTGCGCCTTCTGGAACCGCTTCCTCCCCAAGCTGCTCAGCGCCACCGGTACGGGGGACCCCGGGGAGGGCTCGGGGTGCAGCCGGGCGGGGCGGGGCCGGCCGCGTGTAACCCCCCCCTCTTCTCCCCACCCCAGCCTCCGAGGCTCCCGGCACCGGGCCGGGCCCCGCCCGCGGGGAGGCGGCCCCGAGGCCCCGGCCCGGCCTCCTCCTCCTCCTCCTCCCCCTCCTCTCCCGGCTTCTGCGGCTCTGACCCCGGCCTCTCCCCCTCCCTCCGGCCGCGGGGCCCCTCCGTGCGCGGTGGGACGCGGGGGAGGCCCCAGCACCCGCGCGTGGAATTGCTAACGCCATTGTTGTTGCACGAGCGTAAAGTCATCCTCCTCCCCGGGGACCCGAGCCGGCGCGGCGGGAGGGGCCGGGCGCGGCGCCTCGCCGCGGGCTCTAACCGCTTCGGTCTCTTTTCTCCCCCTCTCGCCTCGGCCCTTTCCGCTCCCCCCTCCCCGGCGCCCCCCCTCCGCCCCCGGCGTCCCCCCTCCGCCCCCCTCCCCACGCCGTGCCGGCCGCAGACACGCTGGACGAGGCGGAGCGCCAGTGGAAGGCCGAGTTCCATCGTTGGAGCTCCTACATGGTGCACTGGAAGAACCAGTTCGACCATTACAGCAAGCAGGACCGCTGCTCGGACCTGTGAGGAGACCGGCTGTACATACTCTTATTTATTTACGGTCTGGACTGTAGCAGACGACCCCAGACCGCGCTCCCCGCCAGCCCGCCCCCTGGGCTCCCGCCCTCTGCATGTCCCGGGCCGAGCTCCCTCCCCCGCGGTGCCTTCGCCCCTCGGGGCTGCCAATAAACTGTTATAGCCACGGCGCGTGCGCGACTGGGAACCGGGCCGGGGACCGGTGGGGGCGGGAGGACCCGCCCAAAGGATCCGCGTGAGAGAGGCGGGGCGGGGTTCACTGCGGGGAGAGCATGCCGGGCGCAGGCGCAAAGGCCGCTGCCCCGCCCTTACCGCAGGCCCCGCCTGCTCGGCGGAGCTCGCACCTGCGCAGTGGAGTGCGAGGGCCGCAGTGCACTGTGGGAATCCCCGCTCGGCGTTGCCGGGGCCGCCGCGTCGATCATCCCGCGGACGTCTCGGGCTGGGCAAGCGCGCTCCGCCCGCCAGTCCCGACCTCAGGGAGCCCAGAGTCTGCGCCGAGGAGGCCCAGACCCAGTTACGCCGTGCGTAGTCGGTGATGGGGGCTGCAGCACCGCTGCGGGACGTCCACCGGGGCCTGGTCCCGCCGAGCGGCGGCCCCGCGCGCGTGGCCCTCCTGTCGGGCCACTACCTCTACTACCACTACGGCTGCGACGGCCTGGACGACCGCGGCTGGGGCTGCGGCTACCGCACGCTGCAGACGCTGTGCTCCTGGCCCGAGGGCCGCCCTACCCGCGTGCCGACACTGGACGCCGTGCAGGCCGCCCTGGAGGACATGGGCGACAAGCCCCCCGGCTTCTGCGGCTCCCGGAGCTGGATAGGCTGCGTGGAAGCCAGCCTCTGCCTGGACCACTTCGAGGGCCCCGTGGGGCGCTTGTGCCACGTACCCCGCGGAGCTGGGCTCCAGGGGGTGCTGGAGAAGCTCTACTCCCACTTCGCGGGGGGCGGAGGCCCCGTGATGGTGGGAGGGGACGCAGACGCCCGCTCCAAGGCCCTGCTGGGAGTCTGCCTCGAGCCCGGCGGCCAGGCCTACGTGCTGATACTGGACCCGCACTACTGGGGCACCCCCAAAAGCCCCAATGAACTGCAGGCCGGCGGGTGGGTGGGCTGGAGAGAGGTGAGCACAGCCTTTGACTCCCACTCCTTCTACAACCTGTGCCTGACCAGCCGCAACCCTCAGAAGCAGCCACCCACCCTGGACTGAGGGCCTGGGCCCAGAACTGAAGCGCCCCCATGTGCACCTAACTCAGGGCTCCCAGCAGAGCCTGTCCTCCCTGGTCAGAAATAAAGTGGCCCCAGCAGGTGCAGGCATTCGGGCCGATCAGGGAAGGTGATGATGGACACAGAGTCACTACTTGAAGTGCTTTTATTGGCAGTAATGCTAACGTACAAAAATTTCTCAGCTGAAGGGACAAGGCAGTCACAAGTACAGACAACACTAGTGAGGGGCAGAGGGGTCAAAAGAAATCCACGTCATCGGGGGCATCCAGGTCCCGGTACTCCACAATGGCCCTGGGATCTCCTCGAACCATCCTGTGAGGTTGGAGAGGCAGATGAGAGTGGGCACCCCCCACTCTCGAGTTTGAAGGAGGCAAAGATGGCCATTTGGGCTCTGGCTCACCTGTTGCGAGGTTTTCCGGGATAACCTCCCTGGCCTCGGAAGGCGTCATAGTTGCCGCGGCCAGCACCATAGGGAGCGTGGGGATACGGAGGCCCTCCTGTGGGGACTGCGGGGCGCACAGCTCCTGATAGGACAGAGCCACAGCTCACACCAGCCTGGCTCAGCCTTCTTCCTCCCAGCTACCTTCCACACAGCCACCAAGCTGCTTCCATCTCCCTCTCGAACCTACCTCCATAGCCCAAGATGGGAGGCCGAGGTTGACCATAGGGCATCAGACCCTGGGGCGTCTGGTGTGGGTAGGGGAGTCCCGGGGTTAGGCCTGGGGGGAGTACAACATGGACAGGGACATGAATTACTGCGGGAGGGGGGAGGGGAGGGGAGGGGATGCACCCAGGACAAATGATTGTATGAATATGGCCCAAGTGGGTGGGGAATGCCTACAGTCAAGGAGAGACTGCCAGACCCCCATGGATCGTATCTTACTCTGGGCAGGGCCTGGAGGCTGAGCTGGCTTGATCTCAGGGAGAGCTGGGCGCTTGGCATCCGTGAGAAAGTTGTTAAAAAACGCCACCTCCTTTTTCACTTCCTCAATCTTCTCCGCATGCTTGTTGAAGATGTGTTTACGCACAAACTCTGGACCCTAGGTAGAGAGGAGAAGGTCAGTGCAGAGCAAACCATGTGGGTTCCTTGTTCCCACACTCAAGCCAGAAGGTCCCCAGCCCCCCTCCTCCTCCCACACCACCATCTAGCCCACCAATTCTCAGCATCCCAGACCTTGAATTTCTTGCCACTGAGAGGACATAGCCACTTATCCTTGCCCAGTTCTTGGGTGTTGGAGGTGACAAACTTTTCCACTTCCTGTTCAGGATCTTTGCGCCCCATCTTCTGGGCCTCTTCCTCTGAGAGGGATTCCCTCACACTCAGCAGGGGAGTCAGCTTCTCCTCAAAGGTCTTCTGCCACTCCAGCACTGGGTTGGAGAACAGAACCACAGGTTGGAGGAGGGAACTGGCACAAGGCCAAGGAGGCAGCGACTAGCCAGTTGAAAGGAGGGAAATCTGGGGAGCCGGCACTCACCCTCTCCATGGCTGATGCGGTTGGGAGGCATGGGCCCCCGGACATGGATGATGCCACAGCGGTTGGGCATCTCGTCCTCATTGGGGTACTCACAGGTGTTGTAGTAATCCAGGGAATGCACAATGCGTAAATAGAGAAGGAGCTTGTCCAAAACCTACAGAGCACAGGAAGCCTGGTCACCACTCCATCTCCTCCACCACTGCCCTCTGCACTCACCCCATGTCCGGCCCTCACTGGCACCTTGATCAACTTCTCATCACGCTCCACATTTATCTCTGCCGGGTTCCCTTCCTTGGGAGGCTCTTCAGGGGGGGCCCCCCCGCTGCTCCCCAGCAGTTCCTCCTCCTCAGCACTGACTTCCTCTATCAGGTAGTCGGTAATGTTCTTCAAAATTGGATTTTGCGAGGGCAGACTCTGGTGAGAAGAGACAGGGTGTTGAGGCAGAGCCCCTCCAGGTGGGCAATCAGGGAAGCCATGCATTGAAGGCACTTCTGAACGTGTTCCACTAGGCCACAGTGACCACAGTGGTCTGTGCTACAGAAGCCACCACCCAGACACCACAGGGCCAAAGTGAGGGTGGGCTGAGTCCCAGGAGGCATGGGCTGTTTTGGAAACTGAACCCCAGGGAGTCACTGACTGTTGGCAGAGTTGGCAGTGGAGGTGTGCCAGGCTCCGAGGCCCAGAGCTGCGTCCTGTCATCCAGCGTGTGGATCAGCTTGGCGGCCAGCTTGATGTCGTTGCGCACAATCTGCTTGTGCTGTGTGATGCCATTGATGTTGCGGACACGCCTGGTCAGGTCCCTGTTAACACCGGGGCTCAGCTCGCACTCCCGGAGCTGGAGGGACACAAAGCAGGAAGCTGACCACCTGCCCTGGGAGCAGAGCTCAGAGAATGTGCTCTATCCGTGCCAGGGCACCTGGGCGGGGACAGGAGGGGTCTGGCCCACACACCTCCCCACACTTACTCGGATGTTCTGCAGGTTCCAGCAGATCTCCTTGATGTTAACACTTCGGTCAAAGGTCACCCAGCCACGCCGGAAAAACCTAGGTGAGGAAGGAATGTGAGCACCATTCCAAGCGCCTCCCCCTGCACCCCCCCCACATCCCTGTCCAGTCTCACCTCCTCTCTGGCTGGGGCTCCGACAGCGCCACACGCATAAAACCTGGGTATCTCTTACATAGCTGTGAAAAGGGGAGCATAAGAGCTATGAGTGATCCCTAAATGCACCTCTTCCTCCGACTCCAACTTCCCTCAGAACCCTGAGGAAATCTGGTTTCCTTTTCTTGGGCGGTACTGGGGATCAAACCCTAGGCTTCCAGTGCAAAATGCCCTTTAATCCTCCCCATGCTGGGGCAAGAGCAAAAGCTGACAAGCCTAAGAACAGAATCCCCCCCAAGGATCCTCCAAGGGCAGGTGATAGAAGGGGTCCCCACTAGGTGCCAGACTGCCTTCTCACAGGCAGTCCATGTGCCCACACACAGGACCCACTTCCCCACTCACAGACGTGATCTCAGCCCGGGAAATGTTGGGTGCGATGTTGCGCATGAAGAGGGAACAGGTCTTGTGCAGCGGCCGGGGCTTGCACTCCAACCCCACCGCGTCCTTGGCCTTCTCCTTTTCGTCTTCCTTGGGCTTCTCCTTTTCCTTGACCGCATCTTCTGGGCATGAACAAGCAGGGGTTGGTTTAGTGGGGAGCCAGGGAAGCTGGTGCTGCACAATAGGAGAGGCGGCTCCACATCCTACCCTTCCTGGCCTGGGCAGCACAAAAAACCCACCGGCCTCCTCTTTCTCCTCCTCCGCCTGGCCGTTCTCGGACTCCGACTCAGATTCAGACACACTGCCTTCATCAAAGCTGTCACCACCACTGTGCTTCCTGTTCCGCTTCTTGCTCTGTGGACACCACAGGAGTGGGTGGCATCAGGCACAGCCAAGGCCTGGCCCCCATAGGCTGGCCCCATGCACAAGACACCAGATCACCTTTTTGGCTTCCTTCTCGGAGTCTTCTTTCTTCTCCTCATCTCCATCCCCTTCAGACTTCTTGGTTTTGTCATCGCTGGAATTACCATTTTCAGCCTACAAGCGGAGATGTTCACTGGAACTGCCCGTCATCCCCTCTCACCTTTGCGAGGCTCCTCTCTCGCCCCCACTAGATGAACCCCAGTTCTAGCTCCTTGGGGCCATCAGCCCACCTGTTTGCCATCTTCTTTCTTATCATCCTTCTCATTGGCCTTGCGCTCTCCATCCCCCAGGCCTGGGCCGGCCCGGCCTTCTTCTTTCTTATTGGGCTCTCCTGGTTTTCCGGCCTGCTCCTCCTCCTCCTCTTGCTCCAGGATGCGCAGATCGTTCTCTGTGCCTCCTTCCATCTTAATCACAGCTGCCAACAAAGACAGACGCACTCACAATCTGAAGACCTGCCTCTCCTGCCAACCTGCTTCCACCCTATCAGTGCCCGCACCTGCATCCAACATCTTGACGATGGCATCTGCTTTGTCTATGTCCAGGAGGAGGTTATCAAACCAGCCACTGTCCATGAGGGACAGGAAGACCCTCAGCCGGTTCTGCAGGCCCCCCCGGGCCTCCTGCCGACGCTTCCCCACCTCATCAGGGTGGTACTTAGACCGAAACCTGGGAAGGAAGCAGGAGGCAAAGATGGAGCCGTAAGCAGAGGCCCAGGCAGGTTGTGGGGAGGGGCCCAGGAAAGGCAGGGCAAAGCCCCCATCCTCACCCACAAAAGGCCATAAAAGCAGAGATTGGGGGGAGGGGTGCACTAGAACCACCCCACACCCCAAAAGGAACCACAGGTTGTGCTCTGAAGTGATCTGGGAGAAAATCAGGAGCTTAGAACTCTGGGTTTGGGGAAGACAAAGGACCACAGGGCGGGCCGGCCTCTGGGGAACACCGACAGGAAAGATGTTGTTCCCCAGAGCTTGAAAAAGAAGTAGAAACAAGAGGGCCCAGAGAACCCCCTCTGCAGGCTAACCCCAAACTACAGTCACCAGAGGTGCTCCCGCCAGCTCCCTCCACCCGGGTGGAGAAGGAAGGAAACCTGAAGTACATTGGATAGAAAACCAAAGGCAGGGCCACCTTCCCCACAGGAAGATAAGCGAGAGGTAAAGGGGCAGGAAAAGGCAGAAGTGCCCAGAGCCTCAGGGACTGCCCAGAGGGGGGAGAGAAGGGCTGCTGGTTAAGGTGGAGGGCGGAGTGTGAGAAATGAAACACTGCACTGGTGCATGGTGGGAGAAGGAGGTATTAGAATATTAGGAGTATAAGAAAAAGAGGAAAGGGGAAATGTGAAAAAAGGCCCAGAGATTTAAAACAGAGTGAA
Organism: Dipodomys ordii; assembly: GCF_000151885.1. Classification (NCBI taxonomy): domain Eukaryota; kingdom Metazoa; phylum Chordata; class Mammalia; order Rodentia; family Heteromyidae; genus Dipodomys; species Dipodomys ordii. The sequence goes on from NW_012267359.1 coordinate 2,869,745, forward strand.
AACTAAAGTACCAAACAGAAAACAACACAAGAGGGAGGAAGGTTAGGCAGAAAAGGAGCAGAGACAGAGAACAACAGGTATGTGAGAGATCCAGACACAGACAAACAGAGTGACGAGAAAGGGGACAGGACAGAACAGAACCACAAGTTGAGCAGAGGAAAGGAAAGCCGCAGGCGTCACCTCCACGATCTTTACCTTGGCTGCTTGGTCAAACAGAGCTCAAGATTTAACTAGTGGCGCCCAGGGCCCATGCTGGCTGGCGGGCGGGCGCCGGCTGGCTCCTGGCTGGGGCTCCCGGCCCAGACGCCCCAGCCCCGCGGGACTGCGCGGTGGGGGGCCCTGACTGACTAACTGCCTGAGCGATCACATTCAGCTAAGCTGCTGCATTGTGCACAGCAGCGCCCTGCCTGTCTGCCTGGCCGGGGCCCGCGCGGCTCAGCCCAGGGGCTCATGTTTGGGCTGGGTATGGTGGGGGTGGAGGTGGGTTTGCTCCGAGCTCCGTCGATGAGCGGGTGTAGTTCCCAGTTCTGGCTCTTTTCAAGGAGGAGGAGCAGAAAGAGGATGAGGAGGAGGAGCAGGAAGGGGGGAAAAGATGGTTGATTAAAATTAAAACATCCACAAAAGAAAAAAAAACGCATTCTTTTTCTGTCAAACGGCCCTGAGATCTTTGCTTTTCTTGTCTGGATTCACTGGTCGCCTTTGGGAGGATGCCACAGCAAACAGGTCCTGGCGATCAGAGACGGCCCAGTACCAGCAGGTGGGAGGCAGACTGCCTGCTGCCCCGAGGGGCCAGCTGCCTGGAGGTGTCTCAGTGAAGACAGTGGAGAAGGGAGATGGCATGGGGGCCGTGGCAGTCACTGAAGTAAGGAGACCCATCAGCCAATGCTGCCCCCGCCCCCTCCCACAGGAAGTCCAGGACTAGGGGGAGGGATGAGGACAGGGCTACAGCAGGGCTAGGCAAAGGCAGCCAGGGAGGAGAGCCACTCACCACTCCTCATCTTTGTGAGCCAGGAAGAAGTCCTGCATCTGCTGTCTGCGGAAGTCCAGCTTGTAGTCATTGTAGCGCTTCACTGCCTCTGTCTCGTCCACGGAGTCATCCAACGAGAGCAGAAACTCCTTGAAGCTCTTCATCACGGGCGGCGGCACACCCAGGTCGATCTCAGCAATGCTGCCCAGCCTGTGGGTGGGAAGATGTGGTTGTGGGGGAGAGGACACTGTGGCCAGCAGCCCCCCCCTCCCCACATACCTGTGCCCACCCCACTCCCTGGCTCTAGCCCACAAGCCTGGCAAGCAGACCCCTGTGCCCAGAACCTAGGATCTTTACCTGGCCTGTATAGGCAGGACGTGGTGCTGCATGATGTGGACGTCTGGGTGGCCCCAGGGCTGAGGGGGGCCGTAAGTCGGGCCCCCTCCCCCCCCAGCATAGGGCATCTCATAGCCACTGTGGTAAGGGTCAGAGCTGTGCTCATCCCTGGGGGTGAAGAACACAAAGGTCAGGAAAGCAGGCAGCACAAAGGAGTGCAAGGAGGCAGGGCATGCCTGCAGCCTCCAGCCACAGTCTGAGAGAACCAAGGAACTCGGGGTGGGCGGGGGGTGGCTTTGGATGGAAGGAGGGATGTGTGGAGGCCATGTGTCCTCACCAGTCTCTCCGCATGCGCTTCTGGGGTGGGCTGAGCTCATGGCGTGGGGGAGAGAATCGCTCCCGTCGATTCCGGTCGTAGTCTCGATATTCTCCCCGACTGCGGCGCTCTCGGCCTCGGTCCCACTCCCTGAGGTAAGGACAGGGCCAGTGGTTATGGACACAACTGGTACATCAGGGTGTCTCAGCCCCAGGAGGCACAGGTAGGAGGACTGAGTTTCAAGACAGCTGGGGCTCTGTAGCAATACCTGTCTATACAACCAGGCCTGTGGTGCAGCTCCTGCTTAGCCTGTCCCAGATCACAAGACGCCAGCCCCCATCACTGCAAATGCACCATCGGAGCCCAGCCCATGTGGCTCTCGGGGGAGCATACACTAAAAGAGACTGAGCTGGTTCCCACCCAGCTCACCCCTAACTCCCCTGACCTCACCAAACACTGCCCTGCACTGGTCCCTTCAGCAATGCTATTCTCCCCCTTCCCTGCTCTCAAGTCATCTTCCCCAAGCAACATGAGCTAAAATGGCAGCAAACAACCCTGATCAACACTCTGGCTTTTCCTGGCTGGCCAGTACCAGTGCCTCATCCCCCTTTGCCCATGTGAGGCCAGCACACAGCCCCACTCAGAAATCACTGCTCCACTGTGGCAAGTTATCAGTGTTTACGTACCCAAACTAAGATGAAATCTTACCTATTTGTCTTGAAATTATGAACTGACACAAGCTACATAATTTCTGAGGGAAAAAAAAAAATCACTCCTTCCCATCCTCAAAAAACTAGAAGTGTTTTGTTTTTATCATTTTATGAACCTCTTCAAAGCCTGCCTTAGGTTGGGTGCTAGTGGCTCACACCTGTAATCCTAGCAATATAGCAAGCTGAGATCTGAGGATCAAGGTGCAAACACAGCCCAGGCAGGAAAGTCTCTGAGACTTTCATCTCTAATTAACCACCCTCAAAAAAGCTACAAGTGGAGCTGTGGCAGAGCACTAGCCTTGACCAAGAGAAGCTGAGAAGCCAGGCACCAGTGGTTCACACCTGGAATCCTAGCTACTAAGGAGGCTGAGATCTGAGGATTACGGTTCAAAGCCAGCTGGGGCAGGAAAGACTGTGAGACTCTTTTTTTTTTTTCTTTTTGGGTCCGGTCGTGGGGCCTGAACTCTGGGCCTGGGCACTGTCCCTCAGCTCTTCAGCTCAAGGCTAGTGTTCTACCACTTGAGCCACAGCGCCACTTCTGGCTTTTTATTTTTTGCTTATGTGGTGCTGAGGAATCCAACCCAGGGCCTCAGGCATGCAAGGCAAGCGCTCTACCACTGAGCCACCTTCCCAGCCCCATGTGAGACTCTTATCTCCAATAAATTACTCAGAAAATCAAAGTGGCACAGTGGCTTTAAGTGGTAGAGCACTCACCTTGAGCTGAAAAGCTGAGGGGACAGCGTTCAGGCCTAGAGTTCAAGACCCATGACCAAAAAAAAAAAGTAAAGAGTAGCTGAAACTAAAACCACATTAGTGAACATCTTGTCCTGTTCTACCATCCCCTGTTAACAGTTCTTGGGGTGAGTTATCTCAGTATCAAATTAAAGTATTCATTAGTGTGCTACTTATCACAAGTCTTCAAGCACTGGGAAGCTGCCAGGCTCACATTGGTAGATACAAGTTTTCAAAAGTTTTGGCTTAGCCAGGAGCCGGCGGCTCAGGCCTATAATCCTAGCTACTCAGGAGGCTAAGATCTGAGGATCACCGATCATAGCAAGCCCAGGCGGGAAAGTCTGTGAGACTCATCTCCAATAAACCACTAGAAAACCAGAAGTGGCACTGTGGCTCAAGCGGTAGAGCACTCACCTAGAGCTGAAGAGCGCAGGGACAGCGCCCAAGCCCAGAGTTCAAGCCCTATGACCGACCAAAAAAAAAAAAAAAAAAGTTTTGGCTTTTGGGCTGGAATGTAGCTCAGTGGCAAAGCTCTTGCCTAGCAAGTGCAACATCATGGGTTCGATCCCCAGTACCAAAAAGGACAAAATAGTTTTAAAAAACCAGCCAAACTAACAACCCTTTGGCAGGTACCAGTGGCTCACGCCGGTAAGCCTAGCTATTCAGGAGGCAGAGATATGAGGATAGTGGTTCAAAGACAGCCTGGGCAGGAAAATCCATGAGACTCATCTCCAATAAAAACCAAAGAAAACTGGGAGTGGCACTGTGGCTCAAGTGGAAGAGCGCTAGCCTTGAGCTGAAGAGCTGAGGAACAGTGCCCAGGCCCAGAGTTCAAGCCCCATGACCAACAACAAAAAAAAAAAGTTTTGGCTTTCACAGGAAATATTCCAAGTCATCACTGGCAACAAATACTGAGGACTCTCCTCAAAGAAACTGCTCCCCTTACTTCATCCTCAGGGTGTATGCAAATGCCACTCAAGACCCTTTGGCACAGAAAAAAGTACTTCAACTCTCAACTCCAAATCAACTCACAATTGTTATTGCTCAAGGTACAAGAATGTCACAATCAAACTCCTCACACTGTACGATTACAGTACACAGAGAAAATGCATGGAGAGACCTTACGATTACAGTACACAGAGAAAATGCATGGAGAGACCTACGGGCAGTAATATGCTTTCTCCACACCTCTTTCCTCCTAGCACTGGAAAGATGGGGAGGCTGGGATGGGACTTCACATAGAGCTTGTGAAGCATGCATAAGGAATCTAGTTCCAACCCAGCACCACAAAAGGACAGAGATTACATCTACATGAAACTCCGTTCAAAGCAGACACTGGTGGCTCATCCCTGTAATGCTAGCTACCCCCAAGAGGATGAGATCTAAGAATATCAGTTTGAAGCCAGCAGGGGCAGGAAAAGTCTGAGAGTCTCTTAATCTCCAATGAACCAACCACCAGAAACCCAAAGTGGGGCTGTAGTGACAGAGCTCCAGCTTGAGTTAAAAAAACAAACAAGAGGGCCTGGGAAGGTGGCTCAGTGGTAGACTCTTACCTTACATGCATGAGGCCCTAGGTTCAATTCCTCAGCACCACATAAACAGAAAAAAAGCCAGAAGTGGTGCTGTGGCTCAAGTGGTAGAGTGCTAGCCTTGAGCTGAAGAGCTGAGGGACAGCGCCCAGGCCGAGTTCAGGCCCCAAGATGGGAAAATAAAGAAAAAAGCACAAAGCCCTGAGTTCAAGCCATGGTACTGGCATGCCACACACACACACACACACACACACACACACGGACTTCTCAGAAAGCTAATCAGGAGCTGCTTCAAACAATCAATTAAGCATATTTGACAATGTCCAATGACTCTGCTTGAATACTGCTGTCCTGCTAGAGAAAGGCAATTCCTTGGCCATCAGGTACTTTTTTTTTTTAGAAACCTTTTCAATAATTAGCAACCCAAAAAAAAAAGATTCTTTCGGTGCCTGTATAAACTGTACTTTTTACGTACACCCCAAATTCGTACTTCTACCGTTTGGATCTCAAGGGCATTTCCAAAAAAATGAAGCCACAGCTCGTTCTTTTACTCAAGAGCACAAAGCACGGGCCAACGAGGAGCTAACTGCATTGTATGTAACGTGTCACCCCAACGCAGTCACCAAGGCGGAGGCAAGTGAGGACGGGGTGGGGGGGGGGGCTCTGGGTCCCTGCTGCGGCCCGGCGTCGCCGGTACCTGTCATTCCAGTCGTCGCCTCGCCGCCTTTCATCTCTTTCCCGGGATCGGTCATAGTCGCTGCGCTCCCGTCGGAACTTGTCCCTGCGCCTCCGGTCGTACTCGTCGTCGCTGTCACCCATGGTGAGGTCTGCAGAGGCCTGGGCCCCAGGGAGGAGGAGGAGGGAGGCGCGACGTGACCGACCCGGACCCAAGATGCGGCGGCACCGCACCGGGAGAGGCGGGCACGGCCGCCTCCCTCCCGCCAAGGCCGGCCGGCCGGGGGACCTGGCAATCCGCGGCCGGTGGCGGGCTCGGGGCTCGCGGTTCCGGTCTCCGGGGAGGGGGGAGGGGGGTCCCCGCCCCGCCCACGCGGCCCGCAGCCCCTCCCCCACCTGGAGCGACCGCGGCCGTTAGCCCCGCGCGCCTGCGGGCGTCTTCCGGGCACACGACGAGAACGGTGGGGACGACAGGGGAACGTGGGGCTCTCAGCCAAGGGGCCGGGGGGACTGGGGGGAGCGGGGACGGCGGAGACGGAGCGGCGGCCGCGCGCCTGGGCCGCACGCACGCACGCACGCACGCCCCGCCGTGCGAACCAGGCCCCGCGAGGCCCGAAGGAGGGAAAAGGGGGACGCGAGGGATGACGGGAAGGGGCGGAGCCACAGAAGTCTCGCGCACCTCCTGAGCGCGAAGGCGCGAACACCGAGGGAACTACGGGAGCTCGGCGGGGCCACCTGGGATCTCGCGAGGGCGGGCAGCAAGCGCTCTCGGGAGCCCTTCCTCAGACGGACGTCAGAAGTCAGAGGTCGCAGGTCGCGCCTTCCCCCCCATCTCCTTTCTGTCAGCCAGTTCACGTCCTGGGCTTTGAAACGGTCTCGGATCTCCTCGGGACGCGGGGTCCCGGCACTGCAACCATTTTGCAGTGCGGCCCACCATTTTCTGCACTTTCAAGGGAACCAGCCTTTCTGATTTTGCGCGGGTCCTGGGGCTCGAACTCAGGGCCTGGAGGCCCGAGGCTGGCGCTCTGCCGCCTGGAGTCAGTCATCGCACCACTTCCGGCTTTTTGAGTGGTTTACTGGAGAGAAGTCTCACGGAATTTCCCACGTGGGCTGGCTTCTCACCGCCATCCTCGGATCTCAGCCTGCCGAGTAGCTGGGATTACAGGCGTGAGCCTGGGCGCGGGCCTGAGAACCAGCCTCTATTGGCACAGCACACACCGTTTGCAAAACCAAGGGTGCCCCGCGCGCACGGGACTGGCAGATCTGTCATTAACCTCCATGCTCTGATGACAGACAAGCTGTGGGGGACAGGCCTGAGCCACAAGCAGCATCCGCCCGCCTCAGGCTCCATGTCCCAAATCCCTTTACAGTGAGTGAATGTGAAGTGTAACGGAAATGCTCCGTTCCTGAGTGTGTGGCCTTGCTTCCACCACTGACCAGGGATGGTTTTACACCAAACTACATTTAAAAGAGTTTAGTCGGGGCTGGGAAGTTGGCTCAGTGGTAGAGCGCTTGCCTTGCATGCCTGAGGCCCTGGGTTCGATTCCTCAGTACCACATAAGCAGAAAAAATCCAGAAGTCGTGCTGTGGCTCAAGTGGTAGAGCACTAGCCTTGAGCTGAAGAAGCTCAGGGACAGCATTCAGGCCCTGCTGACCAGGGATGGTTTTACACCAAACTACATTTAAAAGAGTTTAGTCGGGGCTGGGAAGTTGGCTCAGTGGTAGAGCGCTTGCCTTGCATGCCTGAGGCCCTGGGTTCGATTCCTCAGTACCACATAAGCAGAAAAAATCCAGAAGTCGTGCTGTGGCTCAAGTGGTAGAGCACTAGCCTTGAGCTGAAGAGCTGAGGGACAGTGCTCAGGCCCAGAGTTCAGGCCCCGCAACTGGACCAAAAAAAAAAAAAAAAGTTTAGTACAGCTAGGTTCCAGTGCCGGCTCAGGCCTGTAATCGTAGCAACTCGGGAGGCGGAGACTTGGAAGAACGAATTGAGGCTAGCCTGGGCAGAAAGGTTGGTGAGACTCCCATCTCCAAAATAACCAGTGAAAAGGGACTAGAGGTGTGTGTGTCTCCAATGGAAGAGCATCAGTCTAGCAAGCATGAAGCCCTGAGTCTAAACCCCAGTACAAATAACAAAAAAGCCAGACACTGGTGGTTCACACCTGTAATCCTAGCTACTTGGGAGGCTGAGATTTGAGGATTGGGGTCCAAAGCCAGCCCAGGCAGCAAAGTCCATGAGGTTCTTTTTTTTTTGCCAGTCATGGGGCCTGAGTTCTGGGCCTGGGCACTGTCCCTCAGCTCTTCAGCTCAAGGAAGGCTAGCGCTCTACCACTTGAGCCACAGCGCCACTTCCAGCTTTTTCTGCTTATGTGGTGCTGAGGAATCGAACCCAGGGCCTCATGCATGCAAGGCAAGCACTCTACCACTGAGCCACCTTCCCAGCCCCCATGAGATTCTTATCTCCAATTATGCACTAGAAAACCAGAAGTGGGGCTATGGCTCAGAGTGGTAGAGAGCCTGAGCAAAAGAGATCAGGAACAGTGCCTAGGCCCTGAGTTCAAGCCCCCCACAACTGTCAAAAAAGAGTAGAGGCTGGGAGTGTAGCTCAGTGGAAGACAGCTTGCTCTGCATAAGTGAGACCTTGGGCTGATTCATCCCCAGTACTGAATGACAGAAAAAGAAAAAAAAAAAGACATCAGAACACAATTTAAAAAGGAGCCAGCACTAAGAAGACTGAAGTCCGGACCCAGCTTCGATCATTTGAGAAGTTTGAAATCTGTGTTTATATCGGTTGGGCTCAGATAACACGAGTCTTTTGTAAACGCTTGAGGGGTTATTATTTCACGAGTGAGGGAAGAAGAGACAGCATTAGGCGACACATTGTAATGGCAGCTGTCAGGGAGGGTGGCAGATGGACAGGACTGGGCGACAGTGCTCCCTGGAGACTCAGCAGTCAGTGGTGACGGTGGCTGACAGCTCCTGGATGCGCCAGGCGCTGCAGGCCTTGCAGAGGATGTGCCCGTCCAGCGGGTAGCAGCCCTGACACTCACCCTCGGAAGATAGCAGCAGCCCACATTCCTGTTGGAAGAAGCAACAGCTCTCCATCAGTGCCCTTTCCTGCTCCCCAGGCCCTGCAAACCTCTTGCTCTAGCCCCAGGCCCCCTCTCACCTCACACTTGTAACAGCCAATGTGAAAGCTGCGATCCAGAGCCACGATTCTCACCGTCTCCTCCTGGCCCGGCTCAGGCATGATGGCTCTACCACACACAGAGCACCTTGGGGCAAACTTCCTGGGGTATGGAAGGGAAGCAAGGTGGCTGTGAGGCTCCATGGTCAGTGGCAGGGACTCATGGTAGAACCCTGAGATGGAAAGCGGGGAGGAGCCAGGGGCGACATCTTGGATCAAAACAAAGATAGTGATGTCAAGTCAGAGAAGGGAGAGCCAGGTGCTACTCAGGAAGCTCAGATCTGAAGACTACGGTTCAAAAACTAGTTAGGGCAGAGAAAATAAATAAATCTGAGACTCTAATCTCCAATGAACTAGCAAGAAGTTGGACATGGAGGTGTGACTCAAACAGAAAAGGACCAGCCTTAATCAGAAAAAGCCAACAGAGTGTAAAACCCTGAGTTCAAGCCTCAGTATTGGCAATGAGAGAGGAAAAGGAAAGGGAAGCTGGGCACTGATGGCTCACGCCTGTAATCTAGCTACTCAGGAGGCTGAGATCTGAAGATCATAGTTCAAAGACAGCCCGGGCAGGAAAATCTGTGAGACTCTTATCTCCTATAAACCACTAGAAAACTGGAGGTGGCACTGTGGCTCAAGTGGTAGAGCACACTACTTGAGCTGAAGAGCTAAGGGACAGCACCCAGGCCCACAGTTCAAGCCCCACAACTGACCAAAAAAAAAGGAGAGAGAGAGAAAAGAGGAGAGGAGAGGACCAGGGACTAAAAACAGGAGGTGCCAGTGGGACATGAAGGACAGATGAAGTAGGATAGCAAAATAGTCTGCACTGTAATCCCAACTACTTGAGAGGCAGCAATTGGGAGGATCACAGTTCCAGACTAGCTTAAGCAAAAAAATGAGACACCCTGATCTCAGCCAAAAAGCAACCAGTGGCTCACACTTATAATTCTAACTAGTAGGCTGAGATCTGAGGATCAAGGTTCTAAGGCAGGCTGAGCAGGAAAGTCTGTAAGCCAGAAGTATAGCTCAACTGGTAGACAGCCAGCATTGACCAAAAAGAACCAAAATTCATGGGCTGGGAAGGTGGCTCAGTGGTAGAGCACTTGCCTTGCATGCATGAGGCCTGGGTTCGATTCCTAAGCACCACATAAGCAGAAAAAAAGCCGAAAGTGGCTGTGGCTCAAGTGGTAGAGCACTAGCCTTGAGCTGAAGAGCTGAGGGACAGTGCCCAGGCCCAGAGTTCAGGCCCCACGACTGGACCAAAAAAAAAAAAAAAAGAACCAAAATCAAAAACAAAAAAAATCTGTAGGGACAGCACTCACTCCCTGAATTCAAACCCCAGGACTGGCACCACACACACACGCACGCACGCACGCGCACACACACACGCGTGCGCACACACGCACGCACACACACACGCACAAAGCAAAAAGGATTGAGGGCACAGCACAGTGGCTCAGGTAGTAGAGGACCTGCCTAGCAGGCACAAGGCCCTACCTCAGTACCACTAAAAAAAAAGAGAGAAAAAAAAAAGAAAGAGGAGGGGCTGGGAATGTGGCTTAGTGGAAGAATGCTTGCCTAGCATGCATGAAACCCTGGGTTCAATTCCTCAGTACTACATACACAGAAAAAGCCACAGTGCGTGGCTCAAGTGGTAGAGCACTATCCTTGAGCAAAAGAAGCTCAGGGACAGCATTCAGGCCCTGAGTTCAAGCCCCAGGATTGGCAAAAAAAAAGAGAAAGGAAGTGAGACATCTTGGGACTGGGCAAGTCCCAGGCATGACCTGTGGAAGTCTTCAATGCAGTGGATCTGGCTGGTGGCATCCACAGTGAAGGGGATGCCGTCCAGGCCACGGTGGCACACCACACAGGTGAAGCAGCCAGGGTGGTAGGCCTTGCCCATAGCCCGGAGGATCCGGTCCAGGATAGGCTGGGAACATGTAGAGCATTTCTCCAAGGTGGCCTGTTGAGAAAGAAGACAGGAAGGTGAGAGGCAAGCGCTCCAGCACCCCACCCACCCTGCTGCCTGTGTGCTGTAACCCCCTGCCCTGCCCTGCCCTGCCCTGCCCAGGATGCACAGAAAGGCAGATAACTATTCACATCCTAGCCCCACAGCTTCCCAAATAAGGAGCACAACACATCTGAGCTTCTGGGTCCCTATAAAAATTAATCCGGCCGGGCACCGGTGGCTCACACCGGTAATCCTAGCTACTCAGGAGGCTGATCTGAGGATCATGGTTCAGACAGCCCAGGCAGGAAGGGCTGTGAGGCTCTTATCTCCAATTAACCACCAGAAAACCAGAAGTGGCGAAGTGGCTCAAGTGGTAGAATGCTCACGTTGAGCTGAAAAGTGAGGGACAGCGCCCTCAAGACCCACAACCAACAAGAAAAAAAAAATCAGTCTGTCGTGATCTCTGCTTCCCAGGGGTTCATGGAAATTCTACACATGGCCTTAACTCCAAAATGCCTCATATTTGTTGGTCAGAAGACTGTCATTTGAGGATTGTAATTTGAAGCCACCATGGGCAGCAAAGTCTGTGAGACTCTTGTCTCCAGTTAGCCAACAAAAACCCAGAAGTGCAGGTGTGCTTCAAATGGTTGCATACCTCAAATGGTTGAGCAAACAAGCTTAAATGAGAACAAGGCTCTGAATTCAAGTTCTACAAAATAAAAAAGTAACGGTAATCCTCTGCAGAAATTAGTATTTAGCTTGCCTGCCTGCTTGCATGCACGCGCACGCTCTCTCTCTCTCTCTCTTCTTTTTTCTTGGGGGGGGAGGTATTTCAAGTCAGGGCCTCAAACTGGCTAGGCTAAGTGCTTTACCACTTGAGCCATGCCCTCAAGTCCTGCCTTTTGCTATTTATTCTGGAGCATGGCAATTCTCAAATCTCAGCCTCTTGAGTAGCTAGGGTGATGATAGGTGTAAATTGCCAGTGCCTGGCCAGTTAAGGTCTTAGGAACATTCCTGCCCAAGCTGGCTGATATCAATGATCCTCCAGACCTTAGCCTCCTAGGTAGCCAGGATTACATGTATTAGGCATCAGTGCCCAGATTTTAGCTGCTTACTTTCTCACTGCTGCCCCATTCAAGCCCTCTTTGCTCCTTTGGATTTGTCTATCTGGATCCTCCTGTCTCTCCGCCCCCACGCAGCCAACTACCTACCACGTAACAGCTCTCACAATAGGCCCTTCTCTCCACTGCGTAGAAATGCTGGCCTCGGAGCTGCGCCCGGCATGTTGAACACACAAAGCAGCCAACATGGAAGACACGGTCCAGGGCCACGACTCCAGCTCCATCTCCAACCACAACTTCTCCACAGCCACCACACCGGCCTGGGGAACAGGGAGGGACAGATCAACCTGCACAGGACAGCAGATCAGCAGCCCCCTTTCCCTCCCCCTCCTTCCCGCTGAGGCAGCTCACCAAAATACTCCCCACTAGGCGGGTGGCTCATGTCCTGCATCAACTTCTTGGTGAGTCTCTCCAGCTCCTCCTCCGGAGGCTGGCTCAGGGGGCCCTGGAGCGTGAATCAGATCATCAGTGGGAATATGGTTCCTGTAAAAAAATCCCTCAGGGGAGGCTGGGAATTTGGCTTAATGACAGAGTGCTTGCATAGCAGGCATGAAGCCCTGGGTTTGATTCCTCAGTACCACATAAACAGAAAAAGCCAGAAGTGGCGCTGTGGCTCAAGTGGTAGAGTGCTAGCCTTGAGCAAAAAGCAGCTCAGGGACAGTGGCCAGGCCCTGAGTTTAAGCCCCACCTCTAGTCCCCAACCCACCCAATCAGTCTCTCAGTTCTGACTCCAAGCCCTCCCACCCCGTCCATGGCCAGACTTACCTGGTGCCCATGCCCGCTTCCTCTTCCTCCTCCTACAGGGCCTGAGACCCCGGCAACTTCCTCTTTGCTTCCTGACCCTGGCTCACGGTGGTTCCTGTAGCCAAGCCCCCAGACTTCACCTCGGCCTGGGAGAGGAAAGTGAGGGCCCAGGAGGGGCCCAGAAGCCTGCGGGGCCCCTCGCCTGGGTGGGCCACAGCCTCTCACAGGTTGAGCTACTTTCACTTGCACTGGGAAGGCCGGACCAGCTGGGGTGCTGGCGGTAGCATAGGAGGCCGGAGTGGGGCCCCCATAGGGGGATGCTGGGAGCAGTGGGGATGGACCAGTCCCTCCATTGGACTTCAGGGAGCCCGGGCGGTAGGCAGGGGGTGGAGGAGGGTCATAGGCCTGAGGAGAAATGCAAAGCAGCTGCTATAAGCAACGTTTCCAGACCCAGTGTGGCAAGTTTCCCAGAGAAACCCGGGCCTTTGTTTTTTAGTGCTAGTCCTGGGGCTTGAACTCAGGGCCTGAGTCTTGGCCCTGGGCTTCTTTAGCTTAAAGCTAGTATTGCTCTAACCCTTTGAGCCTCAGCTCCACTTTTGTTTTTTAAGTAGTTTATTGGAGATAAGCTGCTCACAGGCTTTCCTGCCTGGGCTGGCTTCGAACAATGATCCTTAGATCTCAGTCTCCTGAGTAGACTCCTGAGTGAGCTACCTGTACCTGGCTGAAGGCCCAGCTTTTGACAAGGCGCAGCCCTCCAGCGGCTGACAGGCCAGGAAGGACCTCCTATCTGCTCCCTACTAGGAAATCTTTGATTTCCTAGAGGACAGAAGCTACTGCCCACCAGAGGCGGGAGAAGAGGCTGGGCACAAGGGGGGGACAGGGATGTCACCTGTCGATCAGGGCGACGTGGGGGAACATGACTGCGACCCCCATCCAGCTCAGCCAGCATACAGGTCAACGAATCTATCTCTGCATCCAGACTTCCAGGGCGCAGGCACCCCCTGCTGTCTGGAGGGAGCCCCTGGATGAAGTCAAAGCAAGGAGAAGGATACATTTACAATGTGTCCTATCCATTCCTGCATCTCTCTCTCTCTCTCTCTCTCTCTCACACACACACACACACACGCCACCATCAGACCCTTCCCCCTCAGTCCTCACCTGTAAACGTTGGGGTGCCCCATGGGACCCCACCCAGGCTGGACCCCGATCCTCTGGTCCCCCAGAAGGCTGGTAACACTGCTCAGATGGGAGGGGGCAAAAATTGACCCTGGGATGGGGCTGCAGCGCTGTGGGGGAGGGGACAGAGATCAAAAGGGGGGCTGGAGGGCAGAGGGGTTCAACCTCGGGAGGCCACTCTCCAGCCCTGTCCTCTCCTAGCACCTGGGGAGCAGGAAACTGGGGCGGGAGGCGGGGAGGGCTGCAGGGCCCAGCCAGCTTGGGGAAGATGTAGAAGGCCGATGGGGCCTGGTCAGGGCTGTGGGGGGCAGAGATGGACGGGGCGGTGGGGGGGGTCTCGGCGGCGGCTTACCTGCTCCGTGGGGCGGCAGCGGCCCCGGGGGCCCTCGGGGAAGCGCCCTTCCCGGAGGAGTTCTGGCGGGCTCTGGCTGCTTTGGGGGGAGCCAGGTGGGCCCCGACATGGTCTGGAACTGAGGGGACTCCAGGCAGCAGTCAGGACCCCAAGGGGCCGGGGCTCCGCGGCCTCGTGGCCCGCTTCCTGGCCTCCACTTCGTTTGGGACTCCAGCAAAGAAACTTTTTTCTGGCCTTTTTTTTTTTTTTCCTCCTCCTTCTTCCCCAATTTTGGGACGGCCACGCCCCCGGTGACGTCACCGCATTCCTGGGGGCGAGTCACATGGCTCTCCAGGCCCTAATCTGCGGTCCCTCCCTCCCCTGGGCTGGCCCCCCCTCCCGCCTGGGGGAGGGTGGATCTCCACTGGACACGGGGTACCCAGGGGCTGGGAGGTGCAGGCCAGGCCAGCCCCACCGCCAAGGCCTCCCCCACCCCCACCCCTGCACCCCCTTCCCGACCTCCCCCTTCCCAGCCCACCCTCCTCACCCTTTCCTCTCCCCCCCACCCAGTGCTCAGCCAGGACCTTAGTGTCTAAGTCTTTTATTTATGATCAGCAGTTAGAAAAAAAAAAAAAAGAAAACAAAACCAACAAAATCATCACCACCCAAGGGGGGGCCCGGAGAGTTTGTGGCCAGGATGTGGACGCTGAGGTAGCCTAGAGTCACAGGAGACCAGCTCCTCCGGTCAAGGCACCAGTGAAGGGAAAGGCCGGGCATCAGGGGGAGGGCTGCAGACACCCCCACTCCTGTGCCAGGGGGTCCAGCTCAGCATTAGTGCATGAGGTCCCAGGATGTCCCCCCCCTGAAAACGCCAGATTCTGCAACCCCCAAGGGCAGGCCCTGCACAGGCCTGGGCTTCGTTAGTATGAAGCTGGACCTTCTCCACCTGACCCTAAGCATCAGAGGTCGGTGCAGGTGACTGGGGTGACACCGTGGGCAAGCAGCGTGGGCCCCAGGTCTCGGCTCAGTGTCTCCAGCAGTGCCAAGTATCGGGGATACCGGGAAGGATCGGCAGGAGGCCGGGGCAGGTACAGGAAGGTGAGGGCGGTGATGGACCCTTCCTTGCCCTCCCCGCCCTCAGGGCCCCCAGGCCCCCCTCCATTGCATTGTCCCTGCTGGGCCCGCACCAAGGCGTTGGCACTGGCGGCCAGAGACTCTGCCTCAGCCTCTCCTTGCCCACCGTTCACAAAGTCCCCTTCCACTTCTTCCTCCTGCTCCCTGTCTGAGGTCCCCTCACCCCACACCACCTCCCGCACCTCAGCTCGAATCCGCAGCTGGCTCAGCAAAGCCCTGAGACGCCCCTCGGCCGCCCCAGGAGCCTCCTCGGGCCCAAGGCACAGGAAGATCCGAAGGCGGGCACTGTGCCAGGCGGGCACCATGCCCAAAATGGTAGCCATCTGGAGCAGAAAGAGGCCACAGACATCCACATAGCCAGGCCCCCCTCGGGGCCGCAGCAGGTTGAGGGGCCACACATCTACGTGATGTATCTGAGATGGGCTCCCAGACCCCCGACTCAGCCTCTCGGGGGGCAAAGCCCCACAGGCCCGAGCCAGAACCACATTCTTATTCATCTTCAGGGCGTCTGCCACAGTGGCCACGTAGTCCTGGGGACTAAGTGCCCGGGGGCTCCCCGGAGCCCGCGGGGGCGGGAACAACGTGCTCAGGGATGGGGACCCTCCCTCCCAGGTGCCATCTTCAGGTTCAGAGAAAGCCGGGTCTGTCAGGAAATGGTCCTGGGGAGGAGAATCATCATAGAACCCCAGGACCAAGGTGTTGGGTTTCATGCCACCTGCAGAGAGGGCAGAGAGGAGGAGGAGGCACAAAGAACAAAGGAATCACACTCAGGCTGAGGAGACTCCATGCAAGATGCGCCCACTCGCACAGAACAGCGGCAGGCACCGGCTGGGACACTGTACATCCTCACCCCCCAGCTCTGAGGTCAACATTATATACCTTTGCACAATCACTTGCTTTCCTTAAACATTCTCACAGGCCTTTATCTCTGTAATCTGTCTCAGAGTTCAACTATAGTCAGTGTCTGTCTCTCTCTATTTCTTACTCTGTCTCTCTCTCTCACACACACACACATGACCATACTAGGGCTTGAACTCACAGCCTAGGCACCCTCCCTTTACATTTTCCACCCAAGGTCTGGCAGTCTATCACTTGAGCTATACCTCCATACCACCATTGCTGGTTTGTTGGTGGTTGACTGGAGAGTCAAGTCTCACAAATTCTTTTTTTTTTTTTTTGTCGGTCGTGGGGCTTGAACTCTGGGCCTGGGCGCTGTCCCTCAGCTCTTCAGCTCAAGGCAAGCGCTCTACAACTTGAGCTACAGCGCCACTTCCGGTTTTCTGGTGGTTTATTGGAGATAGGAGTCTCACGGTCTCTCCTGCCCAGGCTGGCTTTGAACCTCGATCCTCAGATCTCAGCCTCCTGAGTAGCTAGGATTTACAGGCGTGAGCCACCAGCGCCCAGCTCTTTTTTTTTTTTTTGCCCTGGCTGACTTTGAACCACAATCCTCAAATCTCAGCCTCTGGGAGTAGTTTAGGATTACAGGCATGAGCTATCACACTTGGCCTAATTTAGGATGCTTTTAACAAAGGCACACTCCACAGCCATGGAGAATAAGTAAGTTAGGACCATTGTCAGCCTTATACAGCTTAACATTTTCCATGATGGGGAAATGAATCTAAACGACATCCTGACAATAAAGCTCATGGCCTTGGCCCTCTGCGAATTGGTACCCAGACTCTGCCTGGGAATAGACGAGAGGATGGGCTGGGCTTTCCAGCTGTGGTGAGGATAGCGGACCACAGCCTGGTGGCCAAGAGAAAACAGGTAACAGCCACACGCCCACCTGCGGCTGTGCCCTACAGAAACCTCGGGTGTGTTATCTCATTTGAGGCCACGCTATGAGATAAGTATAACTTATAACTCCCCCTTTATAGATAAGGAACTAGACGCTCTACCCAGTGGAGTCACTGGCCTCCAGCCTCAGGGCTGATTGGGCCCCAGCTCACAAGTAAACAGTCCACCCACACCAAAACCCCTCAGAGCCATCAAGCTGGCAGGGGACCAGCCTTCAAGTCCCTAATCTTCTCAGTGCCACAGCTGGGGGAGGGAGAGAGACAGAGGGAAGAGGGGAGGGAGAGATGGGGGGGAGCACGTGTGCATTTATGCCAGGCACTAGTAGCTCATGCCTATAATCCTAGCTACTCAAGATTGTGGTATGAAGCCAGACCAGACAGGAAAGTTCATCAGACTTTTTATCTTCAATTAACCACCAAAAAGCAGAAAGTGGAGCTGTATGCAGCTTGAGTGGTTAGAACACCAGCTTTGGGCAAAAGGCTTGGTGACAAGACCCCTGCCCTGAAGTTAAACCAGCACTGGTACAGAAACAAACAAAAAACCTCTCAGTAGGCTGGAATTACACCCCATCTTGTACCTCCTGTGGCACTTTCCAGCATTCTGATTTACCCCACGAGGGCAAGGTCTAGTGTTGTTGAACTTTAGCCTTTGTCCAAGTAGAGAACCCATTCTATCCTCGGATTAAGAAGGTAGGAAGAGTGTGACAGTGTCCAAAAAGAAATACACTGGGCTGGGAAGGTGGTTCAGTTGTAGAGTGCCTGTCTTGCATGCATGAGGCCCTGGGTTTGATTCCTCAGCACCACATAAGCAGAAAAAAGCCAGAAGTGGCACTGTGGCTCAAGTGGTAGAGCGCTAGCCTTGAACTGAAGAGCTGATGGACAGCGCCCAGGCCCAGAGTTCAGGCCCCACAACCAGCAAAAAAAAAAGAAAAAAAAAAGAGAGAAAAGTGCTCTTGGGGCTGGGAATGTGGCTTCGTGGTAGAGTGCTTGCCTAGCATGCATGAAGCCCTTGATTTGATTCCTCAGTACCATATAAACAGAAAAAGCCGGAAGTGGCACTGTGGCAGTGGTAGAATGCTAGCTTTGAGCAAAAGAAGCTCAGGGACAGTGCCCAGGCCCTGAGTTCAACCCCTCAGGACTGGCCAAAAAAAAAAGTACTCTTTCCCTGACTTATGTAACTGCCACCCCTCTGTACATCACCTTTCTAATAATAAAAATATTTCAAAGAAGAGGGGGGGAGAAAGGCATAGGAGGAAGGGAAAGGAGGAAGGGGAGGGAGAGAATGAGGGGGGAGGAAGGGAAGAGGAGGAGATGGGATTTGGAGCAGCCTGGGTTACAAGGCTAGAGGCCACTGTGCTAAGAATCACAGAGCTGGTAATGTTCCATTACACAAACATCAGCCCCCCCACTCCCTCGGGCATCCTTTGGAGGTGTCAGGGGCCACATTCCACTCTTCCCTGCTGAGTGAGCCTTTTCAAGCCTGGCTGCAGTACCATCTCACCCACAAAAGCTTCACTGACCACATCAGTCCCCTGCGGTCTTGCTGTCTCTGAACTCAGTGGTCAGAAGACAGATGTTTCAAGAAAGCCCAAGGCTCACATGCTCCCACTGTCTCTAGAAAAGCCCTCTTCAGAGTCCAAATAGTCTCTGATTTGGGTTCTGAAAAACAACAACACAGCAAGATGGGTGCAGGAGGCTCAGACCTGTAATCCCATCTCCTCAGAAGGCTGAGATCTGAGGATCACAGTTCAAAGCCAGCCTGGAGCCAGGTGCTGGTGTCTCAAGCCTGTAATTCTAGCTACTCAGGATCAGATTCAAAACTAGGTAAGGCAGCCGGGCGTTGGTGGCTCACGCCTGTAATCCTAGCTACTCAGGAGGCTGAGATCTGGGGATCACGGTTCAAAGCCAGCCCAGGCAGGAAAAGTCCATGAGACTCTTATCTCCAATAAACCACTAGAAAACCGGAAGTGGTGCTGTGGCTCAAGTGGTAGAGCACTCACCTTGAGCGCCCAGGCCCAGAGTTCAAGCCCCACGAC
>NW_012267359.1:2888529-2905862 GCF_000151885.1 Dipodomys ordii
GACTCTTATCTCCAATAAACCACTAGAAAACCGGAAGTGGTGCTGTGGCTCAAGTGGTAGAGCACTAACCTTGAGCTGAAGAGTTGAGGGACAATACTCAGGCCCAGAGTTCAAGCCCCAGGACCGACCAAAAAAAAAAAAAAAAAACTTGCCAAGGCAGAAAAGTCCTGTGAGACTCTTATCTTCAACTCAAAAACCAAAGGTGGAGCTGTGGCTCAAAGTAATAGAGCACTATCCTTGAGCAAAAGAGCTCAGGGACAGCATCTAGGCTCTGAGTTCAAGCCCCACAACCCACCAACTACCCATCTCCCCCCAGAAAAAAAGGGGGTATGTGGCTTAGTGGTACAATGCTTGCCTAGCAAGCATGAAGCCCTGGGTTCAATTCCTCAGTACCACATACACAGAAAAAGCTGGAAGTGGCACTGTGGCTCAAGTGGTAAAAAGTGCTAGCCTTGAGCAAAAGAAGCTCAGGGACAGTGCCTAGGCTCTGAGTTCAAGTCCCAGGACTGACAAAAAAAAAAAGAAGAAAAAAAAAAGCCTGGAGAAAAAAAATCCTTGAGTCTTATCTCCAATTAACCAGCAAAAAAATTGGAAGTAGAAGGTGTAGCTTAATTGATAAAATGGCAGCCTTGAGCAGAAAAAGCTCAGCAATAGTGCCCAGACCCTGAGTTCAAGGCCCAGGACTGGCATAAAAGAAAGGGAGGGAATGAAGAATTGGAGAGGGGGGCAGGGCGGAAGAGAAAGAGGAAGAAGAGAGAAAGAAAGCCAGGAGCTGATGGCTCATGCCTGTAATCCTAGCTACTCAGGAGGCTGAGATCTGAGGATCACAGTTCAAAGCCAGCCCGGGCAGGAAAGACCGTGAGACTCTTATCTCCAGTAAACCACCAGAAAACTGGAAGTGGTGCTGTGGCTCAAGTGGTAGAGCGCTAGCCTTGAGCTGAAGATCTGAGGGACAGTGCTCAGGCCCAGAGTTCAAGGCCCACAACCAACAAAAAGAAAGAGAGAGAGAGAGAAAAAAAGAGAAAGAAAAAGCAAGCAAAAAGGAAAGAAAGACAGATGAACAGATAACAAGGGCAATGTGTCTCTCACAATCTTGTCTTGGGGCTACTCTGTAGAGCCTTATCACCCTGGCTGCGGTTGGTTAATCTTCCTTGTCTAATCTTGTGCCTCCTGCATTCTGCAGTCTGGGGTTGGTGTCTTGGGGGAGGGGAGCAGGGATTTAAAGGGGCCACAGAGAGGACTTGAGGAGACCCGGGGCAGAGAGGCTCACCAAGACCCGAGATCCTCAACAGATGCTGCGCCCCCTGGCGCACAGAGGGTGAGAGGGTAAGATCCACAAAGGCCTTCACTTGGGCCCGGTCCACCAGGCTCAGCCAAGCCCCGTACTGTGGCTGCACAGGGTCAGAGGGTAGGGAGTCTGCGTATGAAGAGAGGAAGAGGTCATTGTAGCACTAGCTCATCAAGTCTTTGGGAAGCCAAATGCCAAGTTGGATCTGAATAGGGTTGGGACTATTCATCAGAAAAGCAGCAGAGCCAGCACTAGTGGCTCACCCCTGTCATCCTAGCTAATCAGGAGGCCTAGATATGAGGATCATACTTCAATTTCAGCAAAAGTCCATGAGACTCTTAACTCCAGTGAACCACCAGAAAACTGGAAGTGGTGCTCTGGCTCAAAGTAGTAGAGCACTAGCCTTGAGCAGAAGAGCTCAGGGACAGCCCCACCACCACCGACCACACACACAAAAAAAGTCCATGAGACTCTTAGCTCCAATTAACCAACAAAACACGTGAAGTGGAGGAGGTGTGGCTGAAGTGGCAGAGTGCCAGGCTTGAGCAGAAAAAAAAGCATAAAGAAAACATAAAGGATACTGAGTTCAAACCCCAGTACCAGCATTAAAAAAGTGGGGAGGGGCTGGGAAGGTGGCTCAGTGGTAGAGCGCTTGCCTTGCATGCCTGAGGCCCTGGGTTCGATTCTCTGCACCACATCAGCAGAAAAAGCCGGAAATGGCACTGTGGCTCAAGCAGCAGAGTGCTAGCCTTGAGCTAAAGAGCTGAGGGACAGTGCCCAGGCCCAGAGTTCAGGCCCCACAAGGGATCAAACAAAAAAACAAAAAAAACATGCAATGCTTTGAGTTGGAAATTTGGAGAAGGGCTGGGAGCTAGTGGAAGCCTGGCTTACCAAGATCTCCTAGGGTGACGTGGCCTAGCACATAGAGCCCCCCTTTCTTGAGCTGGTTGGCCAATCGCAGTAGAGGCAAGGCGCCCCGGGGGTTCCCCACCAGGAGCAGCAGCTGGGGACGCCAGAACTTCACGTGTTCCTTTCGGACATCCAGCCTGAGCAAATACTTGCGCACCTGAGGTTGGGGACGGGGAAGGGTATGAAGGAACAGCTCAAATGTACAGGCCCCACCATGGGCAGCGCTCCAAGGCTCTCCCCTACTGGCTCCCCATCCTCCGTTCCTGCAAGCACCCCCAAACCTGGTGGAAAAGCAAAGCCTGGCTGACGTAGCCCCAGCTGCTGGGACCTCCTCGCGCTGTAAGCAGGGCTGAGAGCAGACCCATGAGAAGCAAGGAGCCGCCGGCGGCCCCAGGGCTGATGAGAAACATCATGAGCAGACAGGATGCCACGCCCAACAGGCAGGTGTGCCAGGAGAACAGGTTGAAGGTGGGGCTTGGGTGGGTAGAGGGAAAGAAGGGGGGAAGGAGACTCAGGGAGGCTTTGAACAACTCCCTGTGGACCCCAGTCCCCAAGGCCCCCTTCTCCCCAACTGATTCAGTTACTCAGTTCTTCCCATTTCTCCCTCTTTTTCTCCAGGACCCCAGACATCATCTGAGTTTCTCACCGGAAGTTGGGGGCCGACGCCCACTCCAGGCTCAGGCAGGACAGGTCTACCGCAGCGTAGGCTACCAAGTAAAAAACTGTGACCACAGCTGCCAGTGTGTTCAGCTTCCCTGCCAGGAGTACCAGCTGGGCAGAGACCAACAAGTAGCACATTGAGCAGCAATGCCAATGCACTCCCCACACAATGCCAGTGTGTCCCCCTCCCCCCAAAATACCCTGGCAGCCAGACACTGGTGGCTCACTCCTGTAACCCTAGTTACTCAGGAGGCTAAGATCTGAGGGTTGCAGTTCAATACCAACCCAGACAGGAAACTCCATGAGATGCTTAACTGTTATGAACCCACAGCAAAAAGCTAGAAGCCAAGCTGTGGCTCAAGTGCTTAGAGCACTAGAGTGAAAAAGCCAAGCAAGAAAAGCCCTTAGCCGGGTGCCAATGGCTGACACCTATAAACCTAGCTATTCCTAAGGCTGAGATCTGTGGATCACAGTTCCAACCTAGCCTGGAAAAGAGTCCATAAGACTCTTCCCTCCCATTAATCCCCAAAAAGCCAGAAGTAGAGATGTAGCTCAAGTGGAAGAGCACTTGCCTTGAGCACAAAAGCTCAGGGACAGTACCCAGGCCCTGAGTTCAAACCCTAGGACTGGTACAAAAAGAAATGAAAATCAAGCCGGGCCTGTAATCCTAGCTATTCAGGAGGCTGAGATCTGAGGATCACAGTTCAAAGCCATCTAGGACAGGAAAGTCCATGAGACTCTTATCTCCAATTAGCCACCAGAAAATTGGAAATGGCGCTGTGGTTCAAGTGGCAGAAGGCTCGCCTTGAGCTGAAGAGCTCAGGGACAGCGATCAGGCCCAGAGTTCAAGCCCCATGACTGCCAGAAAAAAAAAGAAAAGAAAAGAAGAGAAAGAAATGAAAAGTACAAGCCCCCCTGCATACAAGCCCTAGTACTGGCACAAAAAATAAAAACTGTCATTGCACCTCCAGAAGTACCAGTACACCATCCTTCTTCCTAGAAGATGTCCTGGCCTGGGAAGAGCCTGCTGGCTCACCTGGACGAGGCCCCAAGAATACAGCACCGCTCCCCAGGGATTGCCACCTCTCGACACCAGCTTGGCCGGGGCCAGGATCACACCTGTGAAAACAGAATCGTACTCGAGCTGTCCGTCTGGGACATGTGAGGGCAAGAAAGACCTGGAAGGATGTGCCTGGATTGCCATGGGAACAGAAGGGGACTCACCGAAGAGGTCATCCTGGGCCAGAGCTTGCAGGATGCGGGAGGCACCGATGAGGGAGCTCATGGAGGCCGAGATTGCCGTGGCATAAATGCCAATCAGCACCAGCGGTGGCCACAGGCTAATGGCACGGAAGAAGCCGTAGTCCTCCTGAAGCAGGGTTCTTGGAGGGAAGGGAAGAGGACAAGGATAATGCATGAGTGTAATCACGGAGTTCTTGGAGAAAGCACTAATGACACCATGTAAGTAAGAAGCAGACTATGTAGCCAGTTTGGGCTACACAGACACTTTGAGGTGAGCCAGGGTTATCTGGAGAGACTCCATCAAAAATGAAAAAAAAAGGCAAAGCTGGGCATTGGTGGCTCATACCTGTCATCTTAGCTACTCTGAGGAGATCTGAGGATCCAGGTTTGAAGCCAGCCGGGATAAGAAACTTTTATCTCCAATTAACCAGGAAAAAAGAAAAAAAAAGCTGGAAGTAGATGTGTGGCCCAAGTGGTAGAGCACCAGTTTTGTTTTTTTGTTTTTTGTTTTTGTCAGTCACGGGGCTTGAACTCTGGGCACTCTACCACTTGAGCCACAGCGCCACTTCTGGCTTTTTTCTTTTGCTTATGTGGTGCTGAGGAATCGAACCCAGGGCCTCATACATGCAAGGCAAGCACTCTACCACTGAGCCACCTTCCTAGCCCGAGAGCACCAGTTTTGAGTGGAAAAAAAAAACTAAGGTACGGCGCCCAGGGTCTGAATTCAAGTCCCAGTCCTGGCTAAGCCCCTCCTCCCCCAACCCAAGTGCTCACAACTGGCTAAGGACTGGCTTCCACTGCAGGCAGCAGCTCTAATGCTCTCCACCTTAACCCACACCCCATGCACCCTCAGGGACCCAGGGCCAGGGACCCCCTCCTCCTCAGGTACCTGTCACAGGTGAAGCTGGAGAGGAAGAAAAGCAGGATGTAGATGAAGAAGGTGTAAACCACTGCGATAATGGTGCCTAGAGGTATCGCCCGACTGGGGTCCTTCAGTTCCCCTGAAGGGAGGGGCGCAGAGGGAGAGAGTTCAGCCCTCCTGCCATCCCCCTCTATCCCTCAGGGTGGTAGCCTCTCCTCCCACCCCCCTTCCCCCCCCCCCCCGCCAGCAGGAAGGGCCTCTCACCTGACATGTTGGCCCCTGCCATAATGCCTGTGCAGCCATTAAAGAGAACTGCAAACACACTGGCGAAGGTCATCATGGTGCCTGTAGTGTAGTCCTGGGCGTAGCTGGCTGGGATGGTTCCCAGGAAACAAAGAGGGTCAGCATCCCGCTGAGGATGCAGGCAACATCCCACAATGCCCCTCACCTACCCACTGCCCTCACCAGGACCCCTCCCCCATTCTCCTTGTTCCAGGTTCTGATCTGAGTTCCTTGGGCCAGCTCCTGGCACAGAAGGCTGGACCTGCCTTCTCTCAACAGGACTCTGTTTTTGTTTGTTTGTTTTTTTGCCAGTCCTGGGGCTTGAACTCAGGGCCCAGGCACTGTCCCTGAGCTTCTTTTGCTCAAGGCTAACGCTCGAGTCACAGTGCAATATCTGGCATTTTCTGTGTATGTAGTACTGAGGAATTGAACCTGTGGCTTCATGCATGCAGAAAAAGCAGAAAAAGTCAGAAGTGGGCTGTGGTTCAAGTGGTAGAGTGCTCGCCTTGAGCTGAAGTGCTGAGGGACAGCACCCAGGCCCAGAGTTCAGGCCCCATGACCAACAAAAACAAAAAACAAAACAACAAAACCCCCAGCCAAACAGGATCATAAGGTCCTGAGTTCAAGAACTCTGGGCCTGGGTGCTGTCCCTCAGCTCTTCAGCTCAAGGCTAGCGCTCTACCACTTGAGCCACAGCGCCACTTCTGACTTTTTTCTTTTTGCTTATGTGGTGCTGAGGAATCGAACCCAGGGCCTCAGGCATGCAAGGCAAGTGCTCTACCACTGAGCCATCTTCCCAGCCCACCAATTCCTCTAAGACCCCCAACTGTTCTATGGTCTCTTTCCACCAGGCCAAGCCAAACCCACACTGGACAAATCCACATGTACCAGCACTGTACTGGGGTTAAGACCCGGCCCCTGATACTTTCTGACGCATTTCACTGCACCAGCTCACCTCCTAAATTATCCTTTAGGGTGCTGCTGTTGAAACCCGTGAAGTGACCAAACCGAGGTGGCAAAGAAGAGCCATTGGTGCCATGCCGAGGAGTTATAGGGATGCTCTTGGGCCCCACTGCCACAAAGCTCACCAGGACAGAGGCCAGGGAGCCAGACACGAGCAGAAATGTAAGGAAGGAAGCGCGGGCATAGAGGCCAGCTCCCAGGGTGCACACCCCACCCACAAGGCCCAGCAGCAGGGACCCATACAGCAGGTTCCAGCCGTAACCCTGGGGGAGGACCTGCAGTCCACTCGACTTTGTGGCATCTGAGGACAGAAAGGCAGGGACAGCGTTAGAAAGTCTGACCAAGCCAGGTGCAGTGGCTCACCCCTGTAATCCTAGCTACGAAGAAGACTGAGATCTGAGGACTCTGGTTGGAAGCTAGCCCACACAGAAAAGTCTATGCAACTTTTATTTCTAAGCAGCAAAATAAGCCAGAAGCGGAGGTGTGGTTCAAGCGATAGAGCATTAGCCTTGAGTGAAAAAGTTAAGAGATAGCATCCAGGCCCTGAATTTAAAATCCCAGTACTGGTACATGCGTACACACACACACACACACACACACACACACGTGTGCACACACACACACACACACACAAAATAAGCTCCCTATGGGCAGGAATGGTCTCTGGGATGTCCATATCTCCTGCACGAAGTTGGCTACACCACATAAAAAAAACAGCAAATGCACCCCCCTCGAGAACTCTCTCCCTTAGGAACCCACGATCTGCAACTCTGCAAACCCTCAGCGCCACCCAGATCCCAGTGAGAAGAACACAGACCAGCACCAAAGACATCCAGCACAGATTCCACCAGCCCCAGCAGGGAGACGGCACAGCCGCACACATTCGCCAGGTAAAACATGAGGCCAATGCTGCCCCCGACCTCAGGCCCCAGTGTCCGGCTGATCATGACTAATAGTAGAAGCAGAGGGCCACGGTAAAGGAAAAAGACATTGAAATGGAAGTGGGACATGGGGCTCACACCTGTCATCCTACCTATTCAGGAAGCTGAGATCTGAAGATCATGGTTCAGAGCCAGCATGGGCAGAAAAGTCCGAGAGACTCTTATCTCTGATTAACTACCAAAACATTGGAAGTGGAGCTGTGGCTGTGTTAGCCTTGAGCACAAAAGCTTGGCGTCTAGGCCCTGAGTTCAAGCCCCAGGACTAGCACAAAAGAAAGGAAGCAAGGAAGGAAGTAAAGAAGGGAGAGAGGGAGAAAGGAGAGAGAAAAAAAAAGAAAAAGAAATAGAAACCAGGTGCTGGTGGCTCATGCCTATAATCCTAGCTACTCAGGAGGCTGAGATCTGAGGATCGCAGTTCAAAGCCAGGTGGGAAACTCCATAAGACTCTTATCTCCAATAACGACCAGAAAACAAAAACAAAAAACTGGAAGTAGCGCTGTGACTCAAAGTGGTAGAGTGCTAGCCTTGAGCTGAAGAGCTCAGGGACAGCATCCAGGCCCTGAATTCAAGTGCTATGACCAACCCCGACCCCTACCCCCACCCCCCCCAAAAAAAACCCAAAAACTGAAATAGAGCTGGCCTCCAGGCCAAGCCTTATCTCTGTAAATGGCTACTCAGTTCCCTGTTACAGGTATCCAGGGCTTGGTATAGAGCTTCTGTAAGCCACCAATGACCTCTATACCCAGCTTTCGTCATCTCAAAACTGACTACAAGGCAACACGTAGGGGATAGTGACTATCCATCACAACTTGCCCTGTCCCAACAGATGGAAGGTACTGACCGCCTTCCTCACCCACCCCCAAAGCCTCAAGAGACCAGACCCCCATCCATCTGCTGCAGGATACAATACGCTCCGCCCCCTCGCACAGCTCCATTGGTGGCGATGGCACAGACAGAGAGCACGGTGAGGGCCAGGATGAAGTATGCAACCAGAAGCATGGCCAAGGCCTGCAGCAGCCCAGCGTGGCCCACCACGAACCCTGGATGTGAGGGGCAAAACAGGTCACCTGGGCGCTCCCACTCCTCACTTCCTACCCCCACCCCACTAGGTAATAGCCTGCAACTCAAGCCCTCTAGCCCCAACTTCTAGGGATCCTCCCCTGCCTCAGCCTGGCACACCCCTCCTCCAACTTCTTCCCCCAACTCACCAATCCTCAAGAAGACGACAATACTGAACATGGACAGGACAGTGGGCACCACCACACCTAGGAAGGTGGAGAGCTTCCGGGCAGGGAAGGCAGCCCCCTCTTCCCCCAGGAGCCGGTAGGCCAGCAAAGGGGAGTTCTCACTGGCCATGGCTGAGCACAGGTAGAAGAACCCACAGATGGGTCTGTCTGGCGACCTGGAAATGAGATCATACAGCGTAGATAGCCCCCTCCCCAAACAAAGCCCTAACCATACACCCAGGAGGTTCTCCAAAAGGAGAGCTTTGGGGAAACACACACACACACACACACATCATGTGTACACACATGGTGTATACACAGTCAGGCAGCTCAGAAGAGCCCTTGGATGGCCCCCAAAGCGCCGTCCCACAATCTTGGGTCCCCTGCCCCGGTATCAAGGCCACCCCTCCCCGAGTTCCTTCCCCCTTGGCACCCCGGTTTCGCCAGCCTCTCAAACCCTGCAGAACTAGAGGCACAGAGGAAGCAAATCTCCCAAAAGGGAAGTAAGTTACCGGCAGGGCCTCCTCGCAGTCCCTGACCCCGCAGCCCCAGCCCCTCCAGACCACCTCCCAGCCGCAGGCAACGAGAAAACTAACTTCCAAAGCCCTCTCTCTGCCAGCGTCCCCATTCTCCAGACTCCTCCCAGCCACACGGAGGTGCCTACCTCTCCACCAACCCAAGCGCCCCTCAATGACCGGCCCAGGCCGGCTCGTCCCCTCCACGCACGGTCCCCGGTCCGCCTCCCCCACTGGCCGGCACGGCCCGCTCGCTCCCGCGGAGGGTGGGGTGGGCGGCCCGGCCTCCCCCTGCAGGCGCACCCTGCCGCTGGGCGCGCAGGACGCTCGCTCACTCCTCGGGGGCCGGTCAGGCTCGGGGCGCTCCGATCCCCGCGCGCCGGGGAACCCGCTACACCCGGAGGGGGCGCGGGGGCCGGAAAAGGCAGCCGGCTGCCGGGATGCCAGGCCCAGAGCCTGCCCACCTCCCAGCAAGGCGCCTCATTGGCCCGGACGTAGGCCCCTCCCCCTGGGCGTGGTCTTCCGATGGGCGTCTCTGACATATGGGCGTAGCGTGCGGAGGCCACGCCCCCGCCTCCCGGCCCGCGGTTAGCGCTGCTGGAGCTGGCAGGGGTCCATCTAGGTGTCCATCTCCGACAGGGCGTGGACCACAGTCCTTACAGCTTTCACCCCCCCCCACTCCGTGCGAACGACCTCATGCCAGCCCCGACGTGCCCCCTGGAAGGAGCTGCGGGGCCAGAGGAAGACAGCCCGGGTGGGCGGGGCCGGGACACCTGGCCCAGGTGCAAGGCAAGGCACTGTGAGCCTTGGTCGCGAACGGTCGGTGCCCTCGGAGCCGGACTTTTCCAGCCTAGTGAGACGCTACAGGCCCGTGAGGTCTCGGCTTCGCCCCTCGCCCCAAGCGCGGGGCCCAGCCCCTGCCCGCCGCCGCGCTCTCCGCTTCGGCCACCAGGAGGAGCCCCGGTCCACTGATCCGGGCGGGGGGCCGGAGCCGCAGGCAAAGGCCTGTCCATCTCAGCATCTTCCCTGCCTGGGAGGAGCTCTTACCTCCAGGTTCACCCAACTCTCAAGTCTGGGGGGGAGGGCCCTCTTTGCTCTTTCATGTTCCATCAACAACCTCCATTCTTTGTAAAAAAAAAAAAAAGGGGGGGTGAACTGGAAAATCCTAAGATTCATGAGCATGAGACTTGGATTATTTGTGTGTGTGTGGCAGTCCTGGGGCTTGAACTCAGGGACTGGGCACTGTTCCTTAGCTTTTTAGTTCAAAGCTCACGCTCTACCATTTGAGCCACACCTCCAACTTCAGGGTTCTTGCTGATTAATTGGGGATGATAGTCACACACTTTCCTGCCAGGAACTGTGATCCTCAGATCTGAGCTTCCTGGACCAGCTAGGATTACAGACTTGAGCAACCAGTACTTAGCAATTTTTAAAACACATTGCAACTATGTATGAAGATGACATAAGGAATCTCAATGAAAGCTATTGATCAATAGAGGAGGGAAGGGATAGGCACTGGTGACTCACAACTGTAATTCTAGCTACTTAGGAGTCTGAAATGTGAGGATGTGATTTGAAGCCAGCCAGAGCAGGAACGTCTGTGAAACTTATCTACAATTAAGCACCAAAAAAAAAAAAAGAAGTGAAGCTATGGCATTAGCAGCTCAAGGATACTGCCTGGGCCCTGAGTTCAAGGCCCAGGGCTACCACAAAAAAGAAAGAAAGATGATTGGATATGAGAATGCATATTATTCTGAACAAAATACAACATATGCATAGCTGAAATACCTTAGTGCAATTAATATGCATCCACAAATGACAAGGAAATAAAATAGACACTGTTGTTGGAGGAGGGGATCAAACAACAGGAGGAGAGTGGTCTAAAAGAGGAGAATGAAGAATATCAGTCCAAGTACTTTATTTGCATTTGCATGTGTGAAAATAAAACAATATGCCCTGTTGAGAAGGGAAGTAAGGGAGAATGATAAAGGGGTGAATTTAAACCAGATACATTTTATGCATGTTTAACACAATGAAACATGCATACATGATACAATGACACTCCCTTTATATAATTAAAGTATACTAGTTAAAAAGAAAAAAGGGGGGGGTGGCTGGGAAGGTGGCTCAGTGGTAGAGCGCTTGCCTTGCATGCATGAGGCCCTGGGTTCCATTCCTCAGCACCACAAAAGAAAAAAGCCAGAAGTGGCGCTGTGGCTCAAGTGGTAGAGTGCTAGCCTTGAGCTGAAGAGCTGAAGGACAGCGCCCAGGCCCAGAGTTCAGGCCCCACAACCGGACTCAAAAAAAAAAAAAAAAAGAGTGCCAGCTTTGAACAAAAAGCCCAACAAGTCCCTGAGTTCAAGCCCCAATACTGGCACAAACACACACAGCTCTGGCATTCTACAATCAATTAATCAGCCAAAAGCTGGACACGTGACTCAAGCGGTAGAGCCCTAGTCTTGAGTGAAAAGCACCAGCTTTGAGTGAACTGGAATCTAAAAATAATAAATAAGTACAACTGTTTCCAGCAGCAGTTGAATATGGCTGCAGTAAATGTGACCCAACCAAGGCAGCCATCTTGTTTCAGATTCATGGGGATTAAACTCAAATGGGCCTTCATTGCCACCAGGGAGTCCCACCACCTTTTCTCAAGTTCTTCCTCATTTGTAGATTCAAATCCTCATTCCTCCCCTCATCCTTCCCAAGCCTGCTCTGCCTTTCTCACCTTACTTTCAAGTCCTGCTTTCCTTTTACTTATTATTTTTATATTCTCGTTCACTCAAAGCTGGTGTTTTTCACTCAAGACTGGTGCTCTATCACTTGAGCCACATCTCCAGCTTTTGGCTGGTTAACAGGTGGTAGAACCTCAAAGACTTTTCTGCCCTGGCTGAATGTGAACTGTAATCCTCAAATCTCAGCAGCTTCCTGGGTACCTAAGATTACATGAGTGAACACTGCTGCCTGCCTGGCTAGGGATTGAAGTTGTTGTTCTTGTTTTTGTTGTTTATTTTTACCATTCTTCCACACACACTGCCTTGTTATCTCATCCAGTCTCATAGTTTTGTTTTTGCCGGTCCTGGGGCTTGAACTTAGGGCCCAGGCACTGTCTCTGAGCTACTTTTGCTCAGGGCTAGCGCTTTACCATTTGAGCCACAAAGCTACTTTCAATTTTTTCTATTTACATGGTAATGAAAAATAGAACCCAGGACTTCTTGCATGCTAGGCAAGCTCTATACCACTAAGCCACATTCCCAGCCCCTCATAGTTTTAAATGCCATCTAGTAATAGTGCCTCAAGGATGTATCTGTAGAGGCTGGGAAGGTGGCTCAGTGGTAGAGCGCTTGCCTTACATGCATGAGGCCCTGGGTTTGATTCCTCAGCACCACATAAACAAAAAAAGAAAAAAAGCCAGTAGTGGCACTGTGGCTCAAGTGGTAGAGCACTAGCCTTTAGCTGAAGAGCTGAGGGACAGCACCCAGGCCCAGAGTTCAGGCCCCATGACTGGACCCAGGAAAAAAAAAAAAAAGGATGTATCTGTAGCTCAGACCTCTACTCTGAACTTGAGAACATTCCCATTTTTTCTTAGCATATATCCTCCGTCATTACCCCTGTCCCATAGTTATCAGCCCTTAAGCCCCTTCTACAGTAGAGAAGCCAGTTTATGAACATACTTCCCTCTCCTCCTTTGTTTGGCAATTGAATAAAGCTCTTCTGTCTTCCCAACAAATTCATCTCTTACACTGTTTTTTTTTTTCTGTGTTTTATTTTGCTTCTAGGCCTCCATCTAAGAATCACCTACTAATATTTGTTTCTTTTGTTTTCTTCTTCTTTTTCTTCTTTTTGGCAGTACTGGGGTTTGAACTCAGGGCTGTACACTTGCTAGGCATATACTTTTTTCTTTTTTAGATGTCTTTTTGACCAGCCAGGACATTGATCCACCTATTTTATACTTTTTATTGCAGCTAGAACAGTGTTCCAGCCAGGCTCATACCTGTAATCCTAGCTAGTCAGGAGGCTGAGATCTGAGGATCATGGTTCAAAGTCAGCTAGGGCAAGAAAGTCTGTGAGACTCTTGTCTCCAATAAACCAAAAGAAAACCAGAAATG
This sequence comes from Dipodomys ordii, assembly GCF_000151885.1. Lineage (NCBI taxonomy): Eukaryota > Metazoa > Chordata > Mammalia > Rodentia > Heteromyidae > Dipodomys > Dipodomys ordii. The sequence goes on from NW_012267359.1 coordinate 2,901,524, forward strand.
GTACTGTGGCTCATGTGGTAGAGTGCTCACTTTGAGCTGAAGAGCTCAGGGACAGTGCCCAGGCCCAGAGTTCAAGCCCCACAACCAATAATAACAACAACAACAACAACAACAAAAAGCACTCCAATATTCCATATACCTAAATGTGGCTTCTGGGATGATTCACCTTACAACAGTGGACCTTGAACTCTGGGCCTGGACACTGTCCCTGAGCTCTTCAGCTCAAGGCTAATACTCTACCACTTGAGCCACAAAGCCACTTCTTGTTTTCTGGTAGCTAATTCAAGATAAGAGTCTCATGGAAGCTAGGCACCAGTGCTTACGCATGTAATCCTAGCTAGTCTGGAGGCTGAGATTTGAGGATTGCAGTTCAAAGCCAAGCCAGGTAGGAAAGGCCATAAAAACTCTTTTTTTTTTTGCTGGTTGTGGGGCCTGAACTCTGGGCCTGGGCGCTGTCCCTCAGCTCTTCAGCTCAAGGCTAGTGCCCTACACTTGAGCCACAGCGCCACTTCTGTTTTTTTCTGCTTATGTGGCGCTGAGAAATTGAACCCAGGGCCTCGTGCATGCAAGGCAAGCACCCCTGAGCCACCTTCCCAGCCCCATAAAACTCTTATCTCCAATAAACCACCAGAAAACTGGAAGTGGTGCTGTGGCTCAAGTGGTAGAGAGCTTGCCTTGAGCTGAAGGGCTGAGGGACAGTGTCAAGTCCCCAGAGTTCAAGCCCCACAACTGACAAAAAAAAAAAAAGTCTCACTGACTTTCCTGCCCAGGCTGGCTTTGAACCTGGACCCTCAGATCTCAGCCTCCTGAGTAGCTAGGATTACAGGTGTGAGCCACCAGCGCCCAGCTATATCTAGCTCTTGATTGAAAAATGGGTCTTATGTGTATGTCCTAATTGGCCTGGACTTTCTTTTCTTTCTGTCTGTCTGTCTGTCTTCATTGACAGTCCTGGGGCTTGAACCCAGGGCCTGGGCACTGTCCCTGAGCTTCTTTTGCTCAAGGCTAGCACTCTACCACTTGAGCCACAGTGCTACTTCTGGTTTTTTCTGTTTATGTGGTACTGAGGAATCAAACCCAGGGCTTCATGCATGCTAAGCAAGCACCCTACCAACTAAGCCACATTCCCAGCCTATGGCCTGGAACTTTAAACCTCTGTATCTCAAGTAGAAACTTCGAGATTCTACTTCAGTATGGTCTCTCACACTCTTTCTCCCACCCCTCAACAATTCCTTTTTCCTTGGCTTTCAAGATATAATCAAGAGGGGCTGGGAACATAGCTCAGCGGTAGAGTGCATGCCTTGCAAGCATGAGGCCCTGGGTTCGATTCCTCAGCACCACATAAACAGAAAAAGCCGGAAGTGGCGCTGTGGCTCCAGTGGTAGAGCGCTAGCCTTGAGCTGAAGAGCTGAGGGACAGCGCCCAGGCCCAGAGTTCAGGCCCCACAACCGGACAAAAAAAAAAAAGATACAATCAATATCCAGCCAGGACTAACCACCCAAGCAATCTCAACTCTTATTCTTTCCACCCTGCCCTGGCTGTCCCACTCTGACTTTTAACCCATAGGCTACCCTCAACACAGCAGATAAAGGTTCTTTCCAAGCAAACATCAGCAGGTAAGGCTTTCCTTTCTTTCTTTTTTCTTTTCTTTTTCCAGTCATGGGGCTTGAACGCTGGTCCTGGGCGCTGTCTCTGAGCTCTCCAGCTCAAGGCTAGCGCTCTACCACCTGAGCCACAGTGCCACTTCCAGTTTTCTCGTGGTTTATTGGAGATAGGAGTCTCATGGAGGCCGTGAGCCGGTGGCTCACTCCTGTAATCCTAGTTACTCAGGAGGCTGAGATCTGAGGATCGCGATTCAAAGCCAGTCCAGGCAGGAAAATCCAGGAGACTCTTATCTCCAATTAACCACCAGAAAGCCATAAGTAGCCCTGTGGCCCAAGTGGTACAGTGCTCACCTTAAGCGCCCAGGCCCAGAGTTCAAGCCCCAAAGTCTCACGGCCTTTCCAGTCCGTGCTGGCTTTGAACCGCGATCCTCCTCAGATCTCAGCCCCCTGAGTAGCTAGATTACAGGTGTGAGCACCGGTGCCTGGCGTGGCGATGCAGGTCTGCGGGCCCCGGGCGCTGGAGAGGCTGAAGCAGGCCCTCCACGGAGTAGGTGAGGTTTTGATTGTGACAATCTGGAGGAACCCATTTCAGTCCACCAATCAAACCAGCCGTGGCCGCTCACGTGGTGGCGTGGCCACGCCCCGTGCTGGGAAAGCAAGATGGCGGCGCCCGGGCGGCTGCGGAGAGCGGGCAACCAACGAGAGTACCGCGTCCGCCAGAGAGTCCACACTGCCACCTTTATTGATGTATTTTTTCCTGGGAAGGCGCGAATTCTGGAGCTACGCGCTGGCCCTCCTCCCTGCCGTTTTGTTTTGTTTTTTTCTTTTTAAGGGGAAAAAGTACCATAAAAACCCCCATACCTCGGAGACAGCCTGATGGACCCCCGCCCCCCGCTGCTTGGGACCCCAGCTTCCCGGCGACAGGATGGCATCCTGGGTCCCGACGCTTTGCAAACCTGTTGGGTGACCTCGGGGTGTCAATCCCGCCTCTGCTTCTAGGGATCCCCGGGCCCCCAGCCCGGGTCGGCCGACCGCTCCCGCCCTCTGCTCCCCAGGACCGAGCCCGTCCCCTCCCTTCCCCGCCAGGCCCCTGGGGCAGATGGGCCCTGGCCGCCGCCCCACCGATTTCCTGCAAACCTAGCAAACAAAAGGCTCGGGAAGAGAAGCCAGGCCGAGCCGGGCGCCCTTCCTGCAGGAAGGGCTGATGGAGGGAAAGGGTCCCTGAGGCAGCAGCCGGCCGGGCGGGTGGGAGTCTGGGACCCCCGGATCCTGGGGGCGGTGGCGGTGGGGGGACGCAGCACTCAGGGAATTAAAAACCCAAGCGCGACACGTGGGTTTGCTAGGCCCAGATAGCGCTTCCCCGGTGGGGTGAGGTCAACTTTGGGGAATGGGGGGAGGCCCATGGGGGAAATAGTGGGGGCTGGGAAGGCCACCTGAGGCCCTGTGTCAGCCCCTCTGGGCACCCAGCCTGCCACCCCCTGGCCCAACCTGCTACCTTCAGAGCTGGCCCCACCCAAGTCTGGCTTCCTGCTCCTCCCAAAGTACTGATCTTTTCTCTGCCAAACTCCAGCAACCAGCCCAGAGGTTTCCATTCCCTGCCATGCTCTGGTAGTCTGGTCTGTGGCCTATGGCCACAAATTGTCCTTCTTAAAATTCCATCTAGAGTCAGTGTCCTGACATTCCTCCCCCCTCCCCAGCCCCCTTTACATACAGAGACAATGGTAAGAATAAGGCCACGCGCAGTGGGGGGGGGGGGCCACTGGCATGGCTGGGGGCTTCAGCTCATATCCTGTCAGGCGGCCAGGGGAAGAGAGGAAACAAAAGACTTCCCCCTCCAGGGACAATGGAGGCTCCCAACACCCCATTCCCATCCTCCCACCCCTACCTTTCTCCACTTCCCTCCCCTCCTCTGCCTTATAGTTGGGGGGACCCCCAGCCCCTTAGTGTCCCTATTCTCCCTTCTCGATTTCTCTACTCTCCGGGACGTCTCTGCCACCCCTGCCCTTCTTTCCTCTCCAACTCCACCTTCACCAAGGCTCCCCATTCCTGCATGAGTTTCTCAGCTGCAGGTTATTATACCCGGATTCCCCAGTCTTCCTCTCCTCAGTGCTACGACTGGGGGCAGGGTGCAGAAATCTCTTCGGAAGCCTGTGGAGGAAATCACAGCTCTTCCATGGCCAATGGAAGATAGGCCTGGCTCAACAAAAGTACTCCAAGGCTCAGAGGCCTTGCCCATCTTCCTAGCCTGCACCCCTTGAGTAAGAGAGGAAGAAATGGCTCATGGGTCTATTTTGTGTGTCTGTGCTGGTACTGGGACTTGAATTTAGGGCCTGGGCTCTCTCCTTTAGTCTACCACTTGAGCCAGCCTCCAAGTCCAACTTTTTGCAGGTTAATTGGAGATAAAAAGTCTTACAGACTTTCCTGCCTGTTGGCTTTGAATGTGACTCAGATCTCAACCTTTTGAATAGCTAGGATTATAGTTGTGAGACACTGGCATCCAGTTTGTGCTGTTCTTGTTTTTTAAAGACAATCTCTGGCTATCTCCAAACAAGTCCAAGCTGGGCACTGGTGATGCTGAGGCTTAAACTCAGGGCCTGGGTGTTGTCCCTGAGTTTATATACTTTTTTTTGGGGGGGGAGGTCTGGTCGTGGGGCCTGAACTCTGGGCCTGTCCCTCAGCTCTTCAGCTCAAGGCTAGCGCTCTACCACTTGAGCCACAGTGCCACTTCTGGCTTTTTT
>NW_012267359.1:2907237-2921923 GCF_000151885.1 Dipodomys ordii
AAAAAAAAAAAAAAGAAGCTGCACTCATAACCTAACTTATGGGATTGAAACATTTATTTAACAAAAGAAAGAGAAATTGTATTGGTTTTAGGAACGAGGAGTAATAGTGAACACTGGAGAAACGGACTGAAATACATTGTACCCATGTGCAAATATCTCTATGAAACTCTCCCTTGTGTAACTAGTGAATGCTAATTAAAAAAAAATAAAGCCTTGGCCTGGCTCTGGTGGCTCATATCTGTCATCTTAATGACTCAGGAGGCTGAGATCTGAGGCTCACCGTTCCAAGCCACCCTGACAGGAAAATCTGTGAACCACCAGAAAATCAAGAAGTAGAGCTGTGGCTTGGAGTGGTAAAACACTACCCTTGAGCATAAAGAGATCAGGGACAGCACCCGGGCCCTAAGTTCAAGCCCCACAACCAATATAAATAAACAAACAAAATTTTAAAAAATTGTTTTTGAGAGTCAGATGCTGGTTATGCACACCTGTACTCCTAACTACTCAGGAGTCTGAAGAGATCTCAGCCTCCTCAGGCTGGTACAAAACCAGCCTAAGTGGGAAAGCTCATGAGCCTCTTATCTCCAAGTAACCAGCAAAAAAAAAACAAAAAACCCAAAACTGTAAATGGAGTTGTGGCTTAACTGGTGCTAACATTATGTGAAAAAGCTCAGGGACAGCACCCAGACCCTGAATTTGGCTCAGCACTGGCAAAAATAAATCTTTGAGCTTTGTAACTAATTTTTGGTAACATTAATTCTTCTTCCAATAGTTTTATTTATTTATTTATTTATGCCAGTCTTGGGGCTTGAACTCAGGGTCTGAGCACTGTCCCTGAGTTTCTTTTGCTCAAGGCTAACACTCTACGACTTGAACCACAGCAATACTTCTAACTTTTTCTGTGTATGTGGTACTGAGGAATCAAACCCAGGGCTTTATGCATGCTAGGCAAGCAATCTACCACTAAGCCACCTTCCCAGCCCCCAAATGCTTTTTGTATAAGAGCTAATTCACTTTTCCCTTCCCTTCCCTCCCCTCCCTTTCCTTCTTTTTCTGTCCATCTGTCTTTTCCTTCAGTTGAGTTTAACTATGTAGCCCAAATTGGCCTCCAACTTACAATCCTCCTGCCTCAGCCTTGTGAATGCTGGGATTCCACGCCCATACCACCACCACCACCACGCCTGGCCCTAGATTCCAGGCCTTTCCAGGTGCTTTTACGCAGCAGTGGCAGTTTCCTTTAAGAACAGTTTAAAATGGATGACATTCATTAACTGACAGTAGACGGGAGGGGGGGGCACTGAAGTTGAAGTGAGCTTTGAAGTAAACTTGAACTTTGGACCTGACAGGCTTCAGTCAGCCAGGAGACAGGAAAACAGCAATGGGAAGTGAGAATCCCAGCAATTTGTAGTGGAGGAGGAGATATGTTTTCTGTTATTTAATGCATATATGAAAAAGCCCTAACTCAGAGACTACTCAAAACAGTCACAACAAAATAGAACTGCTAGCCGGGTGCTGGTGGCTCACGCCTGTAATTCCAGCTACTGAGGAGGCTGAGATCTGAGGATTATGGTTCAAAGCCAGCCCAAGCAGAAAACTCTGTGAGACTCTTATCTCCAATTAACCACTAGAAAACAGGTAGTGGTGCTATGGCTCAAGCAGTAGAGTGCTTGCCTTGAGCTGAAGAGCTGAGGGACAGCGCCCGGGCCCAGAGTTCAAGCCCCACGACCGACCAAAAAAAAAGAATTGGTAGGGCTGGGAATATGGCTTAGTGGTAGGTAGTGAGCTTGCCTAGCAGGCATGAAGCCCTGGGTTCCATTCCTCAATATAACAAACAAAGAAAAGGCAGGCAGTGGCACTGTGGCTTAAGTGGTAGAGTGCTAGCTTTGAGCAAAAGAAGCTCAGGGACAGCACATAGGCCCTAAATTGAAGCCCCAGGACTGGCAAAAAAACAAAACAAAACAAAAACTGCTGTCCCTGAGATGCATCTGGGCAGACAGCAAAGGTGACAGATAGCCTCACATCTGAGATGTAGGCACAGCAAAGTGCTCCAAGTGCCCTAATCCTGCAGAAAAGATGGTCTCATACTGGGTAAGGTAGCTAATGCCTATATTCTGAACTTCTCAGTATACTGAGATGTGAGAATTGAGGTTCAAAGCCAGCCTGGGCAAGAAATCTCTATGAAACTCTTAGCTGGAGTGAACCACTAAAAAAAACCAGAAGTGAAGCTGTCGCTCAAGTAGTAGAACCCTAGCCTTGAGGGGAAAAAAAAAGTAAAAGATGGCATCCAGGCCCAGAGTTCAAGCCCCAGCCCCAGCACAAAAAGAAAAGAAAAAAGGGCCCGAGATTATTTTGGGTCTCCAGAACAATATTCAGGCAGTGACATGAATGCATATTTGGCCAAGCAATTCAACAGATGCTAAGCTAACAGATGCCTGGAAAGTGGTTTGGGTGGTCTGAGGGTGGAGGAAATGACCTCAGACCCACTGGACAGATAGACCAACATTAGAGTAAAAAATCTCACGTGCCTCTGCTATGGAAAGAGGAAATCATGGGATTTTTCTCACCAAACTTTTTTTTTTGGGGGGGGGGCAGGAACTACTTGTGGTCCGTGTGTGTGTGTGTGTGTGTGTGTGTGTGTGTGCTGGTCCTAGAACTTGAGCTCAGGGCCTGGGTCTCTGAGCTCATTTGCTCAAGGCTAACACCACTTTAGCCACAGCTCCACATCCAACTTTTTAGTGGTTAATTGGAGATAAGAACTCAAGGACTTTTCCTGCCCAGGTTTTCTTTGAACATCCATCTTCAGATCTCCACCTGAGTAGCTAGGATTACAGGCATGAGTCACCAGTGCCTGATGACTCTTCTGTGTATATATGTGTCTACACTGAGGCTTGTCTATACTGTGTCTACAGTCAGGTCTGGGGCTGCTGGTGCTCTGCCACTTGAGTCATGTCTCCAGTCCAGTATTTTTGCTGGTTAATTGGAGATAGAGTCAAGAAGACCATTCTGCCCAGGCTGGCTTCAAACTACTGTGATCCTCAGATTTCAGCCTCCAGAATACCTGGGATTATAGGTGTGAAGCACCAGGGTGTGTCTGACTGCTTCCACCAAGTGGGAAAGAAAATTCAAGCAATCCTGAGCTTGAAGAGAGTCAAGGACAGAACCCTAGGGGAGAGAGTAAGATTTCTTTTTCTGTTTTCCTTTTTTTTTTGGCAATAGTGGGGTTTGAATTTGGGGCTTTGCTCTTGCCAAACAGTGACACTGAGTAAGAGAAGGGGAGACAGGGCCTCGATGGGGAAGGAGGAGGGGACTCCCAGCCCTGGCCGGTCCGCCTGGCTCCAGCCAGCCGGCTGTTTCCTGCCCTCCGTGACCCACCACCCCAGCGCAAGCTCGAGGCGGGGCCACGAGGAAGGACAGGGGTGTGGAGAGCACCTCTGGTGGCAGGAAGATAAGTGCGTGGGGACAAGAGGTCACGCAGGGGGTCACTCGAGCGGGATTAGGGTATTGGCACCATCCCCTTCCCCTGTCCCTCTGCCCTGACAGCTCTGCTCCTCCAGACAGGAGCCTCCTTAATTAACCTTCTGAGTCCCAGCCTTTCCTTCCAGTCTGCAGGGGGACCCCACTGGGGCACCCCCTGTCACCCACCCTGCCACCACTACGTAGGTCCTAGTAGAAGGGGGTGGAGGGGCGGGAGGGTGAGTTTCCAGAACCCTCTCCGCACACTGATGGATGGGGATGGGGCGGGTGGCCACCGGAGGAAGGCCCCTCCCAGCCATCTCGAGGGCCCCCAGGAGCCAGACAGGAAACAGCCTCAGGAAAGACAGCGTCCCAGCCCCGGCCCCCGCCCCCCGGGTCACGGTTACAGGCGACGACACGGGGGGGGGTCAAGAAAGCGAGAGTGCAGATATTTGTGCTTCGCTCCGCCCCCCCCACCCCTCCGGGGCACGCCCACCGTGGATTTACCCGTGCTCCCAGGGTTTTCCTCTCAAATCAGCGCCCCACCCTCGGGGCTCATTTGTCCACGGCAGGTCGAGCGCCCCGGAGGCCCCCCAACACTCGCCCCCCAACACTCACAAGCGTGGGACGCCGTGCGTGCGTGCGCCGCGGGGATCCTGCCCGCGCAGCCCTCCAAACCCCGGGGCGTCCTCCACCCCCCCCGTTCTCCCGCTCCCCCTCCCCGCTCCCAAGTGCAACCCCAAGAAGCAGTTCGGGGAGGGGGGTGGGCAGCTCCCGGGATCCGGGCCTCCAGTCCGCGCGGCCAGGTCGGAGCGGGCTTTGTGCGTGCAGGGCGCATTTACACGCGCAGCGGGACGGCCCTTGGTGGTCGGATGTTTCTGTCTGCTTCCGGGGTGCCTGCTGGACTCGAGGCTGTCCCGAGGGGTTCCCCAGGCCACTAGCCTGACACGCGCGTTCCGGGGCCGGACGCGCGGCGTCCGCGCAGGTCGGGGCGGGCCCCGGGGCTCCGCGTCCCTCCCCCTGCGCCAAACTTTCTCCAACTTCGCAGCGCGCTCCCACCGCGGCGCGGCCCCGCCCCCTCGTGAATTATTCATCAGGGAGCGGGCCAATCAGCGTGCTCGCCTCACGCTCTCTCTTCTCTCTTAGTGTCCCCCCTCCCACCCCTGCCAGGACAGGGCTGGGCGAGGGGGGGGGGCTTGCCCCAACTCCGCCCCCGCGCCCCTCCCTCCCCGGCCCGCCCGCCCCTCCCTCTCCGGCCCCGCGCCGCCCCCTCCCTCCCTCCGGGTCCGGGCCGGCGCGGCTCCCACCGTCCTCGCCCGCGCGGAGAGCTCCCGGCCCGGCGGCGCGAGCTGAGCCGCTGTAGAGAGAGTAGGGGGAAGATCGCGAGCGGACGGCCCACCCCGGCCAGCCTGGGCGGGACCCCCAAACTCCAGCCGCAACTCTCTCTCTCTCTCTCTTTCCCTCTCCCCCCCCACACCCCTCGCGCGCCCGCCCAGCGCCTCTCGCCACCGCCGGGGACGCCCCGCACACGGCCTCCCGCGCGCGCGGCGGGGACGCGGGGCCACACCTGGGCGCCGCCGCCCGGTGCCCGGAGCCTCCGCATGGGCCGCCGCTGACCGAGGGCCCCGACGGAGAGGCCCCGGTGCGTCGTCGGCGCCCACCCGCCCAGGGGAGGGTCAGACCTGGGGGGGCTAGGGCCCCCCAAACTCGGATCGGATCCAGCGCGATCGAGGAGGCGCCATGGAGCTGCGGGCGCTGCTCTGCTGGGCTTCGCTGGCTGCCGCTTTAGAAGGTGAGTTTCCCCGGCGGCACCCCGCCGTTCCTGGAACTCCCTCTCCCCCCCCCCTAACAAAAGTTGAGCCTGGGAGCGGAGGATCCGACCTGTTCTTTATCTGTCTCCCCGCACCCCGACCCCCCAACACCGCGCACCGACTGTGCGAGGCGGAGGGGGCGGGGAGAGGCGGCCGCCGGGGAGTGGAGTTTTCTTTTGTTTGGGAAAAGAGCTGGAGTCGGGCCCCGACCCGGGACTTTCCTGTACCCCTGCACCCCACATTCTCAACCCCTCGTGCCGGACGCCCGTGGCAGCCTTTCCTTCCTTCCCCACCTCGGGGGTCCAAGATGACCCCCAAAGTTTCCGTCCGACTTCTCACTTCGGGCTAAACGGGAGGAGGGAAGGACGCTTCCAGACCTGCAGCTGCAGCCCGGGCACAACTTCGTGCTAGGCCCGATCACCGACCCCCCCCCCCCCGTGAATTCCCCAGCATCCCCACCTGGGTTTGCACCCCTCGGAATGCCCCTCCCCTCCTGCAGCCCCACTCCACACGCCCCGAAAGGCTCCTCAGGCCATTTCCCCTTCTGCAGGCAAGCCTCTCCCCTGGTTTCCCCAGGCTGTACCCCAACTTTTTAAAAATGCCACCTAGACCCCAGCTCTGTCCACATCCATGACTTTTCTCCCGCCTGACAAACCAGCACAAAGTGTTCATCCATGTCCTCGGGTCACCCCTAACTTTGCACAACTACCACATCTTAGTCACCCCAAGTTTCTATATTTCCTTTTTTCTTTCTTTCTTTTTTCTTCTTTCTGTTTTCCAAGATCTTTGAGTCTTTCTTCTGTCGCCATGCCCCAGAGGAGCAGCCAAGAGTCCAATCAACCACTCTGCTTTGCGGTCCCTAATCTCCTTTCAATGAGCTGTTCCCCCCACCCCCCAGACTCCCCAGTTCTCTTCACTGCTTAGAATCAAACGGGTCTCTGGGGAGTGGGCTTTGGTGTGTGTGTAAGGGGGGGGGTTGCTGCTGACCAGGAGAAATCAAAGGCAATTGGAAGACTTCTCTCCCTGGCTGGGCAGAGCCGCTCTGGACTAGGGATCAAAGGCCGAGTATTTGGAGGGAGTTTTGGGAGCCTGGGGCCAAGGGAAGAGGAAAGCTCGGGGCAGAAAAATCTCGGGGACAAAGTGTACTGGGGAGGAGGAGGGGAGAGAAAGGTGTAAAGAGGAAATTGCTCATTCTTGTGTGCTTTCCAAGCCCTAATCCTCCCTTAGCTTTATGGATTCTTTTACCTCCAGCCGCTCTCACCTCCCATTTTCCCGATGGGAAGGCTGAGGCTTAGAAACGTTCAGTTTATCCAAAACTCTCCAGAAGGTGGTGGAAGACATACATCAGAGGAGGGGAGAGGTAGTGACAGAAAGGCAAATGGAAGTGGGACAGAGAGCTGGGGAGAAAGAGGTGAGCGAGGCTTGTGAACGGCCGCGTCAAAGGGATGGTGGAGGCTGGAGGAAGAGAGAGTGAGGCCATGCCCGGCCCCGAGTGTGGAGGACACTGTTGTAAATTGGAGACAGGAAAACGCCATCCATTCTTGAACAATGGAGGGTGGAGACCACAGCCTCGATTCTCCCCCTTCCCAGCACTCCAGGCATCCTGTCCCAAAGTGCTGGGCGGCTGCTTCACCCACAGGGAACCCTGGGCCTCACGGTGGGCCCCCTAGGTTTTTTTCCTGCACCAAATCCCCCAGTGCACCGGTCCCTAGGAAGAGGCTGCCACACCCACGGCGGGGGTGGGGGGTGGGGGGGGCTTAGCTTCTCCCCTGCCACCCCCGAGGGGTAGGGGTGGAGGAGCGGACTCCAGGTGTGCAGTTGGGTCCCTTACCAGCCTCCTCCCAAGCAGGTCTCTGCCTCCTGCCCCTCCCCATGGTGCCCTGGCCTCGAGGGGGGGGGCCTCTGCCACTGCCAAGGGGCATTCCTGCAATTTTTCCTAATCCCTTTCTGCCAGAATCCTGGTCCCCCCTCCCCCTTCTTCCCCCTCTTCTCTCTCCCCCCCCCACCCCCCCAGATGCTAGAGCCCAGCCAGGTGTGTTCACACTTCCCCTATGCCTTCTCCGAAAATCTCTTCCCCGGTTCCTCCTCATAACCGAATCCAGATGTGGGGCCTCTCTGCTGGGGCAGGGCGGGAACCCCAGAGTCCTGGTCCCGGCCTCCAGCATTTCCTCCTTGCAGGCTGGCAGTGCCCCAGGGGGAGGGGCTGTGCCTCAGGTGCCCGTCGTCTCTCTGGTGGGAAGGACGGGAACCTTTGGTGTGAAAAGGGGTGGCAACCAGGAGGAGGAGGAGGAGTGGGGGTGGGGCAGCAGAGTGGAGGGCTGCGAGGAAGGGGACAGCCCGGGCGGCGGGAATGCTCTCTGCCCCAGGGGCGGTTGAGGTAAGGATGGGGCTCTTTTCTCCCCAATTTGCTTCCCTCCCTTCTTCCCTCCCTCCCTTCTTCCCCTCCTCCTCCAGGGCCCAGCCTCTCTGGAAGGCCCAGGTCTGGGCGACCTGAGGCAGTCCAGTACCTGCCAGCTGTTGAAGGTGGGGCTGGCACTCCAAACAAGAGGCCTGCTGGAGAGGGGGTGCCGAGGGCAGGGCTCCCCCTCCCCCCCTCCAGTCCCCTGACTCCAGCTCGCAGCCGCGGAGCTGGGCCTGCAGGGAAGGTTGAGGCTCACTCACCTCTTTGTCTCTTAGAAACTCTGCTGAACACAAAACTGGAAACTGCAGATCTGAAGTGGGCGACATTCCCTCAGGTGGAAGGGCAGGTAAGAGCTGGGGGGCTGCTGTGTCTCTGGATGGGGTGTCCTGAGCACCTGGTATCCCCAAACCGCTCCTCAGACTTCCTCCCCTCCCCTCCCTTCCTTTCTTCCTTTCTTCCTCTCTCTCTCTCTCTCTCTCTTTCTCTCCCTCTCTCCCTCCCTCCCTCCCTCCTTTCCTTCCTTTCTCCCTCGCTTCCTTCCTTTCATTTGTACCAGTACTGGGGCTTGAACTCAGGAATTGGGTGTTCTCTCTTAGCCTTTTGACTTTCGATTGGTGCTCTACCACTTGAACCACAGCTCCACTTCTCTTTTCCTTTTTTGGGGGGGGGTCTAGTCATGGGGCCTGAACTCTGGGCCTGGGCGCTGTCCCTCAGCTCTTCAGCCAAGGCTAGTGCTCTACCACTTGAGCCACAGTGTCACTTCTGGCTTTTTTTCTTTTTGCTTATGTGGTGCTGAGGAATCGAACCCAGGGCCTCAGGCATGAAAGGCAAGCGCTCTACCACTGAGCCACGTTCCCAGCCCTCCTTTTTTTTTGCCAGTCCTGGGCTTGTACTCAGGGCCTGGACATTGTTCATGAGCCACTCTGTGCTCAAGGTTAGCATTCTACTACTTGCACCACTTCTGGCTTTCTCTGTTTATATGGTACTGAGGGATTGAACCCAGGGCCTCGTGGATGCTAGGCAAGCGCTCTACCATCAAGCCACCTTCCCAGCCCACAGCTCCACTTTCTGCTGCTTAATTAGAGATAAGAGGCTCATGGACTTTTCTACCAGGGTAGACTTTGAACATCGATTCTCTGATCTCAGCCAGGGAGACAGACCTGAGAGTCACAGAACCTGTCTGACTCTGCCCCCCTCTCTCGGTGCAGTGGGAAGAGCTGAGCGGCCTGGACGAGGAGCAGCACAGTGTGCGCACGTACGAGGTGTGTGACATGCAGCGCGCCCCTGGCCAGGCGCACTGGCTGCGCACGGGCTGGGTACCCCGGCGCGGTGCCGTGCATGTCTACGCCACGCTGCGCTTCACCATGCTTGAGTGCCTGTCCCTGCCCCGGGCCGGTCGGTCCTGCAAGGAGACCTTCACCGTCTTCTACTACGAGAGTGAGGCAGACACGGCCACAGCACACACGCCAGCCTGGATGGAGAACCCCTACATCAAGGTACCCAGCACCCATCAGGGACGCGCTCCGGGGTGGGTGCCTTCTCTTCCAGCTCCACCTCCCAGATGCTGCCCGGGTAGCCCTGGCTGATTCCACTTTTCGGAGTCCTCATTTTTCTCTGTCTTCCTGTCTCCCTCTGGCTGATACCTTTCTTTTTTTGGTTCCAGTCCTAGGGCTTGAACTCAGGGCCTGGGCACTGTTTGTGAGCTTTTTGCTCAAGGCTGGTGCTCTAGCACTCTAAACCACAGCTCCACTTCTGTGTTTTTTTGTTGTTGTTGTTGTTTTTTAATTTTTTTATTTGGTGCTCACATGGAGATAAGAGTCACCAACTTTCCTGCTCGGATAATTTCCAACTTCAGCCCTCCGATCTCAGCCTCCTGCATAGTTGGGATTACAGGCATGAGCTACAGCACTTGTCTTGCTTGTTTGTCACATCTTTGTTTGTTTGTTTGTTTTGTTGTTTTTTGGGTCCGGTCATGGGGCTTGAACTCTGGGCCTGGGCGCTGTCCCTCAGCTCTTCAGCTCAAGGCTAGCGCTCTACCACTTGAGCCACAGCGCCACTTCTGGCTCTTTTCTTTTTGCTTCTGTGGTGCTGAGGAATCGAACCCAGGGTCTCAGCGATCTTCCCAGCCCCGCATCTTTGTGACTCTGTGACTCATCCCTCTCTTTCTCCTTCGCTCTGGGAAGAGGATCTGGCATTTTCTGGGTGTAGAGAAGAGCAGGGGGCTGGGAGGGGACCAGAATGAAGGCTGGATCATGTACTGGAGGTGCTCAGTAAGGATTAATTGGACAGCTTTGGTGGTTGCAGGAAAGTTATTGGGGGTAAAATGCAGTGGAAAGTTCTGGAACAAATGAAGGGAGCCTGTAGAGGGGGGAGTTGGGACAAAGAAAATCCACTGCTCCTGAGAGAAGCGGACAGGGCCGGTGAGTCGTCCTCTCCCCGTCTCCTGCCAGGTGGACACAGTGGCTGCTGAGCACCTGACTCGGAAGCGCCCAGGGGCCGAGGCCACAGGCAAGGTGAACGTGAAGACGCTGCGGCTGGGGCCGCTCAGCAAGGCGGGCTTCTACCTGGCCTTCCAGGACCAGGGCGCCTGCATGGCGCTGCTGTCCCTCCACCTCTTCTACAAGAAGTGCTCCGAGAAGACCATGAACCTCACCCGCTTCCCAGAAACCGTGCCCCGCGAGCTGGTGGTGCCCGTGGCGGGTAGCTGTGTGGCCAATGCGCTCCCCGCACCCGGCCCCAGCCCCAGCCTCTACTGCCGGGAAGATGGCCAGTGGGCAGAGCAGCCCGTCACCGGCTGCTGGTGTGTGCCTGGGTTCGAGGCCACGGAAGGGAACAAAAAATGCAGAGGTGAGGGCTTAATTTCTTTTCCTTTGGTTTCGTGCCGGTGGTGGGACTCGAACTCAGGGCCTGAGGTTTTTCTATCAAAACTGGTGCTCTCCCATTACAGCCACAGCTCCACTTCTTGCTTTTTAGTGGTTAGTTGAAGATGAGTCTTCCAGACTTTCCTGCTTGGGCTGGCTTTGAACTGTGATCCTCACATCTCAGCCTCCTGAGTGGCTAGGATGACAGGCGTGAGCCACCCGTGCCTGGCTTCATTATGACTTTAATACTATCAGAGTGGATGAGATTTGCCACTGTATTTTGTGTGTGTGGTGTGTATGTGTATGTGTGTGGGGGGGTGTATTTCTTTTTTATTGCTATTATAAAGGTGATATACAGAGGGAGTCACAGTTATGGAAGTCAGGTAAAGAGTACATTTCTTTTTGGACAATGTCACCCTTACCTTGCTCTCTCCCAGTTTTTCCCTCCCATCCCCACCTACAAGTTATATAGTTCATTTTCAACAGTGTCCAGTGCGTACCACTGCTGCGTTGGTTCACTCTGTCCCTCATTTCTGTGCCTCTTACTTACCCTCCCAGAGACAGATAAACACACAAGATAGAAAAAAAAAACCAGCAAAGAAGAAGGAAAAAAAACCTCATTTCCGTGTGTGTGTGTGTGTGTGTGTGTGTGTATACTTTTTTTTTTTTGTCGTGGAGATTGAACTCTGGGCCTGGGCGCTGTCCCTCAGCTCTTCATTTCAAAGTGAGCACTCTATCTACTTGAGCCACAGCACCACTTCTGCTTTTCTGAGTGGTTTATTGGAAGTAAGAGTCTCACAGACTGGCTTTGAACCATGATCCTCAGATCTCAGCCTCCTGAGTAGCTAGAATTACAGGCATGAGCCACTGGCACCCTGCTTGTATATTTTTGTTGTTGCCTTCTGAATTCATGTGGTTTTGAATTGTTCCAGACAGGGTCTCACCACGTAGCCCAAGCTGGCTTCTCAGCCTCTGGAATGCTGGGACTATAGGAGTGTACCACTCTGCCCAGCTTGTATCTGCCCCTGTTTACAGGGACACACATGGTGCTATATTATCAATGTATAGATTTCTTTTTAACACTTACAATTGTGTTGATATTTATTTGATTTTGTTGGGAAGCCTACATACTTTGTGGTATACATTTAAAATTATTATTCTAATCAGAAGTCTGGGTGCTTCCTTAGACTATGAAAGTCAGATAGAAAATACCCCTGGGGTGCTGGTGGCTCATGTCTGTAGCTACTGAGATCTGAGGATTGCGGTTCAAAGCCAGTCCAGTCAGGGAAGTCCATGAGACTCTCATCTCTAATAAAAAACCACCAGAAAACCAGAAGTGGTGTTGTGGCTTAAGTGGTAGAGCGCTCTCTTTGAGCTGAAGAGCTCAGGGACAGCACCCAGGCCCAGAATTCAAGTCCCACGACCGACAAAAAGAAAAAATACCTTCCATGGTTAAAGGGTCTGTCCTCTCTCCCCCACCCCCCCTTAGTTTTTGTTTTTCAATATTGAGATTTGGACCCAGAGCCTGTTATTGGTTGGCTTGCTAGGCAGGCAGGCACTCTACCATTTAAGTAACATTTGTAGCTCAACTTGTTGCTGTTTAATTTGGAAACAGAATTTCAAAGACTTCTGTTCTGGGCTGTGAATCCTCAGATTGACCTTCTGAGTAGCTAGGATTACAGGTGTGCGCCACTGGCACCAGCTGCCCACAGATGTTTCTCAGATCCTTCCATGCCATTTGAACTGTGATCCTCAGATCTCAGCCTCTGTTTCATCTTACCACTGCATGCAACCTGGATGGTGTGTGTGTGTGTGTGTGTGTGTGTGTGTGTGTGTGTGTGTGTGTGTGGACTGGGACTTGAACCCAGGGCCTCACAAATTCACTTGGGTTTTTCCACTCAAAGCTGGCTCTCTACCATTTGAGCCACAGCTCTACTTCTGGCCATTTTTGCTGGTTAATTGGAGTTAAGAGGCTGGAGGGTTTTTCTGCCAGGGCTGGCTTCATGGCTTTGATCTCAGATCCTCCGATCTCAGCCTCCTGAGTGGCTGAGGTTACAGGTGTGAGCTATGTCGTCCTGCCCAGCTTCTGTGGTTTGGGGTTTGGATGCCCGAGTGTGCGTGCACATTCTCACCCATCCTCTCCCTCAGCCTGTGGCCAGGGCACCTTCAAGCCCCAGTCAGGAGAGGGGTCCTGCCAGCCGTGCCCAGCCAACAGCCACACGAACACCATCGGATCGCCCTTCTGCCAGTGCCGGAATGGCTACTACCGGACCCGCGCCGACGAGCGCAGCGCCCCCTGCACCAGTGAGTGGCAGCGCCCAGAGCCTGGGAGCGGGGATTCCCGGGGTGGAGCCCGCACAGCCCTCACCCCTCCCGAGCCCCGCACCCTCGGGCTGACCCCCGCTTCCCGCAGCCCCGCCCTCGGCGCCCCGGAGCGTGGTCCCGCACCTGAACGGCTCCCACCTGCGCCTGGAGTGGAGCGCGCCCCTGGAGTCAGGGGGCCGCGACGACCTCACCTACGCCCTGCGCTGCCACGAGTGCCGCCCTGGGGGCTCCTGCCTGCCCTGCGGGGGCGACCTAACCTTCGACCCCGGCCCCCGGAACCTCCAGGAGCCCTGGGTGGCAGTTCGAGGGCTGCGCCCCGATTTCACCTACACCTTCGAGGTCTCCGCCGTGAACGGCGTGTCTTCCTTAGCCTCAGGGCCTGTGCCATTTGAGGCCGTCAATGTCACCACGGACCGCGAGGGTGAGGCTGGGGGTGGGGGTGAGGGGGGGCTGGGGATGAGGCTGGGGGTGTCCTTAGAAGGAGCAGTGGACGAGTTCTGCGGCTGGTTCTGGGGCGGGGCTCGTGTAATCCTGGCCTTGGCCCCACCCCTGAGGGTGTGGCTAAGGCATCGGGGGCGTGGCCAAGGTGGCGGGGGCGTGGCTCCGGTGATAGGACATTGGCTTGCTCCAACAGTAGGGGCGTGGCCCAAATAGCTGCCTAGCAAAGCCCAAGTTACTGAGTTCAGTCCTCGATCCACCAAGAGGTAGGGGGTGTTAGGTAAATTCAATAGGTTGAATTAGGTAGCTGATACAGAGAACACCACGTGAAGAGAAGTTTATTGTATTGCCGAGCTGCTCCCCTCCCCCCTGGTGGAGAAGTGCATGGTCGTGCGGCTGGGGGCTGGGGGGCTGTCTTGCCCAGCCTTAACGAGGGAAGAGGTTGGGAGAAGGTGTGGTCAAGTAAAGGAAGGCTTGGCACCACCAGGTGCAAATGTGGCCTCAGTGCCTGGGACCCTCCCAGGGTGGGATGAGAGGTGTGGGGGGGAGGAGGCGTCCAGGATGTGACAGAGGAGGGGAAGGTGACTACCGTTTAGCTAGGTGACACAGGTCTTGGGCAGAGACTTAGCCAAGAGAAGGGAGGAGTCTGCCTCACTTTCCCAGAGTGAACTTTACAAAGGGAGCAAATAAAAGAGCCTCTGGAAGCTGGGTGGGGGCCGGCAGTGGCTCACCCCTGTAATGCTAGCTACTCAGGAGGCTGAGATCTGAGGATCACAGTTCACAGCCAGCCAGGGGCAGGAAACTCCATGAGACTCTTATCTCCAATAAACCACTCGGAAACCGGAAGTGGCGCTGTGGCTCAAGCGGTAGAGTGCTCGCCTTGAGCTGAAGAGCTGAGGGACAGTGCCCAGGCTCAGAGTTCAAGCACCATGACCGACAAAAAAAAAAAAAAGGAGCCTCTGGTCTGGATAGACTGAGAATTTGAAAGAAAAAGGCCAGCACTGGGAAGTGGAGTCCATCCACAGAAAGAGTGGAGGGCCAAGAAACAAACATAAGTGTGTTGGTTAAAGGACATGATGGCCCAGGGGCAGAGTCCCAAGATGTTGGGCCACAGATGATTCATGCCTATCATCCTAGCTACTGAGGAGGCTGTGATATGGAGGATCACAGTTCAAAGCTAGCCCAGGCAGAAAAGTCTGTGATACTCCATCTCACAGCTCAAGTGGTCAAGCTCCAGGAGCAAGTAGAAGGCCCTGATTTCAAGCCTTGGTCCAACCAAAAAATAAAAGAGTTGGGGAAAGTAAAGACTAAGACAGAGCGGCAAGTCCCTGCATGTCTTTGTCTTTCTTTTTTTTTGGGGGGGGGGTTCAGTCGTGGGCCTGGGCACTGTCCCTCAG
>NW_012267359.1:2923943-2927733 GCF_000151885.1 Dipodomys ordii
GCTGGAAGTGGCACTGTGGCTCAAGTGGTAGAGCGCTAGCCTTGAGCTGAAGAGCTGAGGGACAGCGCCCAGGCCCAGAGTTCAGACTCCATGACCAGCCAAATAAAAAAAAATAAAATAAAATAAAGTGCTGGGGGAGTCCAGAGCAGTCTGGAACCCACATGCACTTTGTGCCACTTGTCACCGTGGGCAGGGGCCTATATTCAGGAACTCAGTCCATTTCCCAATGTTAGGGCCCGGGCTGCAGGGGCTGTAAGGTCAGCTGACCAGTGGCATCTTCTTCTGCAGAGAGTGAGAACTGGCGCGAGCAGCTGGCCCTCATTGTGGGCACGGCGGTCGTGGGCGTGGTGCTGGTGGTGGTGGTGGTGGTGATCGCCGTGCTCTGCCTCAGGTAAGGAAGGACTTGGGGAGCCCTCGGGCCCCTGGAGGCCCTATGCGGACGGCCTTGTGAGAAAAGCTCTATCGTCTACATACTGCCCTGTTTTCATTTCCACTGTCCTCTTCTCTCGTTAGAGATGCTTGACTCAGTTTTACTTTTTGTGTATCTGTGTATGCCAGTCTTAGAACTTGAGTTCAGGGCCTGGGCATTGTCTGTGTGCTTTGTTGCTCAAAGCTGGTGCTCTACCACTTGAGCCACAGCCCTACTTGCAGTTTTTTGGTAGTTAATTGAAAGTAAGAGTCTCACAGATTTTCCTGCCCAAGGCTGGCTTTGAACCAATATCCTCAGATCTCAGCCTCCTGAGTAGCTAGGAGGACAGGCGTGAGCCACCTGATCCACCCCTGGGTTTACTAACCTTTTGCTTCTTTCCCCCTGGCTGCAGGAAGCACAGCAGCGAAAGAGAGGTGGAGTATTCGGACAAGCACGGACAGTATCTCATCGGGCATGGTAGGCAGGTGGACCCTAAAGGAAATGGGCAAGCAGGGTGGAGGCTGGATACCCGGAGTCCAGAAGTTTCTTCACAGTTCATGAGGGCCCCGGTGACTCCTTAGGTACGAAGGTCTACATTGACCCCTTCACTTACGAAGACCCTAATGAGGCAGTGAGGGAATTTGCCAAAGAGATCGACGTGTCCTACGTCAAGATTGAGGAGGTGATCGGCGCAGGTGAGGCTGGGTGATGGGGGAGGGGGCGCCTAGGAATGCAGCAGGCTGGGAGTCAGGGCACCCTGGGGCAGTGGAGAGCCACCCTTGACTGGATCTTTCTGTGGGCAGGCGAGTTTGGAGAGGTGTGCCGGGGGCGGCTGAAGGCCCCGGGAAAGAAGGAGAGCTGCGTAGCAATCAAGACCCTCAAGGGTGGCTACACAGAGCGCCAGCGTCGCGAGTTCCTGAGCGAGGCCTCCATCATGGGCCAGTTTGAGCACCCCAACATTATCCGCCTGGAAGGAGTGGTAACCAACAGCGTGCCCGTCATGATCCTCACGGAGTTCATGGAGAATGGAGCCCTGGACTCTTTCCTGCGGGTGAGTTTGTCCCACCGGGGTCTGAGTCCAGCCACACTCCACAGCAGGTGTGTCCCGCTGGGCCTGGCAGTGCACACTTGTAATCCCAGCGTGCCGCAGGCTGGGACCCGAGGAGCCTGAATTCCAGGCCAGCCTGGACTACATAGTGAGACCAAATCGCAAAAAGGAAGAAAAAACCAAGCACTGGTAGCTCACACCTGAACATCCTAGCTACTCAGGAGGCTGAGATCTGAGGATCGCAGTTCAAAGCCAGCCTGGGCAGGAAAGTTTGTGACTCTCTTATCTCCAGTAAACTAATCAGAAAAAGCCAGAAGTGGCACTGTGGCTCAAGTGGTAGAGTGCTGGCCTTGAGCAAAAAGAAGCTTAAGGATAATACCCAGGCCTTGAGCTCAAGCCCTAGGACTGGCAAAGGAAAAAAAAAAAATGGACAGATTAAGGTCTACACCTGTACCAGCCTTCTCCTCTTGGTAACTCTGGGCTTCCCACTCTTGTTTTGTTTTCTTTGAGAAAGGTTCTGACATAAAACTTCCCTTTGACCTCTCTGTGGGGCCAGCTGGCTCTCTTGCCAGTTCAGAGACCCAGGAAATAAAGCTTTAGTAAACAGCTTTATTTGTTTTTCTTTCCTTTCTTTCTTCCCTCCCAACCCTTCCCTACCACCTACAGAGTTTGAACTCAGGATCCTCACATTTGCTTAGCTTGCTTGTTCACAACTGGTGCTCTACCGCTCAAACCACACTGATAACTTGACTTTTTACTGGTTAATTAGATAGTCTTGAGGACTTCTCTGCTTAGGCTGGCTCTGAACCTTGATCCTTGTGATCTCAGCTTCCTGAGTATCTAAGATTTACAGGCATGAGCCACTGGCCCCTGGGCATATTTGATTTTAATTTTAGTCTTATAGAAATTAACAAAATAAGTAGACTTGTGCATCTGTGTGATGTGGGGACTCAGACCAAGAGCTCTTCCTTCATCCAGCACAAATGGACTTTTTATTTTGGGGGGGAGGTCCAGTTGTGGACCTGAACTCTGGGCCTGGGCGCTGTCCCTCAGCTCTTCAGCTCAAGGCTAGCGCTCTACCACTTGAGCCACAGTGCCACTTCCGGCTTTTTCTTTTGCTTATGTGGTGCTGAGGAATCAAACCCAGGGCCTCAGGCATGCAAGGCAAGCGCTCTACCACTGAGCCACCTTCCCAGCCCCCCTCCTTTTTTTTTTTAAATCAGTTGTGGGGCTTGAACTCTGGGCCTGGGTGCTGTCCCTGAGCTCTTCAGCTCCAGGTGAGCACCCTACCACTTGAGCCACAGCACCACTTCTGGGTTTTTTTGTTGGTTAATGGAGATAAGAGTCTCACGGACTTTCCTGCACAGACTGGCTTTGAACCGTGATCCTCAGATCTCAGCCTCCAGAGTAGCTAGGATTACAGGTGCCTGGCAACAAATGGACTTTTTTTTTTGTATTGGTACTGGCCAGGGCTTGAACTCCGGGTCTGGGGGCTGTTCTTTAGCTTTATCACTCAAGGCTGGCACTCTGCTATTTGAACTACAGCTCCACTTTGGGCTTCTTCCTGGTTAATTGGAGGTAATAGTCTCCCACACTTTCCTGATGAGGCTGGCTTTGAACCTTGAGCCTCAGCTCTCAGCCTCCTGAGTAGCTGGGATGACAGCCACCCATGAGCCACAGATGCCCGGGTTAAATCCTGGAGAGTTCTTGTGACATTGCTATGGTGAAAAGTGGACCCTTGTGTCTTAGATGGCTCCTACCGTCAAGACGTGTGGCTCAGCTCCACTGTTCTGTGTTTGCTGTCAGCTACGCTCTTCTTGGTACTCTGAGAAGTAGGGTCAGGTGTGTGTGAAGAGCTTCACAGGGCATATGAGGGTGCTGGGGAGTTTATGTGGTTCCCTCAGGAGAGACCCATTCTGGCTTCCACCATCAACCCCAGAGGACAGCCTGACCCCTCCCTGGGGACCCACCAGTCTGTATTGTGGCCATGCAAAGGTCCTGGTGCAGGGTGAGGAGGAGGATGTATAGATGAGGAAGAACCAGCCATGGGATGGGGAGTAGATAGAACTAGAGGAAAACAGGCCAGCTGCATGTAGTGGCGGCCATCTAGAATCTCAGCTACTTGAGGAGGTTGAGACCAGACAGAAAAAAGTCACCAAGACCCTAGCTTAAAAAGAAATAGATACACAATGGAATTCTATGCCTCCATCAGAAAGAATGACATTGCCCCATTTATTAAGAAATGGAGGAGCTGGGAAGGTGGCTCAGTGGTAGAGCATTTGCCTTGCATGCATGAGGCCCTGGGTTCCATTCCTCAGCACCACATAAGCAAA
>NW_012267359.1:2928843-2939284 GCF_000151885.1 Dipodomys ordii
TTTTTTCTTTTTTGCTTATGTGGTGCTGAGGAATCGAACTCAGGGCCTCATGCATGCAAGGCAAGCGCTCTACCACTGAGCCACCTTCCCAGCCCATGGCATGACAGTTTTGAACTCAGGACCTCACACTTGGGAGGCTAATGCTCTACCACTTGAGCCAGCCCTGTTTGTGTTGTTAAATTGAGAGTCTTACTTTATGCCCAACTAGCCTGGTCTGCAATCTTCCTATTTTATACTTTTCCTGCTTTGCTCAGCCCTGCACCCAGCCATTGGGTGAGATATATCTCTTAACCTGGGCTGGCCTCCACTGAGGTCTTCCGAGCTCGGCTTCCCAAGTAGCTGGGATTATAGCCACTGAGCCTGGCTATGGTGGTGGATTTGGGGGAGAGATTTTGGCAAGAGCATGAGACTAAAGATGATATCTTGATGTCTGGCTGGATGCTAGGGAGCCACAGAGAAAGTGGGTGCAGGCGTTGGGGACGTGTTTTGAAAACAGGGCCAGGATTGCTGGCAGAGAGGAACCAGAGGCGGCCATGGGGTCTCCAGCTACCCATTAGCCACCTGAGGCTTCCACAGCTGGCCATGGCAAGCCAAGATGGAACCGGGTGTTTGGACCCCAGTGTCCTGGACGAACCTGGAAGATGTGGTCAGGAACTCGTGCGGCCTGCCTGGCATAGCTAGGAGAGCAAAGTCTGGCAATGTCAGGGTTGAGCTGTAGCTGGCAGCTTTGGTACTGTCCCCCTCAGTTTTCCATTGTTGTCTTCCAAAACTAAACGCAGTTGCTCCAAGAGTGGTGAGTGAAAGAGTGAGTTAATAGTTCAGATCCATCCTTCCTTCCTTCCTTTTCCTTCTTCCCTCCCTCCCTTTCCCCTCCCTTCCTTCCTTTCTGCCTTCCTCTCTTCCTTTCTTCCTTTCCCTCCCTTCCCTCTCTCCCCCCTTCCTTCCTTCCTTCCTTCCTTCCTTCCTTCCTTCCTTTCTTCCTTCCTGTCTCACTTCTGTAGAGCTGTGGCTCAAGTGGAGACTTTTATCTCCAATTATGTACCAAAAAGCCAGAGATGGAGGTGTAGATCCAAAGTGGTAGAGCACTAGCTTTGAGCAAAAGAGCTCAGGAACAAAGCCAGGCACAGTGGTCGCTTACGCCTGTAATCCTAGCTACCCAGGAGGCTGAGACCTGAGGCTGGAGTTTAAAGCCAGCTCAGCCAGAAAAGTCCATGAGACTTTTATCTCTAGTAAAACCAGACTTCTATCTCCAATAAAGCAGTGCTGTGGCTCAAGTGGTAAGAGTGCTAGCCTTGATCACAAAGAGGCTCAGGAACAACACCCAGGTCTTGAGTTCAAGCCCCAGGACAGGCACAGCAAAACCACAAACCATTGAGGCCCTGAATTCAAGCCTTAGTACTGGCAAGCATTGCACATGCGCACATACTCCCACACAAGCATGGGCAGGGCCACGGTGGGTGGGTAGGTGGTCAGTCCCGAGCGGGTCCTTCTCCCTGTCCTCTGCAGCTGAATGACGGGCAGTTCACGGTCATCCAGCTGGTGGGCATGCTTCGGGGCATCGCCTCGGGCATGCGCTACCTGGCCGAGATGAGCTACGTCCACCGAGACCTGGCGGCCCGGAACATCCTGGTCAACAGCAACCTGGTCTGCAAGGTGTCTGACTTCGGACTCTCACGGTTCCTGGAGGAGAACTCTTCCGATCCCACCTATACCAGCTCTCTGGTGAGGCTGGGCCCCATGCAAAGCAGGTGGAGGAGGGAAGGAGGCTGAGGGGTGACCAGGAAGCCTGGCCCAGGGAGAAGAAACAGGTTCAGGCTGATTGAGACCTGACTGCCGGCATGTTGGAAAAGAACAAGAGTTGGGGAAGGGACAGCTCAAGTCCCAGAAAGAAAGGAAACACCAATTAGGGAGAAAAGGCCAAAGTCTCCAGTGAGGGCTACAGTGCCGGGGTCCATTTCCCCCTCTCCTCTCCACGCAGGGAGGAAAGATCCCTATCCGATGGACAGCCCCCGAGGCCATCGCCTTCCGCAAGTTCACATCCGCCAGTGATGCCTGGAGCTACGGGATTGTGATGTGGGAAGTGATGTCTTTTGGGGAGCGGCCATATTGGGACATGAGCAATCAGGATGTAAGTGTGTCCTGGCCCTGTGTTTCCTGGGGGCTTCTCTTACCTGCAGTACAGGGTGTGGGGGTGGGGTAGGGGGGGTGGGCACTTCCCAGGTCCTTGTTCTGGTCAAGCATGTCATGAAGAAGGGGGGGATCATGGGCTGGGAATGTGGCTTAGTGGGAGAGTGTTTGCCTAGAATGCCCTGGGTTTGATTCCTCAGTACCACATACACAGAAAAAGCTGGAAGTGGCGCTGTGGCTCAAGTGGTAGAGTGCTAGCCTTGAGCAGAAGAAGCTCAAGGACAGTGTCCAGGCTCTGAGTTCAAGCCCCAGGACTGGCAAAAAAAAAAAAAGTGTGTGTGTGTGTGTGTGTGTGTGTGTGTGTGTGTGCACACGCATGTGTGTGTGCCAATACTGAGGCCTGAATTCAGGACCTCTCTATTGCTTTTGGCTTTTTCACTCAAGGCTGGTGCTCTGCTAACTTGAGCCATACTTCCATTTCCAGCTTTGTGCTGGTGTATTGGACATTAAGAGTCTCATGGACTTTTTGCCCCTGGTTAGCTTCTTGGAACTGGGGTTCTCAGATCTGAGTCCCCTCTGAGTAGCTAGGATCGCAAGTGTGAGCCTCTGGTCCCTTGCTGAAAAGCAGAGGCCATCCTCACATGAGAGCATCTGATACAGCGTAGTTAAGATGGAAAGGGATGGAGGTCACAGGATGTTACATTCCAGACTGTGCCTGGGGTATCTAGCCTTTGGTACAATTAAAAGGACTCCCAAGCCAGGCACAGCAGTTCACACCTGTAATCCTAGCTACTCAGGAGGCAGCGATCTGAGGATTGCAGTTCAAAGCTAGCCTAAGCAGGAGAGTTCTATGAGACTGTTCTCTCCAACTAACCAACAGAAGTTGGAAGTGGAGCTGTGGTTGAAATGGCCAAGCACTAGCCTTGAACACAAAAGTTCAGGAACTGCACCCAGGCCCTGAGTTCAAGCCCCAGTATCAGCACAGAAAGGACTCTGTTGAGATCTGTGATTCTGGGGCGCTGTGACTCCCCCATCCCACTATCAGCGTGGGACCCTTTAGCTTCCCATCCCCCTTGCCCCTTCATAGCCTCATCTGGCTCTTGCCTGTGGTTCCAGGTGATCAACGCCATTGAGCAGGACTACCGGCTGCCCCCGCCCCCGGACTGCCCCACCTCCCTCCACCAGCTCATGCTGGACTGCTGGCAGAAAGACCGGAATGCCCGACCACGCTTCCCCCAGGTGGTCAGCGCCCTCGACAAGATGATCCGCAACCCTGCCAGCCTCAAAATCGTGGCCCGGGAGAATGGCGGGTGAGGGTCCCAGAGACCAAGCCCCTTCTCTCCCTCTTCCTTGCTCTCCACCCAGATCTCCCCCCCTCCCCTCCCCGGCTACACACACATCCACCCCCACTGGCCAAGAAGGCTCCCAGTCTCTTTGGAAGTAGATGAGAGCATATGTCTTTGCCAGGCTGTCGGTCCCCTGACTGGGCCTGGGACTCAGCATCCTTCCCCCACCCCGTAGGGCCTCACACCCCCTCCTGGACCAGCGACAGCCTCACTATTCCGCCTTTGGGTCTGTGGGTGAGTGGCTCCGAGCCATCAAGATGGGAAGATACGAAGAAAGCTTTGTAGCAGCTGGATTCGGCTCCTTTGAGCTCGTCAGCCAGATTTCTGCTGAGTAAGTACAGTAGCAGCAGTGAGAGTGAGTAGAAGGGGTTTTGGGGGAGTCAACCTCCCAGATCAACTATTACCTCGATGAGGCAGTGTGGCAGGAAGTTACTCCATTACCCTACCTACAGCAGCCTCCCAAGCAATAACAGATGCTGGAGTGGGTGCTGGTGGCTCACACCTGTAATCCTAGGTACTTAGGAAGCTGAGATCTGAGGATCGCAATTTGAGGCCAAATCCAATTCATCTCTAGTTAACAAGCAAAATGTTCGAAGTGGTAGTATGGCCTTGAGCACAAAAAAAGCCAGCTGGGCACCGTTGGCTCATGTCTATAATCCTAGCTACTCAGGCTGAGATCTGAGGATCTCGGTTCAAAGCCAGCCCAGGCAGGAAAGTCCGTGAGACTCTTATTTCCAAGAAACCACTAGAAAACCGCAAGTGCCGCTGTGGCTCAAGCTGTAGAGCCCAAGGACAGCGCCCAAGCCCAGAGTTCAAGCCCCACGACTGACCAAAAAAACAAAAACAAAAAAGCCAAGCAAGTGGGTGAAGCCCTGAGTTCAAGCCCTAATATGCATACAGAAAATAAAAACCGCTGTTAGAGTGAAGAATCCAAGGGCCCCTTCTAGATGGCAGTGCCCACCTCCGCTCCCGGGGCCTTTGTAGCTCGGGGGACCCCCCTTCCGTGCCCTTTGTCTGTATCTATCTTTGTACATCTATCTACATTCCAGGCCTGTGCTCACATTAACGTGTCCACTCCCGTCCTGTTTTCCCACCCATAAAAGGAGAGGCTGGGCCTGAGTTTTGGAGATCCTTCCTAGCTTCAGTGTTAAGTGGTTTTATGATCCATCACCTCCCATGTAACCGTTCTTTCCTGCCTTTTCCATGTCTCCCAAGGCCTCTGCTTGTCCCAGGTTTGAGTAATAGCATAAGGGATACAAATCTATATGCAGGGGATTCTTGGCAGTGGGACCCGTCCTGTGTGTACTCCAGGGACCTCCCCTTCCTCTCCACCCCATCCCCTGTCTCTTTCCTACTTTTCCTTTCTCCCTCCACATTATTTTGTGCTTTTTCCTTCCTCTATCCCACTTCCTGCTGCCTCGCCTCTTGGCGGGGGGGGGGGGGGGGGGGGGGGGGGGCAGGGGAGGGCAGCTCTCAGAGCTCCACCCCCCCCCATAGGGCCTGCCCATCAAAATCCTCCAGAAACTGCCCAGAGACTACTGACATCATTCTTTCTCTATCCCACTTGCCTTCCTGATTGATTTAATTGTAGTCTGGAACTGAGCAAGATTGGCAAGCCTAGCCAGGTGCTGGTGGCGCTCACATCTATAAGCCTAGCTATTCAGGGAGGCTGAGATCAGGATCCAGGTTCAAAGCCACCCCGGACAGGAATGTTTGTGAGGTTTTTTTTTTTTTTTTGGTTGGTTGGTTGTGGGGCTTGAACTCTGGGCCTGGGTGCTGTCCCTGTGCTCTTCAGTGCTCTACCACTTGAGCCACAGTGCCACTTCTGGTTTTCTGGTGGTTAATTGGAGATAAGAGTCTCAGGGACTTTCCTGCCTGGGCTGGCTTTGAACCAAGATCCTCAGATCTCAGCCTCCTGAGTAGCTAGGATTACAGGCGTGAGCCCTTGGTACCTGGCTTGTTCATGAGATTCTTGTCTCCACTTAACCACTAAATATTAGCTGGAAGTGGAGGTGTGGCTCAAGTGGTAGAGTGCCAGTCTTGAACAAAAGAGCTAAGAGACAGTGCTAAGCCCTGAGTTCAGGCTTCAGTACTGCCAAAAAATAGAACTGGTGGCTCACGCCTGTAATCCTAAGTCTTGAGACTCCTATCACCAATAAAGCACCAGAAAACCGAAAGTGGCGCTGTGGCTTAAGTGGTAGAGCACTAACCTTGAGCTGAAGAGCTGAGGGACAGTGTCCAGGCCCAGAGTTCCAGCCCCACAACCGACCAAAATAAATAAAATGAATAAAACTGGCAGCCCCAGGAACCTATGGCTTACGGAGCACTCTGCTCTTTCTCAGGGACCTGCTCCGAATCGGGGTCACTCTGGCAGGACACCAGAAGAAAATCTTGGCCAGCGTCCAGCACATGAAGTCCCAAGCCAAGCCTGGAGCCCCCAGCGGGCCAGAAGGACCAGCCCCCCAGTACTGACCTCCCTGAGGACGCCGCAGTCGCTCCTTTTTCCTGGGGCACAGTCAGGGGCACGCACAGAGACCCTCAGCCCTGCGCCCCATGGATTGCACTTTGAACCCGTGGGGGTGGGGAGTTGGCAGTTGGGAGAGACAGGATTTGGGGTTTGTGTCATGGAAAGCAGAGAGCCCATTCCAGGCGGGGAACCCCAGACCCAAGAGTGGGCATGAGCAGAGGGTGTGAGAGGCGCCCAGTGTCTCCCAGCCTCTCCAGAGGGTGCTCCCCACCCCACCCCCACACCTTGATCATGCCCCCCTACAGACCAAAGAGAGGGTGGCCAGCCTGCCAGCTCACCTGTGGCGCAGTCCCAGGAGGCAGGAAGAGGGTGTTGAGGCTCAGTGACTCATCCATCACTGGGTTTTGATGTCCCTGCCACCCAATGCAATCATTTCCCTTGTAAATGCCCCTCCCCCATCTGCTGCCTTCATATTGAAGGTTCTGAATTTTATATATATATATATAGATATATATATTTTTTGTTTTGTTTTTGGTCTTATTTTTTCTTCGCCCCTTTTATTTTATTTTTTTCTTTTTCTACCGTCCTTGTCCTCATGTCTTTTTGTGTTGGGGGCACCTGTGTTGCTGTCTCCTTCTTTGCCCAAGTTTGGAACAGGGACCCACCCATGTGTCTGTTTCCAGAACAATGCCTGGGTCCCCCAAGGACCCCCCCCTCCCCAAGCTGTGTCCACAAAAGAGTGCAGCAAGAAAGGGGGGGTGGGAAGGAAACCTGAGACAGACTTGGAGGGACTCTTAAATTATATTTAAAAAAAACTTTTTTGTTGTTATAAATAAAAGGAAATGGGATGCATCCCAGCTCTGAACTAGATTTCTGCCAAGCAGAGGGTCTGAGTCTGGAGGGTCCAATGGCTCAGGGCCTGTGGGGGGGGGCTGGATGCCACATCCCTGGCCCCCAGGGTGTGTTTGGGGTGGGGGCCTTAGGAGGTGACTCATTCACAGCAGCTGCTAACAGCTCCTGCTGGCCTTTGCCAAGAGCCCCGGGCACCTCCGGGGTGGGGCTGCCCCTCCCCCGTCCTTGGTTCCTTTGCCCTAACGGGCACTGTGAGGGGGACACGCTTTAAGCTCAAGCCCTGCCGTGCCACCCCATGAAAGGGAGGAAAAAACCTAATTGGGGGCGGGGGAGTGTGAGTAGGGGTCCAGTCAGATGGAGACAGATGTGGGCCAGATGTTGACATTAGCCTGGTTTCATGGGAGAGCTGGCACTGGCTGTGGGGGAGGGGGCTGGAGGGGCCCCCACGTGAGCCCCATGGCATGCTGGTTGGAGGACAATTCCCCCATTCAAGAGGCTGCCCAGGCAGGTTCTCGGGGCCTCCTGGGGTGGGGAGGGGACCCGTGGGAGTGAAGGGTGTCTGCCCCCAACTTCCCATAGACAGGAAGAGGAGGCTGGGATCATTCCCTCCCTCCCCCCCCCCCCCCCCCCCCCCAGCAGCCCACTTTTCCTTCGTATTTTCTGTTTCCTTCTTTCAGCCTGGTTTTCCCTTTCCACTGGGACACCTGCAGGGTCAGGTCAGGACCGGCCAGCCTGGGGAAGCCTTTTCTACTTCTGCCTCTCTATTGCCCCCTGTTGCCATCTGGTGGTCATTGCAGCGGACCCCAAGGTGGGGATCTTAACCTGGCCCTGAGTTCCTACCTCCACCTAAAGGGACAGGATGCCCGTGTTTTGTGTCCTCGAGCTGAAGTGGAAGGGGCTCACTGCAGTGGAGGGAGAAGGAGGGGTCTCCCTGGGGGAGGCGCCAGGCTAGATAGGCTGACCTCCCAGAGCTGGCTCTGGGAAGATAGAAAGTCAAAGGAGCTGGAAGACAGGCAGAGATGTAGACTAGGCTAGCGCCGGACCCAGAGAGTACAACCTTGGGAGCCTGGTGGGGACGTGGCTCCTATCCTAAGTCCTTTCCCCATGCATCTGAGTCTGGCTTTCTCCAGGTGAGGGGCTGGTGGGAGGGGGGGATCAGGATAAGCAAGAGTGAGAATGCATTCCAAGGACCTGTGTCATGCCTGTTCTAGATCCCAACCTTCCCTGCCCCCCTCGCCCCCCTCCACTGCTCCCTACTGCCCAGGCAAGCTCCCCCCCATCCCCCAAGAGAGGTCCTGGCTTAGGCTGAGTGGGTCAGTTGACCTGGGCGGTGATGAGTCTGGTCTCAGTGGCTCAAGCCTGTAATCCAGGCTACTAGGGAAGTGGACAGGCATTCATGGTTCAAGGCCAGCCTGAGCATAAAAGTTTGAAAGATTCCATTTCTACCACTGACTGTTAGCTCCCGTGAGCAAGAAGGAACAAGGAGAAGGATTGAAGCCTGAGTAAACCTGGGGAGCAAGCAAGATGCTACCCCAAAGATCACAGCTAGGCATCAGTGGCTTACGCCTGAAATCCTAGCTATTCAGGTGGCTGAGATCGGGGGATTGAAAGTTTGAAACCAGCCAGGGCAGGAAAGTCCATGAGACATCTGCAGTGAACCACCAATAAAAGGGGAAGTGGGGCTTGTGCCTCATGCGGTAGAGCACCAGCCTTGAGCAAAAATTTGAGTGTGGGCCTTGGCCTGAGTTCGAGCCCCAATACTGGCATACAAAAAAAGTAAACAAAACTGGTCAGAATGACTTTTCATCCCACATCTCCACATAAAGATGGCAAGTGAAGATTTTTCCTCCTGAATCCCAGAACCAGAGGCTTAGGGCTCCATCCCACTGTCCCTCCTTCCCTCCCTCCCCTCTTCCTCTCCTTTGGCTCAATGGGCCACCCACAGATGGCTTCTTCGAAGGGACCCTCCCCTCCCCTCTTGACACCCAGGCTCCCCCTCCCCCTGGAATATTTTACCCAGTACTCAGCCCTGTTTCCTCCTCCCCGTAAATCATAAAGACATTCCCATAGAAAAAGCAATCGTTTTATCTCCTAGAGGAGGGGCACTCATAAGGGCATAGCTTTGAAGGCAGGCTCTGGAACATTGCCTGAGGAGAAAGCCAGAAAGTCTGTTGGCTGGGAATTGCACTCCGTGCCCATGCAAGCCCAGGGCCCCAGGGAGCAGTTCTCACCTCGGTCCACCAGCCAGCCTTCTGGGCTCCGCGGTTTCTCCCTGGTAAAGGAACACACACAGAAGAACACCACCACCTCCATGTGCTCTAGGCCTCTGCCCACCCCTACCCACCCCACCTCCCTTCCTCAGCCCCCCCGTTCGGGACCCACCTCCTCCATGGCTGCCGCCTCATCCTGTGGACACACTCCCTGGTGGCCACTGCCACCAGGAGCGGCAGAATGACCACCACAGGCACCAGCATCCCCAGCAGGACGGCCACAAAGCTGGATGGTTCTGGAAACGGGAAGAGAGAGAGGCCTATGAAGCAGGAAAGGTAAGATGGGGTCCCTGGCTGCCACATGAGGGACCTCATCCCCTAAACAGCTGGCTGTGGCTGGTTCTGTGCCCAGAAGGCTGTCACTCCTAGAGCTGTTCCTCACCCCAGAAAGCTCTGTTTCCAGTCTCAACTCCAGGGGACATTCGTCCAGCTGGCCGCTAGAGTCCCCGGGATCTTACAGTCAGCATTTCTCAAGGAGCAAGCCAGAAACCTGGTTGGTCAGTCTGCACAAGCTGGCTGCTGGGAAGGCAGATGCTGGCCCCACACTGTGTCTACTGAGCCCCAATCTCTAGCAGGCAGTCCGGGGTATATGTGTTAAACATACTACCCTCCCCTCCGTTGGAGCAGGCTACACATGAGCCCTACACACTGGGGGAGAGAGAAGGGGATAACGGGGCACAGAGTGACAGGCAGGGAGGGGAGCCAGGGCTCAGAGAGAACATTCTACAGTACATGGCCCAGAAAGTGGCTAATTAAAGACCTTTGTCCTGCTATCCTAAGGACATATTGTGACATGCTCTCTATTGTATGTGACAATATACATTATAATTATGTTGGATAACATAATTATACAGTAATTGTACAAGGTAGCATTACCTTGTATAATGGAATTATAATACAAATAAGATTTAAATAATTGTAATTATATGACACAGTTCACCTAATTATATGTAACATGAAGTATATTTAATACTACATGCTACATATAGTATGCACGTATCTGTGATATAGATCTCATGTTATATATCCCATTATATTATGATATGTTCATGTGTTGTGCATTATATCCATCACTTAATACTTAACATATGTTAATATATACTATATGCTATGTCTATTATATAAAGTATATACTGATACAAATATATATGAGCCGGCCACTGGTGGCTCACGCCTATAATCCTAGCTACTCAGGAGGCTGAGATCTGAGGATCATGGTTCAAAGCCAGCCTGGGCAGGAAAGACGGTGAGACTCCTATCTCCAATAAACCACCAGAAAACCAGAAGTGGCGCTGTAGCTCAAGTGGTAGAGCGCTGGCCTTGAGCTGAAGAGCTGAGGGACAGCGCCCAGGCCCAGAGTTCAAGCCCCACGACCGACA
>NW_012267359.1:2939334-2959949 GCF_000151885.1 Dipodomys ordii
GCTCAAGTGGTAGAGCGCTGGCCTTGAGCTGAAGAGCTGAGGGACAGCGCCCAGGCCCAGAGTTCAAGCCCCACGACCGACAAAAAAAAAAAAGAGTTTCATGGACTTTCCTGCCTGGGCTGGCTTTGAACCGTGATCCTCAGATCTCAGCCACCTGAGTAGCTAGGATTACAGGTGTGAGCCACTGGTGCCTAGCTAGATAAATCTATTATATATTATTTTAATCATAATCATGACCTATATATTATATAATTATACAATATTTTCATTAAAATTATATAACATGCACAATATATATTTAACAGAATATAAATCTAGGGCTAGGAATGTGGCTTAGTGATATTGTGCTTGCCTCACATAGGTTTGATTCCTCAGTACCACATACACAGGAAAAGCTGGAAGTGGTGCTGTGGCTCAAGCGGTAGAGTGCTAGCCTTGTGCAAAAGATAGCAGGGACAGAGGCCAGGCCCAGAGTTCAAGCTCCAGGCTGGCCAAAAAAAATAAAAGAATGTAAATATGTAAGCATATATATATGTATATATATATAATTTAAAAGTATCATATAATATATACAGAATACATACATTAGTATTCCTGTCTGTGATCTATCCATCATGTGTAATAACTACCTATACTCGGTACTGTCATGTGTGTGTGTGATATTATATACAGGCTAATCCTGTGGCAGTCGCCAGCAGGGGACAAGTCCGGGACGTGGCCGTCACCTGGCTTTTGGGGGCCCAGGATGTCCCAGGGCTCGGTGCAGAGGCGCCCCCCGTAGCCGGGGTCACACTCGCAGGTGAAGCTGGCTCCCTGCTCGTGACAGCGTCCGTCGTTGTGGCACGGGTTCCGCAGACACAGGCTTTCTGCAGGGACAGAGGGTGTGAGGGGTCCTGGGACCGCCGCTGACAGGACAGAGTGGCCGCAGTCTAGGCTCTCAGAGGGCTAGCCTGGGCTCTGAGAAATTGTTGAACCACTGGATTCCCACCTGCTGTGCCAGGGGATCCAGTGCCAGGGGTGCGGGCCCTCAGAGGACATTAAGGGCTCAAATGTTTAGGGAACAACAATCCTTTATTGTGATTGGGGGGGGGCCAGTACTGGGGCTCACACTCTGGGCCTGGGCACTGTGTTTTAGCATTTTCACTCAAGGTTGGTGCTCTACTGCTTGAGCCACAGCTCTATCTATTCTTTGGTGTTTCAGTGGTTCTTATGGGAAAGAAGAGTCTCACAGACTTTTGTTCCCGGGCTGGCTTTAAACAGTGATCCTCGAATCTCAGCCTCCTGAGTTGCTGGAATTATAGGCATGAGCACTAGTCTAGCATCCAGCAAGAGGGTGATCCATGGGTTTGGCACAGAGCAGGGCCAAGGGCTCACCTCGGAAGCAGCCTCGGGTGAAGTTGGCCAGTGTGCAGATCTCCCCAGCGCTGCAGCCAAAGGGCTCACACAGCAGGAGCCCCGAGCTGGCACAGGTACAATGCTGGGCACAGTCCTCTGTCACAAAGCTGTCACCCAGCTGCAAGGGCGGGGGGGAAGGGCAGGAAAGACTAGCACTGGTTTCACCCCCAAATTAGCAAGGTCTGCACATGGGCTCCCAGGTCTCCCCACGGCCTCCCAGACCTGGTAATAGATGCCAGCGGCAGTGCAGCCGCAGCGGGCCTTGGGGAGGCTCCTGGTGCCACTGTAGATGTGGCCGGGGAGGCTGGCACAGCCTTCTAAGCAGGGACCCTCACAGCCCCTGGCGGCCGCCGGGTTGGCACAGGATGCCAGGCAGGGCGTCATGCAGCTCTTGTACACCGTGTTGGCCGGGCACACCATGGCTGAGGGACAGAGGCACAGTCAGGACCAGGTGTGGTTAAGGCCCCGCACAAACAAGCAACAGGGCCCAAAGCTGGAAGAAGGGGTACAAAGTCACCCCACAGAGCACACTACCTGGGGGAATGGGAGCCAAAGCAAGTGACCTGGCTCTGTTGGGAGGATTTGTATCTGGGACCTGAGATGGAGTGGAAGGAACTAAATTGATGGGCAGGGGGTAGGTATTCAGGGGTGGGAATAGAGCTGGGGTAACTGGAGGGAGGGGGTTCCCAGAGGAGGGCAGAGAAGGGATCAGGTTAGAAACATGTGCTACCTTGAAGTTAGTGCACACTGAAGGATGGGGGAAAGAAACAAGACAGGAAGTCCAAGGGGAGAGTAGTAGTGGGAACAGCACTGAGCCAGGTGGAATGGCAGAGGGATGGGGCCGGCTGCCGGGCAGGGGCAGTGTCTTACCACAGCGGGTATGGTTCCGCCAGCTGGCCAGGCTGGCACCTGCCTCCTGACAAATGATGGCATACCCACTGAGGGCCCGGCAGCGCAGCTCCTCTTGTTCT
The DNA here is from genome assembly GCF_000151885.1 of Dipodomys ordii. Lineage (NCBI taxonomy): Eukaryota > Metazoa > Chordata > Mammalia > Rodentia > Heteromyidae > Dipodomys > Dipodomys ordii. The sequence goes on from NW_012267359.1 coordinate 2,941,701, forward strand.
TGGGGGTCCTGACCAGCACACAGATCAAACACACAGTGCCTGGGGATTGGAAGGGGGAGTGGGGAAGAGGAGGCTGTCAGCATGGGGGAGACAAAGAGACCCAGCTGTGCAGAAAAGGGCTTGGTATTCACACAGAAAGACACGAGATAGGGCTGAGGAAGGGTCACCAGGAAATGAGCCACAGAGAAGAGCTGGAGGGGTGCAGAGTGGCATCCTTAGAAAGGTCAGGGTAGAAGCTGGCGCTGGTGGCTCACGTGTGTCATCCTAGCTACTCAGGTGGCTGAGATCTGAGGATCATGGTTCAAAGCCAGCCCAGGCAGGAAAAGTCTGTGAGACTTATCTCCAATAAAACACCAGAAAACTGGGGCTGGGAAGGTGGCTCAGTGGTAGAGCGCTTGCCTTGCATGCTCGAGGCCCTGGGTTCGATTCCTCAGCACCACATAAGCAAAAAGAGAAAAGCCGGAAGTGGCGCTGTGGCTCAAGTGGTAGAGCGCTAGCCTTGAACTGAAGAGCTGAGGGACAGCGCCCAGGCCCAGAGTTCAGGCCCCATTACTGGACCCCCCCCAAAAAAAAACACCAGAAAACTGGAAGTGGTGTTGTGGCTCAAGTGGTAAGCAAAAAAGCTCAGGGACAGCAAGTAGGCACTGAGTTCAAGCCCCATGACCAACCAAAAAGAAAGAAAGACAGAAGGACAGAAGGAAAGAAAGGAAGGAAGGAAGGGAGAAAGAGAAAGAAAGAGAAAAAGAAAGAAAAGAGGGAGGGAGGAAGGGAGGGAAAGGAAGCAAGGCTGGAAGGACGGAAGGAAGGAAAGAAGGTAGGTCAGAGTAGGTTATCTGGATGGATTTTGCAAGTCCTGAGTCCTCAACTCACTCCTGGAAGGGTTCTGGATCTATAATCTGGTGACAGGTGGCAAAAGGACCCTGGGGGTCCACCAATACCCGACAGGCCTGGCTAGCATGGATTAAAGTCAGCTGTTCTGGGCTGCACTGTGACTGGATGGCAGGTGCGTCTTTCTCCTCTCCTTCTGCTTGCTCTGGTAAGGCCCTGGAGGAGAGAAGCCCATGGCCAGCTGTGTCTATGCGAGTGACACGAGGACAGGAAGCAATGTGTGTGTGTGCCTGGAGCTCTGCTCATGTCCCCCGCACCCCAGCCCTCACCTTGGGAAGCGGAGGAGGGAGTCCTGGGGATTCACGGTCCAGCTGCTGACGAACACGTGGATATTCTGGGTGACCCGGCCGCTGGGTAGCATGAAGTCGTTTGTCCTGTCTCTGTCGTAGTTCCCACACAGGCCACGCACCAGCCCCTGGTAGGTGCTAGGCAGGTTGATCACTACAGAGGAGCCAGGACACCCCCTGAAGTGAACCCCCATTTCCTGGCAGGGCACCCCTCTTCCTACCCCCGAAAGCTTGGGCTGTTTGTGCTGGGCTTTTCCTTCCCCCACGCAGACAGGTGCCTTCCATTCTCTACTTTCCACTTTTGTGAGGTTACCTGCAAGATTCTTGCCATCGTAGCTAACGATCAGCTGAAATGCAGTGATCAGAAAAATCCGAGTACCTCGCAGGGTGACCTCCAGCTCCTCAATGGGCGTGTAGGGGATGCTCATCTTCTGATCATTGACCTGGAATATAGGGGAGACTGGAAGTGCATGCAGGATGTGCTGGATCAAGCTGATTCTCTGCTGATCTTGCCCATGCTGGCTTTATCTGGACAGTAGGCCTGCCTTATTTGCTGATTTTTTGCATGTGGCTTGAACTCAGGGCCTGGCTCTCTTACTTGGCTGGTGCTGTATTACTTGAGCCCCACCTCTACTTTTGAGTTCCCACTGGTTAGAGAAGAGTCTCTTGGATTTGTCTGCCTGGGCTGGCTGCAAACCTGGATCCTCAGATCTCAGCCTCTTCAGTTGCTAGGATGACAGGTGTGAGCCACTGGTGCCCAGCTTGCATGTGGTTTTGACCAAGTATAGACAAAATATAACTGCTATCTGTGTATTATACAGCTCAGGCAAAGCAGAGATGCCTGCCAGCCCTGAGTTATTAGTTGTGTTCAAACTGCTTCCTCCTCCAAACTAGAGACCCACAGAGATCAAGGATCCACACTCTAGGTGCTGGTGGCTCATGCCTGTTATCTTAGCTACTTGAGAGGCTGAGATCTGAGGATTAGGGTTCAAAGCCAGCCAGGGCAGAAAAGTTCATGAGACTCTTCTCTGCAATTAAGCAGCAAAAAGTTGGAAGTGGAGGTGTGGCTCAAATGATAGAGCATCAACTTAAAAAAAAAAAAGCCAGCTGGGCGCCCGTGGCTCACGCCTGTCATCCTAGCTACTCAGGAGGGTGAGATCTGAGGATCACCATTCAAAGCCAGCCTGGGCAGGAAAGTCTCTGAGACTCTTATTTCCAATAAACTACCAGAAAACCGGAAGTGGTATTGTAGCTAGCCTTGGGATGAAGAGCTGAGGGACAGCGTCCAGGCCCAGAGTTGAAGCCCCATGACCAACAGAAAAAAAGAAAAGAAAAGAAAAGAAAAAGCCAATTGGTGGGGCGCCGGTGGATCATGCCTGTCATCCTAGCTACTCAGGAGGCTGAGATCTGAGGATCACGGTTCAAAGCCAGCCTGGGCAGGAAAGTCCGTGAAACTCTTTTCTCCAATAAACCACTAGAAAACCGGAAGTGGCGCTGTAGCTCAAGTGGGTAGAGCGCTAGCCTTGAGCTGAAGAGCTGAGGGACAGCGCTTAGGCCCAGAGTTCAAGCCCCATGACTGACAACAACAAAAGCCAATTGCCTCAATATGGGCAAAATAACTGCAACAACAACAAAATAATTTACTAAACCTCTCACATACCATTCAAAATGCCCCTTTTCTCCCTTGTCTTTCCTGTGCCTCTCGCTCAACCCCCCTGCCCTTCTCCAGCCCACCCCCTGTGGCCCCCTTTCATGACGATGCCTGTCTGCCCTGGCCCCACAGGCTCCACGTGACTCCATGGCCCAGCTCTCTTCCCAGACCCTCTTACGAACCACAAGCTCCAGGTTTGTTTGGAGTTGGACTTTATAGCCATAGACCATAATGATCACTTCGTAGAGGGTGGGACTGGAGGACTTCGTCAGCTTGTTCCGCCCCTCCACAAGCAGGCTCTCTAAGCCCTCGGGCAGGCTTTCCACTGTCTTTACGAGGATATAGGTCATTCGGCCTGGGAAATGGTACCCGAAGCGGTCAAACGTGCGGTAATAGGGGTCTCCTAAGATTGTGCACTGATCCGACTCTGCAAAGAAAAGCAAACACTCAGTGCCCAGCACTGAGCCCTCAGAATCCTTCCCCTGACCACGACTCCCGCTGTGGCCTTCCAGTGAGGCCCACCAGCCTTGGAGGGCTTCAGCTTTCTTTCTCTCCTCCCTTACCCCCATTAAAACCTTAATCTGGACCATGTGCCAATGGCTCACACCTGTAATCCTAGCTACGCAGGTGGCTGAGGGCTGAGAGCTGAGGATCACAGTTCAAAGCTCCAATAAACCAGCAGAAAGCCAAAAAGTGGAGCTATGGCTCAAGGGGTAGAGTGCCAACCTTGAGTGAAAAAGCTAAATGACAATGCCCTGAGTTCAAGCCCCGGTACCAACACACACACACACACACACACACACACACACAGAAAATCCATTCAGCCTCTTCTAGAAAGGATTAGTAACTAGCACATGATCAGTGGTGGCAAAAACCCCAATGTGAAGCCAAGTTTCCCAGATCTTAGTTTCCCGCTCCACCTCCACGTGCTGGGCCCCACGGCTCCCTTACTGTCAGCAGCACAGAAACTGTTGTCGTTTTCCCCATTCTGGCAATGGGACCCATAGGGGCACTGGAAGGAACGACACTGAACCCTCCCTTCCGAACACATGCACTTCTGGGTACAGCCACTAGAGATCCAAGTTTTGTTCACCTGCAGAAACCACGGGGAGAAGAGGAGAGTGAGGAGGGAAAGGTCAAGACTCTCTCAACCCTCACCCCGATCTAAAGTGTTTACAGATGCCCCCAGTTGTCTGTGGTTTCACACTGAGTGAGTCAACCACAATCATGAAAAAAAAAAAAAAAACTAGCCAGGCACCACTGGTGACTCATACCTGTCATCCTCGCTACTAAAGAGGCTAAGATCTGAGGATCATGGTTCAAAGCCAGCCTGGGCAGAAAAGTCCAGGAGACTCTTGTTTCCAATGAAACACCAAAAATCCAGAAGTAGAGCTCAAGCAGTAGAGTGCCAGTCTTGAGCAGAGAAAGCTATGGGACAGTAGCTAGGCCCTTAATCAAGTCCCAGTATAAACATACAACTAATGGCATCTGGAGCTGAAGGCAGAGTGTTTGCCTAGCATGCAGAAGATTTTGGGTTTCATGTCTAGCAGAAGGACTTACATAAGTAATTCTTTCTTGTCATTATTTCCTAAACAATACAGCAGATCAACTATTTGCATGAGATTTACATTGTATTAAACAGAGATAATTAAAACCATATAAGAAAAACTGTAAATGCTTTTGTGTGTGTGTGTGTGTGTGCCACTCCTGGGAAGTGAACTTAGGGCCTGGACACTATTCTTAAATTTTTTTGCTCAGGGTCTAGGAATGTGGCTTAGTGGTAGAATTCTTGTCTAGCATACACAAAGCCCTGAGTTTAATTCCTTAGCACCACATAAACAGAAAAAGCTAGAAGTGGGGCTGGGAAGGTGGCTTGGTGGTAGAGCGCTTGCCTTGCATGCATGTGGCCCTGGGTTCGATTCCTCAGCACCATATAAGCAGAAAAAAAAAAGCCGGAAGTGGCGCTGCGGCTCAAGTGGTAGAACACTAGCCTTGAGCTGAAGGGCTGAGGGACAGCGCCCAGGCCCAGAATTCAGGCCCCATGACCGGACCCAAAAAAAATTTTTTTTATGCAACTACTATGAGGCTTGAAAAGTATGGATTTTGGTATCTTTGGAAGGTCCTAGAACTCATCACCCCATAGACACCTAGAGTCTAATATAATTGACTCCAGCCAAAAACAGTTCAGAGTGTGTGTGTGTGTGTGTGTGTGTGTGTGTGTGTGTCTGTGTGTCTGTGTGTCTGTGTGTCTGTGTCTGTGTGTGTATGCAGGGCTTGAACTCAAGGACCTGCCCTCTCACTTGGCTTTTTCCCTCAGAGTGGCACTCTATCACTTGAGCCACAGCTCTACTTCTGGCTTTTTGCTGGTTAATTGGAGATAATAGTCTCCTGGGCTTTCCTGCCCAGGCTGGCTTTAACATGTGATCCTTAGATCTCAGCCTCCTGAGTAGCTGAGATCACAGACGTGAGCCACCAGTGCCTGGCTGCCCTTTGGATCTTGGTGCCTCAAAAGCAATGTTCTTGCCATTGTACCAGACCCATTTTACAGATGAGGTAACTGAGGCCCCAGAGGTCATCCTACACCCAGGCTCTGCTCTTTCCAATCTACCCAGGAGCAACTGTAGTGTCAATCAAATCCCAGGTCCAGCGAAGACAGAAGGAAATGCCATGTTCAAAGCCTCCCCTCCCTAATCTGGCCTGTGTGCCCACTCACGGCGATGACCGCCCCCTCGGCAGTTCTGCAGTCACAGGAGCTCTTGGGCACACACTGGCCCTCGTTCAGCACATAGTCTGTCTGGCAGATGCACCCCTCCGTGCAGGTGAGGGGGACTCTGACCGCTGCGCTCTCACAATCCAGCTCCCGGCAGGATGGTGTGCAGGACGGAAGGCAATTAGAGTATCGGCTGTTAACTGGGCATTCCAGAGCTGTGGGATGGACAAGAGATGGGGGGTGTGAGTGGAGAGGCAAGAGAAGGCAGGAGCTGTAGAAACCAGACTGCAGGGGGGTGGAGGGTGGGAGAGGAGCCATCAATACGTCTTGGGCTGGGGGCTTCCTTTATTATCCATTAGGCAAGTAATGATTGTGCACGTGCTGTGTGCCAGGCCAAGGACTGGAGCAATAAGCACGGCGCTCTCTCTGCCTCTGATGGCTCACACCTGGAATCCCAGCTACTAAGGAGGCTGAGATCTGAGGCTGGCAGTTTGAAGCCAGCCTAGGCAGGAAAGTCCGAGAGACTCCTTTATCTCCAATTGACCACCAAAAAGCCACAGGTAGAGTTGTGGCTCAGGTAGTAGAGCATCAAAAGGAATTTTGAGAACTCAGCACACCCTGGTTCTGAATTCAAGTCTGAGTACTGGCCAGTGAGCACACACGCGCACACACACACACACACACACACACACACACACACACAGAGAAAACAATCAGCCTGCAGGGCGCTGTCCTGACGGGAGGGGCAGTGGTGACAGGGGCTTGGCGGAGGATGAGGGAGCTCTTTGGGAGAGGCAGAGTTTGGGGTGCGCACAGGGGACACTCACGGCAGAAGGTGCTATTCCTCCAGATGGGAGTCTTGAGGCCCTCATTGCGGCAGGCAGACTCGAAGCCCTGGAGGGTTTCACAGAGGGTGTGGACGAGGCCACTGGAGCGCCCCCCAAACTCACAGATCTTGTCTATGCAGCCCAAGATGTAGGGCTTGACGTCCACCCTCGTGGCACACTCAGCCCAGGCTGGGGTCTGCAGAGCCTCCTGGCAGGCTTGCCGGGCTTTGCCCAGGTCGGCTGGCCGGCATTTCTCATGCGTGGTCTCCTCTACTTCCACTTGCGTGAACTCTTCCGGGGCCTGGCAACTGAGACAAGAGGTGTTGGGCATTAGTGTAGGATTGGCCACTGCTCAGTCCACCTACCCCCCACAGAGAACTCTGGAGGATCCAGCCCCCCTTGCTTCATGGGGAAGCTGGTCTGAGCTCAGGGGGACCTCCCAAACAGCCTTGATCGCCTCTCAGGTTTCTAAGAAGGGAAGGCTTTCACATTTTTCCCAGTGAAGGTTCCAGAAGCTCTGGGATGCAAAGAACTCTCTTACCCCCTACTCTCACACACAGTGGAATGTGTGGTCTTCCCTTCCCAGCTGAGGCTGACTGGCAGGGGTAGGGAGGAGGGAAGTGAACAGTTGGGTTGGGAATGTGGCTTAGTGGTAGAGTGCTTGCCTAGCATGCATGAAGCCCTGGGTTCCTCAGCACCACATAAACAGAAAAGCTGGAAGTGGCGCTGTGGCTCAAATGATAGGATGCTAGCCTTGAGCACAGAGAGGCTTGGGGACAGTTCCCAGGCCCTAAGTTCAAACCCCAGGACTGGCAAGCAAGCAAGCAAGCATGCAAGGGGCGGTGGGGGGTGGGAGGGAAGAGGGCAGTTGCTAGGTGTCTGTGATTCAGTTCTATAGTCCTAGCTACTCAGGAGGATGAGATTTGAGAATCACGGTTCGAAGCCACACTGGGCAGGAAAGTCCATGAGACGCTTACTCCCATTAAGTCACCCCAAATCTGTAAGTGGTAGCGTGGCTGAAGTGGTAGAGCTCCAGCCTTGAGCAAAAAAAGCTCAAAGACAGCTCAAGACCCTGAATTCAAGCCCCCAAACTAGCACACACACACACACACACACACACACACACACACACATTGGGTCAGTATTCAGGGCTCTTTACGTTGGGTCGATGTCACGGTTTTGCCAGCTGTCCATGAAGTCGTGGGCTTCCTCAGCTAATTCATTATTGGGCATCATTAGGTCATCTTCTTTCTGGCCGTTGAAGTTCCCACACACACCACATAGCTAGGTGGACAGATGGACTTTGAGAGTTAACAGGCCTAACAGCTCCTTCCTTCCTTCCCTTCTTGCTTTTTTTTTTTTTTTTGGTGGTCTTAGGGCTTGAACTCAGGGCCTGGGCACTGTCCCTGAGCCTCTTTGTGCTACTCAAGGCTAATGCTCTACCATTTGATCCACAGCACCACTTCTGGCTTTTTCTGAGTAGTTTATTGGAGATAAGAGTCTCATGGACTTTCCTGCTTGAGCTGGCTTTGAACCACAATCCTCAGATCTCAGCCTCCTGAGTAGCTAGGATTACAGGCATGAGCCACCAGTGCCTGGCCCCTTCTTCTTTCCTTCCCTTCTTACTTCTTTCCTTCCTCCCTTCATCCTTTTTTCCTTCCTTCTTCCCTCCTATCTTCCCCTCTCCTTCTTCCTTCCTTTCTCCCTTCCTTCTCTCTCTCCCTCTTTCTCCCTCCTTCCCTCCGCTTCTCTCTCTCAACAAAGCCTCACTAAGTAACCCAAGCTGGCCCCAAACTCAGGATCCTTTTGCCCCAACCTCTTGAGAACTGGGATTACAGGCGTGAAGCACCACAGCCAGCTCTAAGAGCATTTTTTGTTGGTGTGTCCTTGTGAAAGCACACTCAGCAGCTCCACTTCCTGCAGAGACCACTTGGGTGTGGTGGGATGGGGCGGAGCCAGGCATTTCTTGCCTTTTTGTGATAGGCTGCTGGGACTTTGATCTCCAAGAAATGATCGCCACCATATTTGACCTGTACTCCATTCTTAATGTCGACCAGGGTGTAGTCTCCGCTGGAAGTGATTTTGACCCCGTGGATCTTGGAGTTGGTAGGAAGGGTGACTGGCTCATCATTGACCTGAAGAGGAGAGCAGGGCAGTAAGCAGGAGGAAGGCTCTGGGTTCTCTCCCCCTAGGGCCATGCGTGGGGGGCTCACCATCACTGAGTGTCCCTTTTGCAAGGAGATTTGGTAGCTGAAGACAGTTATGTAGACACGGAAGATGCGAAAGGGCTTGCCTTCTTGACTCTCACTCTTGGCACTGATCTCAAAGAATGGCAACTTCGAGCTGGGGTCGCATACTTTCACCAGGATATGTGTGCACGTTCCAAATATGGGCTGACCAACGCCATCAAAGCTCACATACCTCACATCCTCAGAGACGTGACACACTCCTGTGCCTAGGAGAAGGGACAGGTGCCTGGGGGATCGTCTTACTAGCTCTGGCAAGAATAGGGTCCCTAGAGGAAAATGGGCTTGGGTTCTCTCTGCTTTAAAGCAGGGTGTGGTGGTTTATGCCTGTAATCCCAGCACTCAAGAGGCAGAGAGGCAGGAAGATCTTAAGTTTGTGGCCAGAGATAGCCAAGAGGTAAGGAGACCCCGGGCCAGGAAAAGAACCAACCTCCCAGGGTCTGCTGCAGGAAGGCCTGGGAGTGGATGAGGTACAATTTGGCTAGCACAGCATTTATAATGTCCCATGGGGGTTCCTGACCATTGTAGGAAGAGGGATGGACAATGGTGCTCTGCTATTTCACCCTCAGAATCCAGGCAGTGAGGACTCCATCCCTTAAATTAGGGGTGAAATATATTTCGAAGGTGATTGTCTCATGGGCATTCTACCTTCATCTGTGGTTCACAGACGCATAGATTAATGGACTAATGGATTACCCAGGGATGGATAACCAGTTATTAAGGGACTGGGCCTGTAACAAAAAAAAGCCAGTTTGGGCATCTTTATAACCCACCCAGTGATGTCAGAGACCAGCAAGAAGGCCCTTGTCACATGCAGCCTCTCCTCCTAGAACCTCCCAGCCTCATGAACTATAAGAAATACATTTCCAAGCCTGGCATTGGCGGCTCACGCCTATAATCTTAGCTACTCAGGAGGCTGAGATCTGAAGATCACAGTTTGAAGCCAGCGTAGACAGGAAGGTCCACGGGATTCTTAGTTCCAATTAACTAGCAAAAAGCTGGAAGTAGAGATAGGCTCAAGTGGTAGAGTGCCAGCATTAAGCAAAAAATAAAAAAGCTAAGAGACAGGCCCTGAATTCAAGCCCCAGGAACAGCACAAAAATAAATGTGTACACACACACACACACACACACACACACAATTTCCTGGGTTGGGGATATAGCTTAATAGCACATTGGCTTGCCTAGCATGCTTGATACCCTGGGGTCTATGCTCAGATCCATTGGAGGATGTGGGGGAACAAATACATTTCCAGAAGGGATATTGCTCAAGAAGTACAGGGCTTGCTTTATAAGTCATCTAGCCTCAGGCATTCTAATACAGCAGTCAAAGATAACTGCAAGAGTGGGAAAACTCCACAAAGCCCTCCCTGGCAGCGGGAGGCCAAAACTTCTTTGGTATTACCAGTGTGCCAACCTGGACCTGAGGGCTACAGAGGAATGTGAGAGGCAGAGGCTGGGAGGCCTTGGGAGGATTGCTCTTGGTAGCTGTGGGGCAGCCCTCCTACCTATGGTCTGGCAGTGGAACAGGCCATCCTGAGAGGAGCACATCTGGCTGGCCTCGCAGGCTGCAGGACCGCAAGTGATGTTGTTGCTGATCCAGCAGTTGCAGAGAACGCGGCAGGTCTTCTCTGGGTACCAGCTCTCCCCCACCTGCAGACCCAGGACCAGTAGAACTCAGCCAATAGGAACTCAGAAGCTGGAGATGGGTGAAGCCCTCCCCTGGGCACAGGGATCAGCAGAGCCAATAGGAACTCAGAAGCTAGAGATGGGGAGGCTTCCCTTCCCAGCATCAGCCTCTTAAATGTGTCAGGCCTTGGTCCTCACCCCATCTTGGCCAACCCTGGCCTACCATAGCCAGTCCTACCTTTCTCAGTCTCTGAGCCCTCCTTGAGATCTCCAGATCCCCTGTCACTTGTGAGCAGGAAGTTGCAGGACACAGCCTGCAGGGGGTCAGGGCACTCACCATATGGTAGAAGCCCTCCGGGTCCCTGCAGCCACAGTAGCTGGGAGGTACACAGGAATGTCCGCTCAGGATGTATCCTCTCTGGCATTCACAGCCCTCTACACAGGGTAGCACAGGGCAGTATGTTGGGGAGTTCAGAGAGAGGCAGGCATCTGGGCAGGGGTTGGCACAGGGCTTGTAGCTGCTGTTTGGCAGACACTTCAGAGCTGAGGAGGACATAGGTGGAAGGAAGAGTTAGGAGGAGAGTTCCTGAGGGCCACTTCGGACAGATTACCATGTGTCCACACAATGGATTCTCGATTTTTCCCAGGGGTGGTCTCAGACCTTGATCTTTCACCTCTGCCTTCTAAGTTGATGTGATTACAGGCTGTATCATCACAATCAGCCCTACAGTGGACGAATATTCAGTCTTAAAAAGGAAAGCTGTCAGCTGGTACAGTGGCTCAAACCTATAATCCTAGCTACTTGGGAGACAGAGATCAAGCCAGGCTGGAATTAAAAAAAAAGAAAGAAAGAAAAAGGAAAAGTCCTGAGACTCCATACCCACCCATGGCTGGGTTTGGTGCTGTGCACCTGTCATCCCAGTGATAAAGAAAAACACAAATAGAAAGATCACAGTCCAGGCTGGATAAAGTGAGAACTTCTCTGGAAAATAACTAACATAGATGAGCTGGACAAGCTCATGCTTGTAATCCCAGCTGCCCAGGAGGCTGAGGTCTAACGATTATGGTTTGAAGCCAGCCAGGGCAGGGAAGTCCATGAGACCTTTATCTCTAATGAACCATCAGAAAACCAGAAGTGGCACTGTGACTCAAAGTGGTAGAGTGCTAGCCTTGAGCAAAAGTGCTCAGGGACAGTGTCCAGTCCCTGAGTTCAAGCCCCCGCCCCCCACTAACCACTATAACATTCAGATGGCATTTTATTTTGGGGGGTGGTTGAACTCAGGGCTTCGTGTTTGCTAGGGAGATGCTTTACCACTTGAGCCATACTCCCAGTTCCCTTTTTAATTTGGATTATTTTCTTTCTTTTTTTTTTTTTTTGCCAGTTGTGGGGCCTGAACTCTGGGCCTGGGCACTGTCCCTCAGCTCTTCAGCTCAAGGCTAGCGCTCTACCACTTGAGCCACAGAGCCACTTCCAGCTTTTTTCTGCTTATGTGGTGCTGAGGAATCGAACCCAGGGCCTCATGCATGCAAGACAAGCGCTCTACCACTGAGCCACCTTCCCAGCCCCAATTTGGATTATTTTCAAAGCAGTCTCTCATATTACACCGGCTATCCCTGGTGTGATCCTCCTATTTGTGTTTCCCCTTGTTGATGTGCATACCACCACACCCTGCCATTTGTTGAGGTGAAGTTTCTTAAACTTTTTTTTCCTTTTTTTTTTTTCTGCTGCTCCTCTTGAAACTTTATACCCTGGCTAGCCTCAAACCTCTAGCTCCCAATCTCTCCCTCTTAAGTAACTGGCACTATAGTCTTAAACCACCCTACTTGGCTTAAAATGGTAATTTTTATATTATGTACATATTACCATAATTGCAAAAATAAACAATTTCTGGGAAAGAGGAAGAGAGAACAGTGTTGACCCAGGTAAAAGAAGCAGGAGCTCAATAAAGGTTGAAGGATTTTGTTGTTTTGGTTTGGTTTGGTTTTGGTCATGGGGCTTGAACTCAGGGCCTGGGCGCTATCCTTGAGTTCTTTTGCTCAAGGCTAGCTTTCTACCACTTTGAGCCACTGCACCACTTCTGGTTTTCTGATGGCTCATTGGAGATAAGACTCTCATCTCAGACTTTTCTGCCTGGGCTAGCTTCAAAATACAACCCTCAGATTTCAGCCTCCTGAGGAGCTAGGGTTATAGGTGTGAGTTACTGGTGTCCAACAAAGATGAAGTTTTTTGTTTTGTTTTGTTTTTAGGTCGATCGTGGGGCTTGAACTCTGGGCCTGGGCACTATCCCTCAGCTCTTCAGCTCAAGGCTAGCACTGTACCACTTGAGCTACAGTGCCAGTTCTGGTTTTCTGGTCATTTATTGTAGGTAAGAGTCTCACAGTCTTTCCTGCCCAGGGTGGCTTTGAACCTTGATCCTCAGATCTCAGCCTCCTGAGTAGCTAGAGTTACAGACATGAGCCACTGGTACCTGGCAAGGATGAAGTTTTTGTTTGCTTGTTTTGTTGGTCATGGGGCTTGAACTCAGGGCGTGGGCTTTATCCCTGAGCCTCTCTGTGCTCAAAGCTAGCATTCTGCCACTTGAGCCACAATGCCACTTCCAGCTTTTGTCTGTTTATGTGGTACTGAGGAATGGTACCCAGGGCTATATGCATGCTAGGCAAGCACTCTACCACTCAGCCACGTACCTAGCCCCAGGTTGAAGTTGTTGCTAGGCACAAAGAAAAAAAGCTGAGCGGGGCTGGAGGGAGCAGGGCGGGGAGGGAGGACAGTTCCGTGTGAGCGTGTGGGTGCAGGTCAAGTCACTCACGGCAGAAGGTGTTGTTGCGCCAGGCCACCGCCTGGCCAGCCTGGGCGCACAGGCTGGCGTAGGCCTGCAGGGAGTGGCACAGAGACAGGGCATTGCCCTTGCTTTCACACTGGCTGTGCACACAACTGGCAAAGCTTGGCTGTGGAGACACCATCAGGTGACAGCTGGCGAAAGGCCCTGGGGGGTGAAACAGGTGGAGGAGACAAGGGTGAGCCCAGGAAGTGAGCTGGGGTCTCTCAACTCCTATGCAAGTGGTTTATGTGAGTGACTGAGTGTGTGTGTGTGTGTGTGTGTGTGTGTGTGTGTGCGCGCGCGCGCATGTGCACCAGGGCTTGAACTCAGGACCTTGAACTCATGCTTGGCTCTTTTTGCTCAAGGCTAGTGTTCTACCACTTGAGCCATAGCTCCACTCCTGGCTTTTTGGAGATGCATTGGAGACAGTCTCATGGACCTTCCTGCCTGGCTTGGCTTTGAACCATGATCCTCAGATCTCAGCCTCCTGAGTAGCTGGGATGACAGGCGTGAGCCCTTGGCACCTTTGTGTTCTGGTGTGCTGTGTGCAGGGGAGGACAGGGCCCGCAGGGATGCGTCTTACCCATGGGGTTCAGGAGGATGCCACAGTTCTTATTCCAGATGGTGGAAGTGCTGGTGTCTTGGCAGTTGACGGGGCTGCTACCTGTCACAAAGCAGCTGTGGAGGAAGAGAAGGAAGGATGGAAACTCAGGGCAGGAGACATGTCCCCCCACTGAAGAAGTGTGGAGAGCCAACCAGGGAGCAAGGGAAGAAAAGGAAATGGTGCTACAATCCTCAGATCTCTCTACCTCCTGAGTAGAAAGTAGAAAGGCTAGCAGATGCAGCCAGAAGGAGTAAGGCTAGCTATCAGGAGGAACTTCCCAAGGTGGGCTTGCCAAAGACATCGAGACAACTTTTCAAAAACTCCCATCTTGGGGCTGGGAAGGTGGCTCAGTGGTAGAGCGCTTGCCTTGCATGCATGAGACCCTGGGTTCGATTCCTCAGCACCACATAAGCAAAAAGAAAAAAGCCGGAAATAGTGCTGTGGCTCAAGTGGCAGAGCGCTAGCCTTGAGCTGTGCTGTGCCCAGAGTTCAGGCCCCACGACTGGACCCCCAAAAAAAACACCTCAAAAAACTCCCATCTTAGCTGGGAGCCTGTGGCTCACGCCTATAATCCTAGTTACTCAGGAGGCTGATATCTGAGGATTGTGTTCAAAGCCAGCCCAGGCAGGAAAGTCCATGAGACTCCTATCTTCAATAAACCACCAGAAAACTGCAAGTGGTGCTGTGGCTCAAGTGGTAGAGTGGTAGCCTTGAGCTGAAGAGCTGAGGGACAGTGCCCAGGTCCAGAGTTCAAGCCCCACAGCTGACAAGAAAGAGAGAAAGAAAGAAAGAAAGAAAGGAAGAAAGGAAGGAAGGAAGGAAGGAAGGAAGGAAGGAAGAATTCCCATCTCAGAGAGAATGAAGAAGAGATTTGGCGGGTTTTATGCTGTTTTTGAACAGAGGGATACTTGTAGGCTGTTCCCTGAAGCATTTTTCCACCCTGTTCCCAGCTTACCCCGGGTCAGAGGACTCGGCTATCTTCCAACTAGCCCCTAGCTGAGAGGAGTTGCTGGCTGGCCTTTTGTCAGGCTTTAGGTTGTCATCCAAGCTATTGTTGTTGTAGTTTCCTATGGGAGTGGGGAGGTGACAAGAGATGTAAGAGAAGCTGGGGACAGATGCCGACTGGGGGGGGGTCACCTCTGCTCCATTAGACCAGGTCTGTTCCCATGATTTCCCCCTTCCTTCTCCTCTGCCCTCCCTCACTCTATGCTTCATGTCCAGTATATATCCTCAATCCCAGTCATCAGCAGAGAAATAAGTCCTTGGGGTTCCTCATGGGGCCAGGAGGGCCCCCCAGGGTGCCCCGGGAGCTCACCACACATCCCACACAGCCGGCCTGCGTAGGAGGAGGGCACGGACACCATAACCAGGTGGTTCCCGTCGTAGCGGACCTGCAGCCCGAAGTCAGTGTGGAACAGGATGAAGGAGCCGCTGAACCGAATGGTCACCCGGTCCTGAAAGAGCCACACAGGCAGGGCCACCTGGCGGCCCTCCACCTGCATAGGAAGTTGGATAGTCAGGAACTGGGCATGGGGACGACATCTGGAGAGCAAAAAGGGATCTTGGGTGCCTTGCCAGGAGGAGGAGAGGTTGGAAGGATGAATGCTGGCGGCTCATGCCTGTCATCCTAGCTATTCAGGGGGCTGAGAACTGAGGACCTTGGTTCAAAGCCAGAGAGGGCTGGAAGGTCCTTGAGATGCTTATCTCCAATGAACCACCAAAAAGCTGGACCCAGAGCTGTGGCTCAAGTGGTAGAGCACTAGCCCCCCCTTTTTTTGTCGGTCATGGGGTACTCTACCGGCGCCTCGCAGCCCTAGTTTTGAGCACAAAAAACTCGGACAAAGCTGGGGCACTGGTGGCTCATGCCTGTAATCCTAGCTACTCAGGAGGCTGAGATCTGAGAATCAGTGGTTCAAAGCCAGCCTAGGCAGGAAAGTCCGTGAGGCTCTTATCTCCAATAAAACACTTAGAAAACTGAAAGTGGTGCAGTGGCTCAAAGTGGTAGAGTGCTTGCCTTGAGCTGAAGAGCTGAGAGACAGCATTCAGGCTCAGACTTCAAGCCCCAAGACCAACCCCCCCAAAAAAAAGAAAAACAAAAAAAACAAATAGCCCTCAGGGACAGTGCCAAAGCCTGAGTTCAAGCCCTAGGGAAAGAAAAAGAAAGAAAGAAAGAAAGAAAGAAAGAAAGAAAGAAAGAAAGAAAGAAAGAAAGAAAGAAAGAAAGAAAGAAAGGGAGGAAGGGAGGAAGGAAGGAAAGGAAGGAAGGAAAGAAGGAAAGGAAGGAAGGAAGGAAGGAGAGAGAGAGAAAGAAAGAGAGAGAGAGGAGGGAAGGAAAGAGGGATAAAGAAGGAAAAGAAGGAAGGAAGGAGGAAAAATAAGGAAGGAAAGAAGGAGCGGAGGGAGGGAGGAAGGAGGCAGGTGCCTGGCAGGTGGGCAGGCAGGCTGGTTAGTGTGGGGTCTGAGAGGTGGAGGCGCACACACCGTGACCGTGTAGCCTTTGAACAGTGAGATCCTGAGGTCGAAGACCACCAAGTGCACAGCTTTGATGTATGATGCCTCTAGGCTCCCGCCACGGTTCTCATTGGAGGCGCTCACCACAAAGTAGTTGTCCTGGAAGCCTGTCCAGCAGGGCTTGGACAGGACATAATTACAGGTGCCTGTGAAGTGGTGAAGGGCTCCATCGAAGGTCAGGTAATGAGGGTCACCAGAGACAAGGCAGGTGCCTGCACCTGCGGAGGGGAAGGGGAAGACAGGTGTCCAAGTCTCCTTGCCCTGGCAGCCCCATGCAGTCTTGGTAGGCTTCTATCGGGCTGGTACCCATGGTCCATCCTTGAACTTGCTGTTCTAGGAAGTGTGGCTGGCTCACAGATATTGAGGAAGGGGATGGGTCTCCCTGACTCATTCTCAGAGCCCTTGATGATGCTTCTCCTGCCCAGGTAATTATCTAGCAGCCTCTAGCCTTTAGATATGGAATGTTCCACCAAAGGTCCAGAGCCTTCGTCCCAGTGTGGTACTATTGGGAGGTGGTGGAAATATTAAGGGACGGGATTTAATGCGAGGTCTTTAGGTCACTGGGGTGTGGCCATAACATTCCCCAGCCATAATGTGCAGCTTTCCTACAGGACCAGGACAACTCCATGGACTGAAAACTCCAAAGCTAGGAGCTAAAATGAACCTTTCCTAGCCAGGCCGTGGCTCACATCTGTAATCTCAGCTACCTGGGAGGTGGACATAAAGCAGGGGGTGGAATCAAGGTTCACAAGGCCAGGTACAGAAGTTCCCTAGAAAAGGTGGCTCAGTGGTAGAACACTTGCCTTGAATGCATGTGGCCCTGGTTCAATTCCTCAGCACCACATAAAGAGAAAAAGCCTGAAGTGGCACTGTAGCTCGAGTGGTAGAGCACTCGCCTTGACCTGAAGAGCTAAGGGACAGTGCCCAGGCTCAGAGTTTAAGCCCCATGACCACCACCACCACCACCAACAAAAGTTCCCCAGACTCCATCTCTTTCAATGACTGGGTATAGTGGTGAGTGCCTGTTATCCTCAGCCACCGGGCATGAAGGAGGAGGCCCAAGTAGGAGGATCGCTAGCCTAGGCCAGCCCTGGCAGAAAGTGAGACTCTCCTTTGAAAATACCAATGGAAAAAGGGGGCTAGGATCATGGCTCAAGTGGTAGAGCGCCTACCTAGTACACATAAGGCCCTGAGCTCAACTTCCCTGAAATAAAAGAAACTAAAGTGAATAATAGAATGCCCCTCCCCCTTTCTTTAAGTTGCTCTATCTCAAGTAACGGCTGACTAATGGTGGCTGGGCCTTGGCTCTCTGGGGAAGCTACTTCTGGCCTTCCTCTGCTCCCGCCCTGTCTAACTGCTCACTTAAGGCATGGCAGCCATAGCTGCCGTCTTTCCATCTGCAGGTCTCCTGGGCCGTACAATTCCAGGCATGGCAGCGAATTTTGTGGTTGCTGCCACATTCGCAGATCTCTTTGCAGTTCGGCTTGTACCACACATCCCCAAGCTGGTGGAAAGAAGAGAGAACAGTGGGTCCCAGGTTTGCTCTCCAAATCCCACTGCAATTCCCATGGCTGGCTGACTCAGAGGACACCCTGTCTACCTGAAGCTCCAAGCTTTGCTGCAGGGAAGACAAAAAAAAAAAAAAAGCTGGCACTGAGCTGGGCATAGTAGTGCATGCCTGTAATCCCAGTGCTTGGGAGGCTGAGGTGCAAGGTTACAAGTTCCAGACCAGCTTGGACTATAAAGAGAGACACTGCCTCAAAAATCTGAGAGAGAGAGAGAGAGAGAGAGAGAGAGAGAGAGAAGCACGGAAGGAAGGGAGGGAGGGAGGGAGGGAGGGAGGGAGGAAGACAGGCAGGTAGGCTCCCACAGAGACAGGGTCCTCAACCTTAGGGTGCTTGCTTAGCATGCATGTAAGGTCTGCCCCTGGATGGCAAGCAGACTCCACCCTCCTCGCAGCAAAGTCTCCACCCAATACCTGCGTTACCTAGGCAACTGGGACACCTGGAAGAGGTCACATCTGCATCCGCTGAGGTCACATCTGAATTTGATGTGGCCACACCTTTCCCCGCCCATAC
>NW_012267359.1:2971571-2974923 GCF_000151885.1 Dipodomys ordii
CAGGCCCTGAGTTCAAGCCCCAGGAATGGCGAAGAAAAAAAAAAAAGCTGGAAGCTAGTGGTCTATGCGTGTCATCCTAGCCACAACAATCCAAGCCCGGTGTTAATGGCTCACACCTGTAATCTCAGCTACTCAGGAGGCTGAGATCTGAGGATCTTCATCAAAGCCAGCCCAAGAGGTAGAGTATTTGCCTAGCAAGACAGGCCCTGAGTTCAAGCTCCAGTACTACTGAAACCAAACAAACCTCACATGTTGAAGGACCTGTTGGTCCTTCTTTCATAGGGCTTTAAGCTGAGTCTTTGGGACAAGCAGCTGCCATTGGGACCCAGGAGTTCCTCCATCAACCTCCCGCCTGGGGCCCAGCATCCTGCAACTTTACCTGATAGTATCTGTTACTGTAGAAACAATGACAGGACAAGGCACTGATGCAGTTGTTCTGGCTAAACAAAAAGCCTTGATTGCAGATACAGCCTGGTGAGCAGTGTGGCTCACAAGTGGGTTTGGGGTTCTCACAGGATGCAGGGCACATACAGGGTTCATAGTGGGCATTTGGAGGGCAGCTCACTGAGAAGAAAAGAGCCACTGTCAAGGCTTTAATCCACAGCTGGTCCTCAAAGCCTCCCCATCCCTCCACCACCTGTATTTATCCTGCCTCAAGGAACAAGCTCTAAGCCAGGCGCCAGTGGCTCACACCTGTAATCCTAGCTACTCAGGAGGCTGAGATCTGAGGATTATGGTTCAAAGCTAGCCCAAGCAGGAAAGTCTGTGACTCTTATCTCCAATAAATCACTAGAAAACTGGAAGTAGCACTGTGGCTCAAGTGGTAGAGTGCACACCTTGAGCTGAAGAGCTGAGGGACAGCGCCCAAGCCCAGAGTTCAAGCCCCATGACTGACAAAAAAAAAAAAAAAAAGACACAAGCTCTGACTCATTACAACACAGAGAGGCCTTGAAGACACTACTCAAAGAGAAAATCATGTAAACCAGGCACCAGTGGCTCACGCCTGCCTTCCTAGCTGCTCAGGCAGCTGAGATTTGAGGATCATGGGTTGAAGCCAGCCTGTGCAGAAAAGTTCCAGAGACTCTTATCTCTAATTAACTAGCAAAAAGCCAGAAGTGGTGCTGTGGCTCAATTGGTAAAGGGCCAGCCTTGAATGAAAAGGGACCAGTGCAAGGCCTTGAGTACTGGCAGAAGAGGAGGAAGAGGAGGAAGGGGGAGGAGTACTCAGGAGGCTGAGATCCGAGGATTGTGGTTTGAAGCCAATTTGGGCAAGAAAGTCCATGAGACTTATCTCCAATAAACTACTCAGAGAAAGCCAGAAGTGGTGCTGTGGCTCAAGTGGTAGAGTGTTAGCCTTGTGCAAAAGAAGCTCAGGGACAGCCCAAGCCCTGAGTTCATGCACTAGGACTGGCGAAAGAGATAGAGTAAGAGAGCGAGTGAGAGAGAGACAGAGACAGAGAGACAGAGACAGAGAGAGACAGAGACAGAGACAGCGCGTGGAGAGAGAGAGAGGGTCTGACAAAACTTTTCTGCCTGAGCTGGCTTTGAACTGAGATTCTCTAGAGCTCAGCCTTCTAAGTAGTTAGGATGACAGGCGTGAGCCACCAGTGCCTGGCTCAGTCTTTATTCTTTTATAAAAAAAAGTTCCCCAGGATTAACTCATCTCTGTATCCAGGGAAGTATTTCTACTAGGAAAATTCCTCTCCCCAAATTCCTCCTGCCTACTGTGCCCCCTACTGGCACCCCAACCCTGCATACCTGTGGTGAGTGTAGCATTTCTGGTGGTGGATGGAGCCGGGCTGGTTCCTGAGGCCCACACTGTTGACTGAGTGAGGAGAGTAGCCTTTTGAGTGGGGACTATAGGCTTTTTGGTGGGGATCGTGGGCTTTTCAGTGGGGACTGTGGGCTTTTTGGTGGGGACTGTGGGCTTTTTGGTGGGGATCATGGGCTTTTGAGTGGGGACTGTGGGCTTTTTGGTGGGGATCGTGGGCTTTTCAGTGGGGATTGTGGGCTTTTCTGTGGGAACCGTAGGCTTTTCTATGGAGACCATGGGCTTTTCTGTGGGGACCATGGGCTGTTCTGTGGGGATCATGGGCTTTTCTGTGGGGACCATGGGCTTTTCTGTGGGGATCATGGGCTTTTCTGGGGGGACCATGGGCTTTTCTGGGGGGATCATGGGCTTTTCTGTGGGGATCATGGGCTTTTCTGGGGGGACAGTGGGTTTTTCTGGGGGGACCGTGGGCTGTTCTGTGGGGACCGTGGGTGTTAGGGTTGGGAGGGTGGGTTTCTCTGTAAGGACAGCAGGTTTTTCAGTGGCCGCTTCCACTGGGACCATGGGCACTTCAGGTGGGACTGTGGTAGACTCTGTGACTGCTTGTGTTGGAAATGTAGTTGTTTCAGTGGTTGCTTCCGTTGGGACCATAGTCATTTCAGGGGTTGCTCCCATTGGGACTGTGGTCATTTCAGTGGTCACTCCCATTGGGACCGTGGCAGCCTCTGTGACTGTTTGTGTTGGAAATGTGCTTATTACAGTGGTTGCTCCAAGTAGGACCGTGACAGTTCCTGTGGTTGTGGTCGTTTCGAACAGGATGTTGGTTGCTTCTGAGGCTACTTCAGCTGGGACTGAGGCTGGGACTTGTTCAGTGGTCAATTGAATTGAAACAGAAGCTGTTTCCGTGGGTGATCCAGCTGGAATTGTGGCTGCTTCTGGGGAGGATCCCCCTGGATACGTGGTTTCTGCTACCACGGTAGGCCCAGCTGGAAACATGGCTGGTTCTGTGGTTGGTCCACCTGGAAATGTGGCTGCTTCTGGGGAGGACCCACCTGGAGATGTGGCTTCTACTACCACGGTAGGCCTAGCTGGAAATATGGCAGGTTCTTTGGTTGATCTACCTGGAAATGTGGCTGCTTCTGGGGAGAATCCCCCTGGAAATGTGGCTGTTTCTACCACAGTAGGCCCAGCTGGAAACATGGCTGGTCCAGTGGTCAATCC
Source organism: Dipodomys ordii (assembly GCF_000151885.1). Classification (NCBI taxonomy): domain Eukaryota; kingdom Metazoa; phylum Chordata; class Mammalia; order Rodentia; family Heteromyidae; genus Dipodomys; species Dipodomys ordii. The sequence continues at coordinate 2,974,564 of NW_012267359.1, forward strand.
AGCTAGAAATGTGGTTGTTTCTAAGGTTGATCCCCCTGGAAACGTGGCTTCTGCTACCACAGTAGGCCCAGTTGGAAACATGGCAGGTTCTGTGGAACCTGGAAATGTGGCTGTTTCTGGGGAGGACCCCCCTGGAAATGTGGCTTCTACTACCACGGTAGGCCCAGTTGGAAACATGACTGGTTCTGTGGTTGGTCCACCTGGAAATGTGGCTGCTTCCGGGGTAGATCCTCCTGGAAATGTGGCTTCTGCTATCACGGTAGGTCCAGCTGGAAATATGGCAGGTTCTTTGGTTGATCCACCTGGAAATGTGGCTGCTTCTGGGGAGGATCCCCCTGGAGATGTGGCTGTTTCTACCAC